>NC_091954.1:44972469-45307469 GCF_031021105.1 Erythrolamprus reginae | reverse complement strand
AAACTGCGGGTCTCATAACATAAACATTTGTATATAAACATGTTGGCATGATGCCAAAGGGATCTTTGCTACCAGTTCAGGAATGGAAGTGTATGGGTGCTCATTTTTAATGACATCTGGGCAGGTGGACAGAGCCTCCTGCCGCTACCAGTTTACTATACTGGGTCGAACCGGTAGCAACCTACCACTGACAAAGACCAGTTTTGATCTACCGATATTATTCAGACAAATGTTGCAATGGGATTTGAACCAGTCAGTTACTAAATTAATTGAAGATTGTGTACTGTTGTGAGACTTGAGTAGCCTAAATCTGTATCTATTCTGCCCTGTCATCTTCCATTTTCCTATATAAAGGGGAACTATGCCTGGAAAGTGGTAGTTATGAGCTAACTACCTAAAGAGTCGGAGTGGCACGGTAGTTAGAATGCAGTATTGCAAGCTACTTCCACTGCCTGCCAGATGCCTGCAATTTATCAGATCAGTTCTCACCAGGCTCAAGGTTGACTCACCCTTCCATCCTTCCAAGGTCGCTAAAATGAGGACCCAGATTGTTGAGGGCAATATGCTGACTCTGAAAATCACTTAGAGTGGGCTGTAAAGCATTGTGAAGAAGTATATAAGTCTAAAAGCTATTGCTATTGCTAACTAGTCTATTAGAGTCCACTTTAGCCAGTCAATCTCTGATGCAGAAAAAGTAAAAAAGAACATGTTTTCTCTTTAAGAAAAAAACTCTATTCAGGTATTACTCCAAGTCACACTAGAAATGGTTTATAAGGCAGAAAGATAATCAGTGTGGTGCATTGGCAAAGGCACCTGGCTAGAGACTGTGAATTCTAGGCCCATCTTAGGCAAAAAGTCAGCGGCATGACTTTGTGCCAGTCACTTTCAGAACTTGGAAGAACAGAGTAGTAAATCATTTCCAAAAGATATTGCCAAGAAAGCTATAGGGACTCAAGGATGAATGGAAGGCACACTCCCCCATTCAAAAAAAAGAAGAAAAATACTTCTTGAATACATTTGTCTTAAGGATAGCTTTGGTCTCTGTTCTCAGATAGATTTTAAGTTTTTGCTCTGATAGACATTTAATCTCTCTCCATAAGTTTATCCTGAATTTGCAAAGGTTGCAGATTAATTTCTGAGTAACTCCATTATGCACTAGGTCTTATTTGGAGTAATGCTGGGAAAGGATTGGTATAACAACATGCAGGTTTTTTCTAAGTATAGGTAAAGTAAAAAAAAATGGTGAGGACCATGGAAGTGTAAGCAAGTGCTACGGTATGCCTGCTTATAATGATATTGCAAGTGTATTTACCATCCTATCCAAAACTACATTTACAGCTTGTGAGTTGGGTTATGACCAACATTGCAGAAAGTACTCAAAACATGTAAAATAGGCTTGCTTATTGCAGCATTTGAATAACTGCATAAGGCAAATGCATTTGGAAGCAGCCAAGTGCTTGAGATTGTTGAGAATCATACATACACATCACTGATATCATCACAGCTCTTCTGAACTGCAGTGAAATACCTGGATGGGGCTTTTCTATTTCTTGTGCCTGATGAAAATGTTTCACAATAATTACGTGTATCTATGGTTCTTTTATATTTATGTACAAGCCTACTGCCATCTGTGACACATAGCCCAGAAAATTCAGAGGACAGCCTTGGTTCAGTGTTTTATATAGGCTCATATCTACAGTAACCATTAGAAACTAAAGATGAAAAGGATTCTTGTTAATGGTTTCAAATACACTTAATACTTGAATTATAAAGGTTCTAAAGAAGGCCTTTCATAGTGATCTTTTTGAAAAGGATATTTTGAATCTGTTTTAAAAAGTTTGAACCTTTATGTTCTAGTAGTTTGAAATGTTTACTTTAGGCATTGTAATTTGTAATGTATTGCTACTGAATCTTTATGTACATGTTAAACCCTATTTAATTTATGTCAAGGACGTTGTATGTATGTAATATAGTGATATTTTCTTTTATTTCATTTATAATTTGATCTCGCTGTACAGTATTTATAATTCCAGTGAATGTTACTGAATTATTTGTATATGCAGACTGCAAATCTAATAATTCCAATGCAAGAACATAGGCTTCATTTTATTTTCAGGCTGTATTTCCTTCCTTAAATCTCTTAATTTAATTCCTCTCCTGTTTGCTCATTTAAACTAAATATTGCAATTTTATAAAGAATGTAAAAGCCCTTATTTAAATTACTTTGCCAAGCTGTTCAAATTCTGGTTATTTTACACAGACTTCTATTCTGACAAAAGAGTGTTAAATGAAGCACTTTAGGTGTAATATTTAATTTAAAATGGTAGCTGAATAATTCATTCAGAACACACATACTTATTCTAAATCTGAATAAAAGTAATCATTTTTCTTAGTTATCCCAATGGATTATACAAATGCTAATGTAATCTTTCTGGGCAGTGTTCTTTTTTTAAAACAACAAATACCACACATCTAATATTCCTCTAATGTTCCACTTATTTAAAATCCACAGCAGAATTCTACATATAGTCTTTTTTCCTGAAATGGTTGACCATCACCCATTTTAAAGCACTGCTGTAAACTGCCCTGGATGTTGCAACAACAGAAAGAGGAAAATCTAACTTTAATAAATGATTCCTTGATTTTTTACTTGATTTTATTTAGTGACAGTTGTTTATTTTTCTTTATTTATTTCTGTACAAAAAGCTGCCACTAAAATTTTCAGCTTTTTTTTTTTAAAAAAATATCTCATTACTTGACCAAAAAAGAGACCGGGATTTGTCCCCTTTTATTTAGCAAAGGATAGGCCGGATTCTTTTTGCCCTATTTCTGTTCGGGGGCTGAAGATTTTCCATTCCTGTTGCAAATAATTTTTGATCGCCCCTCCTTGCAGCATTTTCAATAACACTACAAACAAGCACTTAGTATTTTTCCTGCAAACAGCCAGCCAGTACAGTGCTTTTAATATAATACTTTGTTCTTCCAGAAACAATGTGGTCTTAGATTATGCACCAAATGTGATTTGGGGATGAGACCTTTCCCTGTGTACTCTATTACTATAGTCAAACATGGAATTTACCAACACTTGTACCACAGATTTTAGGATCATTTTATTCCAGGAAGAAACAGTTAATTTATCAGATGTACCAGGAGGTCTTTTTCTGCCATCAATCTTCTATGTTTCTATGTTTCTAACTGTATACAGTGATACCTTGTCTTACAAACTTAATTGGTTCTGGGACAAGGTTCTTAAGGTGAAAAGTTTGTAAGACGAAACAATGTTTCCCATAGGAATAAATGGAAAAGTGATTAATGCATGCAAGCCCAAAATTCACCCCTTTTGCCAGCCGAAGAGCCCGTTTTTGCGTTGCTGGGATTTCCCCGATGCTCCCCTCCATGGGAAACCCCACCTCTGGACTTCCGTGTTTTGCGATGCTGCAGGGGAATCCCAGTAGGGGAATCCCTTCATCACAAAAACGAGCGCTTCACTGGTAACGGAAGTCCAGAGGTGGGGTTTTCCAGCTAAGGGAGCCTCAGTGAAATCGCAGCATCGCAAAAACACCAATGTCCTCGAAACGCCTCCTCCGGACCTCTGTTTTTGCGATGCTGCAATTTCACTGAGGCTCCCCTCGTTGGAGGGGAGCCTCGGGAATCCCAGCACTGCAAAAATGGGCGCTTCGCTGGCAACGGAGGTCCGGAGGCGGGGCATCCCAGCGGCCGTGGTAGGTTTGTAAGGTGAAAATAGTTTGTAAGAAGAGGCAAAAAAATCTTAAACCCCGGGTTTGTATCTTGAAAAGTTTGTATGATGAGGCGTTTGAAAGATGAGGTATCACTGTATCTGCTTTTTCTGAGACAGTATAAACCTATTCAGAACAGGGAACTTTCTGTTAGCTTTTTCAAACTTGCAAACACTTCCATTATGCTTGGATTTTAATGCACTATAATTTATACTGTCCTGTATAGTCAATAGACAATCATTTCAAAAAGCATTGCTATATATACAAGAATCACTGCAATAGCTCTCTTTCTGAAAAACAATTATTCCTTAAGCAACACCATCACAAATCTGTTTGAGAGAAAAGGAAGCAAATGGAGACTCTATTTGCAAATCACTGAAGATTCAGAAGGAAGTGTCATAGTTGATAATGTCAAAAGACACCAGTTTGAAATGACTGAAGGTATAATGCTTCCCACTTCCTTCAGATTGCTTGTGGCAGAGAAGCTACCATTCTTCTGATTTATCGAATTATGGTAAATTACAGAGGCTTGCCTAAGAGATCTGAAACTCTACATGTTTTAGAAGTTTCAAACATTGCTTCCTTTAAACAAAAATCTTTTCCCCAAAATGTATTATTATGATACTTACAATAACTTCAAAACTAGAATTGACAAGCCACATTGGGGCAAAGACTAAGGACCATTCGTCAAACGTGGTTTCCCAAGCTGCCCATCCACTTTGTTGGGAGCAAATTACAAGGTATTTGTATAAGACTTTTTTTCAAAGAATTACGTAATGTTATGAATCTTAGTTTGAATCCCTGTTAGCCAGTTTGTTATAGTGGTTAAGGCACCATACTATGAGTTTTGTCCCCTGATGGCGAACCTATGGCACATGTGCCACAGGTGGCACACAGCCATATCTGGAGGTATGCAAGGCATTGTCTTATGTTAGCTCCAGTGCGCATATGCATGCTGGCCAGCTGATTTTTGGCCTCCCCAGGCTTCAGGAAAGTCTCCAGAGTTGTAGATGTCTAAAAACAGACTCACTCAATGGGCCTACCGGAAGTTTCTGAACTTCCAGTTGGGCCGGTTTTTGCCATCCACTGGCTTTAGAAGCTTTCCTGCAGTTTGGGGAAGGCTGAAATCAGTCCAATAGGCCTACCGGAAGTCCAGAGGGTTCAGTGAGATCTGTGTGCATGCATGGGGGGGGGGCAGCATGGGAGGTTGTGCACGAATGCATGGAGGGGATTATGGGTGTAGGCACACACATGTACTATTGCGTGCATACCCACCTTAGATGCCTTAGGCCAATCACTCTCAATCCTAACAAGCAATGGCAAAACACTTCTGAAATATTGCCAAGAAAACAGACATCCCCCCCCCAGCAATCATAATTAAATGATTGTTAATTATGTCATAGTTCAAAAAGGTTTACAGCCACAGAACAGAATGATGGAATTATCCAAACTTGAAGTATTCACTGAATGAAATCTTATATGATAGAAGTGATTGGGTTTGTTAATTCTAAATGTTACTTACTTGCCTACAAATGAGTTATAATTTATTTTCAAATCAAATATGTCAGCAGTAACTTCTCCAGTTACTGGATATGATATATTAAAGTTAATTGGATGCTTTAAGTGAGTATATATCTGAAAACTGTAATTACTACAGAAAAATCTCAGTCTGGGAATTTTCAAGCACTTAAGTATATAATTTTCTTACACTTCTGTTGGGAGAATGTTCCTTAAAAATCAATGGCATTTACTTCTGAGGAGACAGGGAGAGAGATTTACAACATGGTTGCATTTAAAATTATTTTTCCCTTTTGGGAGATTTCGTTTGAACACTGAGTATGCATTAGCTCTGATCCCTACTGCACCATTCATGTGAAGATCAGGGAGATTAGAGGGAAAACTGCATCTTTGGGCCTACTGAAGCATTCACCCTTGAAAATGACTTGTGTATTAGAGCAGTGTTTCTTAACTTCAACACCTATAAGAAGTGTTAACTTGTGGAATTTTTGAACAGTTTGTGGAGTTGAAATCCACACATCTTAAAAGCTGCTGAGGTTGAAAAACATTGTACTGTATTAGGAAGATTTTCTCTCTCACATTCCCTAACTCACATACACAATAAATTGCAGGAGGACAGGAGAAATTGAGACAATATAGAAGCAGAGAGCCCATTACTAACAGTAAAAAAAAATGTTGGAGAAATTTGGTTTGGAATTCTACAACCTTTGTCTAAGTGAGGAAGCCCCCCCCCCAAAAAAAAAAATGTTTGCAGCTCAAATGAAGACACTCTTTCAGAAATGCATGAGGAAGAATGCAATATCCCAAAGGTCACAAGAGAAAATAATCCCCAAAGACATTCAATTGTTAGAATTATTTCTGGGTTCCTTCTGAGCTAGGAAGCAAACAGGATGCAAAGGCTGGCTGCTTTTTTATTATCATTCTAAAAACAATACAAGGCTTGCTTTTGGAGGCAGCTGACCACAGATTGGCACATCAGTAAGATTTTTACAGTGATCCCCCGGTTATTGCGTCCCCGACCATTGCGAACAGGGTAATTTGCGATTTTTCAACCCGGAAGTCAAAATACCATCTACGCATGCGTGCCCTTTTTTTTCTATGGGCACGCATGCGTAGATGGCAACCGGGAGATCAGCTGCTGGGCGGCTTCGCTGGGTCTTCCCCCTCTTGCTGGCATCAGCGAGGAGTTTCCCCACCGCCCATGCAAACTCCTCGCTGCCGCTCGCCCGCCCTTCACCTGCCCACGCCGTTCGCTCCCCCTCTTGCTGGCGGGAGGGCGAGAAGCCCTCCCCAGCACCCGCTCGCCCGCCCTTCGCCGCTCGCCCGCCCTTCGCCCTGGCGGAGAAATTCCAGCCCCCACCTGGTCCCGCCCGATCCTCCTCCCTGAGGCAGCTCGCCCTCCCATGGCCGCTTCCTCCACCCTCCATCGCAAGCCCTCGCCACCGCAGCCAACGCACGCTGCGATCTTCAAGCCCGGCTCCTTTCGGCCCAGCATCCCGGGCCAAGCAGCTGCCTTCCGTGACTGAGCCTGGCTGGCCCGGAAGATCGTAGCGCGCGTTGGCTGCAGCGGCGAGCGAAGCCAAGCCGGCAGCAATGTCGCCGCCGCTGCAGCCAACGCGCGCTACGATCTTCCGGGCCAGCCAGGCTCCGTCACGGAAGGCAGCCGCTTGGCCCGGGATGCTGGGCCGAGAGGAGCCGGGCTTGATCCGCTGAGCCTGGCTGGCCCGGAAGATCGTAGCGTGCGTTGGCTGCAGCAGCGGCGACATTGCTGCCAGCTTGGCTTCGCTCACTCGCCGCTGAGGAGCCGAAGATTGGGGGGCGGCGCGGCGAGCGAGCGAGCGAAGCCAAGCCGGCAGCAATGTTGCCGCCGCTGCAGCCAACGCGCGCTACGATCTTCCGGGCCAGCCAGGCTCAGCGGATGAAGCCCGGCTCCTCTCGGCCCAGCATCCCGGGCCAAGCGGCTGCCTTCCGTGACGGAGCCTGGCTGGCCCGGAAGATCGTAGCGCGCGTTGGCTGCAGCGGCGGCGACATTGCTGCCGGCTTGGCTTCGCTCGCTCGCTCGCTCGCTGCGCCGCCCCCCAATCTTCGGCTCCTCGCTAGCGCTGCGGAAGTTTAAAACACCATCTGCACATGCGCAGATGGTGTTTTTACTTCCGCAGCGCTACTTCACGAAAACCCGCTCGTTGCGGGGGGTCCTGGAACGGAACCCTCGCAACGAGCGGGGGATCACTGTATATCGTTTTGAGCCCCTTGTGTAAGACATGAGATCACAAGAGTGTGTTTTCTGGCCACAGAGAAACAGGAAACACAGCTGTTGAAATTTTTCTGGCCAAAGAACCTTAGAAAATACACTACTCAAAAAAATAAATAAAGGGAACACTTAAACAACACAATATAACTCCAAGTAAATCAAACTTCTGTGAAATCAAACTGTCCACTTAGGAAGCAACACTGATTGACAATCAATTTCACATGCTGTTGTGCACATTCAACTTTGTACAGAACAAAGTATTCAATGAGAATATTTCATTCAGACCTAGGATGTGTTATTTGAGTGTTCCCTTTATTTTTTGAGCAGTATATTTTGTCTCTTATCTTCTTCATCAGGATAGATCCTCCTGGTCAGGCAGAGGTACTAAATTCCAAAATATTGATTGGCTCCAGCATCAGATTCCTGCCTGTCAGTGATTTATTGCCTTTAAGGAAACATTGTATTTTGTGAGAACATGGGTTTCTCTGACCTCAGATCAGAAAGCTGTTAAAAGGAGGGTGGAGAGATCAAAAGCTTTTTAAACTTCTATCAAAAGCATAAGACTCCAAGTGGAGGACAGAAAACATACCTGATTTTTAAAATTTTATTTAACATGCTAATTTAGCTTTTTGCATATAAACTTTTTGATACTTTTTATTTGCTACTTGGAAGAACTTTAAATCTCAAAACAATCATATAGAATTCATTCATAAATGTATACAAATATTTTCTCTGTTATTAGATTTTTTTCATACAAATATGTAAATATGAAAAATAGAAGGCATATCAGCGGACTCCTGCATAAAAATGTTAATTATTGGAGTCTCAGAAGGAGCTATTGTTTACATTAATATATTGTTATTTATTAATATTCATATCTTTGTTACTAGATTTAATCTTGCCTGTTATTCAGGAAATCAAAGTACTGTGGAAAGGGAAATAAACTGAGGAAAGAGTAACAATTGTTCTGTAATTGCAATAATCTAGAGACTGGACAATTAGATTTTTAAGAAATCCATTTTCTCCCTTTCCTCCTTGCAGTAGTGCTGTAAATACCAGCTCCTATGGTATTCCGTTTGTGATTTCACCATAGGATAGCCATTCAAGCAGAATGCTATTTCCTTACCATGGGACTGGAAAAGACCAAAAAGAGCTCCTTTAAATGTATTAATAGGGATACCTAAAATGAGAATATTTGAAACTCAGTTATAGTTTATTAGATTTGTATGCCGCCCCTCCGAAATTATACTAAAACTTAGTTATCAAGCAGAATAACATTAGTATTTTTAAAAAATACAATTGGTGCTGTAGGAAGTTAGCATCCACCCCTCCTAGAAAAAATGAAATATCCTACGAAATATTAAAAGACAGAATATTATATAGAACAATGATGGCGAACCCATGGCATGGGTGCCACAGGTGGCACACAGAGCCATATCTGCTGGCACGCAAACTGTTGCCTTAACTCAGCTCCAATGTCCATGTGTGTGCTGGCCAGCTGACTTTTGGCTGGCACCCAGGCTCTTGGAGGGCATTTTGAGCTTCCAGAGAACCTCCGGGGATGGGGGTGAGTGGGGGAGAGCATTTTTACCCTACAAACACACACACACACCGCTCCAGGGAAGTCTTTGGAGCCGGGGGAGGGTGAAACACGAGCCTACTAAGCCCACCAGAAGCTGGGAAATGGCATTTCCAGCCTCCAGAGGCCTCTGGGGTGCGGGGGAAGCTGTTTTTGCCCTCTCCAGGCATTGAATTGTGGGTGGGGGCACTCGCACATGCGCGGTAGTGGACACCCATGCTCTTTCAGCACCTGAGGGAAAAAAAGGTTCACCATCACTGATACAGAATATCACTTTTACATATTTTTAGGCAAGGAAAAAGACCCACTCTTAATAGCCCCCACTTTTGTCAATGTGCCATAAGGAATGGAGCTCGCCTTTGTTAATAGCTGGACCAATCTATTCTACTGTATATAACAAACCTCAACCAGACAGAGCCTTATTTGGAATTGCTCAAAGCACTTTCATTCCATCATCAATCAGCAAAGGGCCAGCAAAACCTGAACTCAAAACACAGCCTACAAAGTTGTCCTTGCATGGCACCATGGGACTCTGACAGCAATCAGTGCATTTCTTCAGAGAAGCAGTAGGCCCCCAAGGCGGGGCCCAAGAGAGCATAAAAAAAGGAAACATTCAACATTTCTTTCCTTTTTTTCTCTGGACCCAACATCTGGAAGCATATGGGAGCTCATGCCATGTGCTCCTGTCCAGTGCATAGTTCCCTCTAAGCTGAGCAGTGAGCAATCGCTCACTTAAAAATCATCATCAACTCAGAGTTTTCCAAACCTGCCCAGAAGCCGAGAGGGAAAGAGTGAGAAGGAAGGAGAGACAGAGGAAGAGAGGAAGAGAGAGAAACAGATAGAAAAAAGAGAGGAAGGAAAAGAGAAAGAAAAAGAATGGGAGTAAGGAAGAGAGAAAGAAAATCAAAATCTAGTTTGAAACTAGCTCAACTATTTAAGTGGCATTTTGATATTGATAGAGTTGCCCTATTATGAGCTCACTGTTATAGACACACAGTACAGTATTTTATTTTGAAATTCTCTGAGGCAAAACAGGGTGGGTTTTTTATTTATTTGTTTGTTTGTTTGTTTATTTATTAATTTATTATTTCTGTGCTGCCCAGTCCCGAAGGGACTGCCGCTCAGACACTATACTTTTCCGCCCACCCCCCAAAAAAATTAGAGGGAACACTGGTCCAGTGTCCACCATGGGGAAGAGCCTTCTCTGTGGCGGCACCGACTCCCTGGAACCAACTCCCCCCCGAGATTAGAACTGCCCCTACTCTTCCTGCCTTCCGTAAACTCCTTAAAACCCACCTTTGCCGTCAGGCATGGGGGAATTGAAACACCTCCCCCGGGCATGTTCAATTTATACATGGTATGCTTGTGTGTGTGTCTGTTAGTATATGGGGTTCTTTTAAATCTTTAAATATTTTAATGTTATTTGGATTATTTATGATTTGTTCTATCTTGTTGTGAGTCGCCCCGAGTCTTCGGAGAGGGGCGGCATACAAATCTAAATAATAAATAAATAAATAAATTACACCTTCTTTGCAAGCAACCTCCACGAATCCAGTGTCTTTTCCCCCACTTGGAATGGAACCCAGAACAACATTACTGTACTTCCAACAGTGCTCAAAAACTACTTCTGACTTCAGTAAGGGGCGAGTACAAGTGCACTAGAGTGCTTTCCGTCCCCTGTCCTATTGCTCTCCTATATCTCCTATACCTTTCTTCTATTCCTATATCTCTTCTTCTATTCTTTCATTGATATGTTCTATTACTATACTTTCTTTTCTATTATTTCTTAGATATATTTTACTATGAGTATCTCCTCCATAATCTTCATCATGTATTTTACTATGTGTATATAGATATATAACCACTAAAACCCTCATTGTGTATTGGACAAATAAATAAATAAAATAAATAAATAATAAGATTTTACTATCTAAATTCTTAAATGTAAACTTGGGAGCGCCACTACTCATTGTCATGCAATCCAGATAATATCTCTTTTTTCTAATTGCTTCAGGGAAGTTTTGTGGAGCAAAACTCCACAATATGGAGTCTCTCCTTCAAAATACTACTGTAAAAGTAAGCGTATCGCCATATAGAAAAAAACCCTCAAGTCTATCTTACGATATGTTTTAAAATTGAAAATCCGTCCGGACTACCTCCCTATTGGATTACATTTGCGCTGACATCACTACATAGTGACCAATCAGAGGCCGCCGGGCTCTTTAAAAAAATTTATAGGTGGTGAAAGAAGTGTGCTGCTCGCCTTGAATCGGCAAACGGACACCCAGGTAAAGGGCTCCCTCACAGAGAGGGAGAAAGAACTAACTCGGCCTCCCGGCACCGTCTTGAGAATTGGCGAAAGGAGACAGGTGAGGCTGCAGCGGTCTCAGAGAGCGGGGGGGGGGGGGGGGGAGAAAGAGGTGGGGAGGGGGAGGAGTCGGCCGGTTTGAATGACCGGAAGAGAAGACTCGGGGCGCGCGCGGTGGTGCTGCCTCTGAGAGGGGATCCAGGTGTGCCGTTGACGGGGAATGCGCGAGGCAGGTGAGGAGGTCTTGGTCCGGGTGAGAACGGCGCCTTTTGTCCGCGGTGGTGCTCGGGCTGGAGGCCAGTGGAAATGGACTGAAGGGTGCAGAATATTTAAAGAAAAGGGAAGGGGGATTGTTGGTTCCTTAGTTTGTTTAGCGGAACATAGCTCGCAGATGCCCCGTCTATGGACCATTAGCCGATTCAATAGTCCATGGACAGGGTCTCTGCAGATCTTAGACTATATCTAAGAAAAATATTTATTTATTTTGCTAATGTTGGATCTAAAAAGATAATTTAAATCGTGTCTTGAACGAAAGCAGAATAGGGAAAACAAATGAACGAACTGGTTTTGTGCCTTTTGAGATAACTGACAGGTATTCTTACCGTTTGAATCATACAGTTCAGTGAGCGCTACGTTAGGAGATGAGGTTTTGATGCCAGATTCATTTATTAGGAAATTCGGTTACAGTATTAGGAAAAAACAGAAATCAGCACAATACCTTATAGAATGCCACATGTAGCTTTAAACGTCTTTGTCCTTAATTTTGGCTAATGGTCTATGAAATCTTAAAAACCTAATTTCCAATTAGCATTTTCAAGCCTAAACTACCTGATTTCATTTTCCAACATTAGTTTCATTTGCCCATAAAGTTTTACCCTAAAAGCAATGCCAGTTTTATATGGGCTCCATATAAAATAAAACGAGTAAGGATGTTTCTGGTGTTGCATTTGGCATGTGAATAAATAAGATTTATTTTTGTATTTCTTGCTATGGAGAATTTAGAGCAACCTTTAGTTTATGGGTAAATGTGATGTGTATCTCCTTGGAAGTACTGTATATTTTCATGGTCTCCCTCCCATAGAGTGTAAATATGGAAAATGAAAAGTGCTGTTTATGCATTTTAAATATTGCTAGAAATTGATATTTTGATAAAGGTTCTGTTTTGAAAATAAAGCCACATGCTTACATTTGTTAACAAACTGCCAGATACTTCTTTATCTTCAATTCAAGAATTTATGCCAGATTGTATTGGATTTTTTTTTACATTTGAAAGCTTGCATTGATGTTAGTGCTATAAAACAAGAAGCAGGACTGTATTGCCAGAGAGAAGGAAATGTTTCCAATATTCTTAAGCTCTGTCAATGTAATTTAAATTTCTTTTTGCTGGGCTAAGTGTGACTGTTGTGTTGAACATTTTTAACTTTCTTTTAAATTTCCTGATCATCTGTTAAAGCAGAAGTTTTATTAGAATGGAAGGGTAGCAGTACTGCCTCATCTAGTGATAAAGTCATAGCAAGGTGGCTTATTTTAAAGTTCACATTATTTGCTATGATGGAAAAATAAATTGTTTCAAGTGTTTATTTGCTTAGAATATTTCTGACATTGAAGTTTTGTTCCAGTGGACTACACAAAGAAATATGAAAAAAAAAATCTGTGTTTTAATTTTTTATACATGATGCAGCTCTTTCAATTTCTTTCACAGTAGGAATGTTTTTGGCATAAAATGCTAAATTCTAGTCAGTTCATAAATACATAATATTAACATGTTTTGAAATAAGCCCATTCTAAATTTCTTGGTTATGTCTTAATATAAACCTCTGGAAAATTAAAAACATAAACTGGAAACAGCAACATTGATAGTGGATTACTATATTCTATATATTTATTCAATTGCTTTGTATATTCTATTTATTTATTCAATCGCTTTGTAAACTCGGGGTGGCATACAAATCTAATAAATAATATTACTCAGTTCTAAATACTCAAAAGTTTTCCTAAAGCGGAAAAAGAACAAGGCTGAGTGAATCCCTGCTGGGAGGGAATACTTGGAGTCATGAGATTAGTGAAAATACCAATTTCCAAAGCTTTTTTAGGTGATAATCCTATAGGGGTGGGACCTCTAAGCTGTTTATATTTGATAGTTGGACAGGTAGATGAATACATGAGAACACAAGCTGTCAAATAATTGTCTTGTGTGATTGGACATGCAGGACAAATTCCTTGTGTGTCCAATCACATTTGGCCAATAAAATTCTATTATATAATCTGAAAGGCTTTAAATGGTGATAACTACTTTGAATTACAGTCAGAAAATAAGGGTGAACAATGCCAGTGCCAGTCTTTTCCATTAACACTACAACTGGAATCTGCCTCTTTCACATCTTTATGGTGTTGCTTGTCAAATGGTGATGAATTCTTCATACTGATCTTTCTAATATATTGGGGCAGCAAGTAGCTTCTTTTTTGCTGCTCAAATCATCAATCAAATTTTGATCAAGTAGGGATGCTGTGTCAATAGTAAGTTTGAGAATCCATTTTAACTCAAAAATTTCAGTGCCTTTCTAAGTTTGGTCACTAAATGAATTTAAGTCAAGGACTACTTGTAAATGCATGATATCAAAATTATATAAATCCTACTTATATATTTGCTTTTGATAAGTTTGATAAGGACAGAGAAGAGGCTGTTACAAAAACACCTTAGATAATATACATGGAGATGATTATAAGGAGTGCTAGAGGAAACTGCTAAAGCAACCAGACAATTTCTGTAGCTTGTGGACTAATTGCAGATTCCTGTTACTATGCTGTACTTTTACAGTAGGATAGGAAAGGGAGTAAGACATCAACATAAAAGTTAATGCTTATGCTTTAGAACATTTTGGTATGCTCTATTTGTCTTAATAAATCATGTTAATCCTATTCTGTGTTAATTGGCTTTGAGTACCAGATCGAAGGAGCCCTCTTGGAACAACAAAAATGGATAGTTGTGTGGAACAAGGGAAAGATAGATTTCCTTAAGTTCCGAATGGCATTTTTGGCTGAATAACATCAGGCACTGTTTGCAATATCATGAGAGAGCAAATAAGGTTGTCATTATACAACAGGAGTTATTATTGCATAAATTTAAATTTCATGGGCATAACCCTCTAAAAACAATAGTTTCTGCCCACCCCACGTCTTATATATACAATATTATAGTACAGTACTGTATATTTAAAAATTGAAGCGCGTTCGAACTCTCTCCTTATTGGATTACTTTTCCGCTGACATCACCACACAATGACCAATCAGAGTCGGCCAACGGCTTTTGAAAAACAACAGTGGTGATAGAAGTGCGATGCTCGGGGTTGTCCAAGGGTATGTATGGATCGGCAAACGAGTGCGCAGGTAATGGGCTCCCTCACAGAGAGGGAGGTAGAATTAACTTTCGGCCGCCCGGCACAGTCTTCAGATTCGGCGGAAGAAAACACGTGAGGCTTCAGCAGCTTCAGGGAGCGGGGAGGAGTTGGCCGGTTTGAATGAACGGAAGGGAAGATTTGGCGCGCGCGCGATTGTGCTGCCACTGAGACGAGGAGAGTCGGGTGTGCCGTTGACGGGGAGCGCGAGGGGCGGTTGAGAATAGCGCCCATGTGAGGGAGGCTGCGGTGGTGTCCGGGCTGGAGGGCTGTGGAAATTGTGCAATACATGTAGGGTATTTAAAGGAGCGGCGGGGGGGGGGGCTTCTTGGTTTGTTTAGCGGAGTTTACATCGCATCTGGCCCTTAACAGGACACCTGCAGATCTTAAGGCTATTTTAGAAAATGATTTATTTTTTAGTAACGTTGGATCTAAAAAGGATAACTTAAATCGTGGTTTGAGACGAAAGGGGAGCAACAAATGAACGAACTGACTTTATGCCGTAGGACTGTTTCTCAATCTTGGCAACTTGAAGATATTTGGACTTCAACTCCCAGAATTCTCCAGCCAGCGAATGCTGGCTGGGGAATTCTGGCAGTTGAAGTCCAAATATCTTCAAGTTGCCACGGTTGGGAAACTGCCGTAGGAGATGAATGGCAGTTACTCTGTTATTGTTATTTGAATCGTGTACTTCGGTGAGAATCCTGTTGGAAAGAAATGGGTTTTTGATGCAGGACAGTGTCCAGGAGATGGTATTCAATGTTGGGTAATGACATGTTCCAGCAGATACCAGCACAATACTGTATATCTTGAATGGCTTTATCCTTGAATTTGGTCACTGGTTTTCTTAAATCATCCAAATTCCAAAAGGTTTCAAGCTGAAACTGGCTGGTGTCAATTATGCAAACTTGGGTAATTTGCTCACATTGCAGATTTTACCCTTTCATTGAACAATACTAGTTTTATGCAAACTTCCATATAAAATAAAGCCATTCTGAGAATATTTCAGGTGCTGCGATTGGCTGGCTGTTTTAATTTAACACATGCAACAAAACAATAGGTATTCTGCTTGTACTAGTTGAACCTAGTTGAAGAGAAGGGTTAAATACAAATTGACAGATCCATTTTAGATGTAAGAAAAATATTGGTGTTTTTCAATATGTTACATTTATTGCTTTTTCCTTTCTATTGAGTTACAGAAGGCTTCAATTTCTGAGTTAATCTGTACCTTTTTTGTTTTGCAGGTACAACTGTAGATAGAGAAAAGAAACTTGCAGTTCATGCGGGAAACTTCCCCAGCATCTAATTCAAGCAGGTAATGTCAGGCTTAAGATCAGACACACCATGTGACACGTTTGCTGCTCACATTGCACAGTGGCTTGCTTCTCAATTCCTGGTCTTTTTCTGATATCACAATGTACCCTCAGAGCTCCAGAAGGCATAAGTAGTTCATATAGTGAGTAGTTCAGGCTCTCAAAGTCCAAGCCCAGTAAAGTCTGAACATTCTTTCGGAAATATTTCATTGGTAAGCAGCATGTATCACTCTGCTCTACATTGAATTCTCATTCCGGAAAACATTAAAAGGATTATCTGGTATAGGGAATGCCCACCAAAGCAACTGAGGTTGCTAACTATAATTCTAATGCAGATGTAAGATAATAAAAAGAATAAGTTTAAGTTCTGGAGTCCAAAGAAGAAATTTTTTGTAGATTGCATTAATCTTTTTACATTGTATTAATGGATTATTGTAATTTTTCTTTTCCCCCCTCTTGATTTTTCTCACAATTAAATTTTCTGGATTTTATAAAAATTGTACCACTCACCTAAGTAATCAATAATTATGAACAAATACTGTTAAAGTAAGTCTTCATTGACTTTCTGGGGAAGCTGCCAGAGAAGATTATAGATGGTGATCAGATGCTCTCAGGGCACTTGGCAACTGTTCATAAATGCAAATAAGTTCTCCAGCACCCAGATCACATGACCAGGGAATGTGACACAAAGCTTTATGACAGCTGGAAGTCCATTATAGACTTAAAACATATTTTTCCTGTAGTCGTAATGTATTTTTTTTTCTATTCAAAAAATAGAAAAGGACCTATTACCTCAGTTGTGGTAGCAAACAATATGCACAACCATGAAATTTACACATGGTCACCAACCTGTGTTGAAAACTGCAATAATCTTATTTTTTTCTTTAGAGGGAAGGTACAAATTGAAAATGCCATTTTGGGGGGAAATTGTCGTTATTAAGAGAAATGGGACCGATGGAAATCATTTTCCACTCACTGCAAACTCTTGCTTATTTGGAAGGTAAGACTTAAAATTGATAAGGGGTATATTTGTGTAGGATTTTCATTATGTAATTGTGATGTAGGACTGTCATTTTTGTAGCAGAAGTTTTAGGTAGTGTCATAACAAACTTTTCTGGACTCCTTCATTTGATTTCTATATAATTTCTTTAGTCATGCAGTGTATGTCACATAATGGATTTGATCTGCTTCAATATATTTTATTTATGTGGGGCATTTGTCTAATCAAAAACGTAACCATTTATTTAAAAGTTCTTAAAACTCAATCCAAAAATCAGGTTGTTTCAATGCATCTTCAGCAACGTCTGTTTTTCCTTATACTAGGTGGAAATGAATTAAAGAACAAGATATTTTAAGAGATGTGTATATGAGCATGTAGTTATATAACTTGTAATTATTTTATATTTTAAAGGAAAATGGAGTGTGACATTCGAATCCAACTTCCTCAAGTTTCTAAAGAACATTGTAAAATTGAAACCAATGAAAATAAAGAAGTATGTATTAATACTTTTGGTACTAAATCCTAATATTACTTGTACTTTATTGATTGATTTGGATATACATATTTTATTCCTATTTATTTTTAGGCAGTGCTGTTTAACTTGAGTTCTGCAAATCCAACACAGCTAAATGGGAATCTCTTTCAAGATCCCATACACTTAAAACATGGAGATATACTGACAATTATTGATCGTTCTTTCAGGTATGTAACAATAATAGCAAATATGGGTGTGCTAGAAATAGCCAATGCTTTTTAGAAACCTGAAGTTCAAGGAAATTTTAAAATAAGTAGAAAAACAGATTATGTAAAGAGTAACTAAATTATTAGTCTAAAACAGTACATTATTAGAGTTGGAGAACAAACACAAATAATGTTGAATAACGTGGATTTAATAATGTCTTAAAGTCTTAGTAACCTAAAGTTGGATTAATTTTAATTTAAGCAGTTTTTGTATTTCAATAGATTTGAATATCCATCATCATCATTTGCTCAGAAGAGACTGTCTAGCTCTCAAGAGAAGGAAACATTACAGGTAAAATAAAAATCATTATGTTTTTCTTAGTTTGGGGAACAGGCAATAATAAAATTTAGAAATTAATAAATAGTAATTCAGTAACATCAGTTACATTTCACTTTTAGTCCTTCTATTCCATAAATTTATAATTCAGAGGAAACAAAATTTGATATTAGTATTGGGTTTTAAGAAAATTAAGACATTTTATCTGGTCTGCCACTTATGTTTTCTACAAGGAAAAAGAGTGATTTAGTGCTGTAAATTGATTTTGATCTATGAAAGATTATTAATAGTCTCTACTTTATCGTGCATATGCTTTGGGAATGCCCGGTAGTGCAGAATTTTTGGCAAAAAGTGCAAGAGGATATTAATAGGATGTTAAATATACGATGGATAATTACTAAGGAAATGGCAGTATTAGTTAAAAGCAATGCGATGGGAGAATTTAGAGAAATAAAACAAGCAGCGATAGAAAACGCTCAGGCAGAAATAGTCTTGGGTTGGAAGGATGCGAGAAAATGGACAATGCAAAATCGGTACCGGTACATGAACCATATTCAATTTGAGATTATGGATAAAAGAATGAATTCAGTTAATGAGACTGACTTGCGTCAACTGATGGGATGATGGGATAAGGTAAGACGATATAGGGCGAGTAGAATCCGAGACCAAGCTACAAGAAATAAATTGGAATCATTCTATAATACGTAAACAGATATTTTGCTCTTGAGTTAAAATGGTATATACAAGAAAAAGAAAAAAGAAAAAGAAAGAAAGAGAATGAAAGAAATAAAAAGAGAGGGAATGAAAGAAATGGAATGATGGAAGGAAGGAGAGAAAGAAAGGAAGAAAGAAAGCAAGAGAAAGAAAAAAGAATAAAAGAGCAAGAGAGAAAGAGAGAAAAAGAAACAAAAGAAAGAAACGAAGGAAAGAAAGAGGAAAGAAAGAGAATGAAAGAGAAATAAAAAGAGGGGGAATGAAAGAAATGGAAAGGGAAGGAAGGAGAGAAAGCAAGAGAAAGAATGAAAGAGCAAGAGAAAAATAGAGAAAGAAAGAAAAAGAAACGAAAGAAATTGTGATTTTGACTATGCCGGCTCCTTCCCTCCCCCGCTCCCCACAAACCACCTACCCCTCTACCGCAAGAGTGAAGCGCCCGAGGCGCCGGATTCTTCCGTTTCTCCCTTGCCCGCATCCTTGCTGCGGTGACTCACCAGGAGAAGGCTGGAGACCCACGCGGCTCCTCGGGGGGCCTTGCGGAAGGCGGCGGCGGAAGCCCCCATGGCCGGCGCTGGGTGCAAGGAAGGATGCTTTCTGCGCGTGCGAAGGCCGTTACGAAGCCATGGAGGCCGAGAGCTGAGAAGGGTGCGCCTTGCCCACCCTCGCCGGAACAGCTGCCCATCTAGGCAGTCCCGCTGCCCCATTGCCCGGCAGGGGATGATGGGCAAGGGACGCCTCGGGGAAGGAGGGCGGGAAGGGAAGGAGGGGGCAGGCGGGGGTTTAGGAAAGGGGAGCCCGCCAGGCACGAGAGAACGCTGGTTGCGCGGGGCTCCAGGGCCAGCCTTGCAGCGCCCTCGGCGGGAGGAGCCGAAAGCCACCGAGAGAGGACTGGGCTCAGCAGGAAAAGCGGCCAGCTTCCCATAGCGATGGGGAGCTTGGCTTCCGGAGGGCCGAGCTCCTTCTGTGGCTGCCATCGGGGCTCTCTGCCTATCTGCCGGCCTCCCTGCCTTCTTTCCTCGCAGGGGTGGGAAGAAGGTGCGGGCCGCGGTCGGAGAAGCTCCGCAGAGGCAGAGTTCGTCGCAATCGGGGTTGGAGAGTTTTTGGCGGGCGCCGCGCCCCCCCCCCCCAATTATTCAATTTGGCCGGACCCCTGACGCCACTCCCAGTAGTACCGGTCTATCAGCGGCCCTGATTGCAGCCTTAGATTCTACATGATGCATTTGCACAGCAATTAATGTTCAGAGAACTATTGTAAATATGTTTCTTTCACTGTAAATAATTAGTAGTTTTGACGTAGGTGGTCCATTTGTTTCTTGAAAGCTCATGATTTTTGGAAAGCATAATAATGGTTTACCCAGTGGATGTTCATATTAAATTCTAAAATTCAATTCAAAATTCTAGTGTTCAGTTAGTCCTGACAATTATAGATTGCATACAGTAGTGGGTTCCTACCAGTATAGTTAATTGCGTGCAACTCCGTGGCTTGACTGCACTTTTGAGCAAAATTTTGCTTCTCGCACCTGTGCAGGTAGAGAAAACTTGCATAGGGCCGCATGTGCGCAGATGCTTTGCCAAGGTTTTTTTGCTTCTGCACATGCAAAAAACCAAAACACGTATGTGCGTGCATCCCTGTGCGAGATTTTAGTACCTGCACAAGTGCAGGAAACAAAATTTCATCACTCAATTAGCCATACTGGTAGGAACCCGCTACTGATTGCATAGTTAGTATTCTATTCAGAATAGGTGAATGAAATACAGTGATACCTTGTCTTATAAACTTAATTGGTTCCGGGATGAGGTTCTTAAGGTGAAAAGTTTGTAAGACGAAACAATGTTTCCCATAGGAATCAATGGAAAAGCGATTAATGCGTGCAAGCCCAAAATTCATCCCTTTTGCCAGCAGAAGTGCCTGGTTTTGCACTGCTGGGATTCCCGTGAGGCTCTCCTCCAGGGGAAACCCCACCTCCAGACTTCTGTGTTTTTGCAATGCTGCAGGGAAATCCCAGCAGGGGAATCTCAGCATTGCAAAAACGAGCGCTTCGCTGGCAGCGCTTCGCTGGCAACGGGCATCTCAGTGGTGGTGGTGGGTTTGTAAGGTGAAAATAGTTTGTAAGGAGAAGCAAAAAAATCTTAAACCCTGGGTTTGTATCTCGAAAAGTTTGTATGACGAGGCGTTTGTAAGATGAGGTATCACTGTACTGCATTATCTTTCAATCATTTATTCTAAGAAATCACCAGTCAAAACTTATTTTACAAGAAAAATGGCACGCTTAAAAGAAGTATTAAATTCCTTGTTCTACTGCATTGTGTTTAATTTTTCAGATTCTTCATGTTCAGCATACGCAAGAGATGGATTTGTTGCACCCACAAAACTCAAATTACAAAAATTCTCCAATTACTGGTTGGTAATTTTTTTGTTCTTTTTCTATAAATGCTTCATTATATTAATGACTTTTTATTAATAAAGATGTTATGTTTACTAGTGAATGGTAAAACAAATGAATGCAGCCATTAGGAATTTGCTGTTAAAATACATGAATGGATTTGGTTTAATCGATGAATTGTTTTTTGTGCCTATTAATGACTCAGTATCTGAGTATATTCTATAATGATAATTAAGACTTGAGAAACAGGCAAGTCTTAAAATTATATTAGAAATAATATTTCACAGCTGATTTCTGTATTTTTTGGAGTATAAGTCATTCAGGACTATAAGACACACATACCATTTTTGGGGAGGAAAATTTTACCAGTTTGGAACTGTTTTTTTCTTTGCATAGATTAGTATTGTAATCAGAATCAATAGATTATTTAGCACACAATCTCTTAGATGCAAAGCTTTTTTCTCCTCTTTATTTTCCTTCAGGTAACATTTTAATTAAGTGCTTTTTTATGCTTTTTAAATTCTAGCTAATTGTTGATTCTAGACCAAAATTTTACAACAAAAGGACACAAGAAAATAAGACTCATAAAACAAAATAACTGTCTGTTCTTCCAGCCTGGGGCCAGTGAAATTTTAACATCTACCCCGGCCTATGATTGAATGATAGAATGAATGTGGATGATTGGTTTTTAAATATATTGGGGTTTTAGAATTTAAATTATTTGTTTTAGTATTTAAGTTTTTTTGAGTGTTTAATATTAGATTTCTTACATGTTTTCTATTTACTTGTGAGCCGCTCTAAGTCTCTGGAGAAGGGTGGCATAGAAATCTGATAGATAGATGGATGGATGGATTGCTTTAGTTTTGTTTTCAGCACAGTGATTAGCACAAGAAAAAGTAATAATAAAAAAATAAACAGCTGAAGGCTGGGAGGCGGATCCACCAGACCAAGGGGTCAGCAAACTTAAATGGTCAAAGAGCCACTTGGGCCAGTTTCCCAGAGAAAACAAAACACCTGGAGCCACAAAACCTGGGTAGGTTTTGCAAACTTGATATTACTCACTTCCACTCAGTCACATGATACCCCACCCAGCCACACCTATCCAAGTTTTGTGTAGTTCCATGTCTTCTTTGGGTAATAGGCGACAGAGCAATGAGCGCAACCTGTGGTGGAGGCTTCCCTCCCCGTCTCCTGTCGCCCTGACTGTAGTTGGGCCGGGAGGGTGCGCACGGGAGGAGGAGGAGGTTGCACTCATTGCTACACAGGCACGACTTTCCAAAATGAAGGGGGAAAAACAGCTGGTGAAAAGCCCGAAGGAGAGCAGGCAGGGCTTTCCAAGAATGAGAAGAGTCAGAAGCAGGGAGTGAGAGAGAGAGAGAGACAGGCAAATACACACACACATATATACACACACACACACGGACCCACACGGTCTTTCTCCCAATCTCCTCCTCTGTATATCACTGTGTGTCTCATCTGTCTGTCACTCTGTGTATCATTATGTTTTTCTCTGTATCTCTCTCCCCCTATCCACCCCGCCCTGTCTCTCTGATGCAGCTGGCCAAGTCAGCAAGCTCTTTTTGGTGTGCTTTGCTATATCTTTTATTTTTTCTTTTTGGAAATCCGGGCTGGCAGAGGAGCGATTGAAGCAGCAACTTCCCTTCAGCCTATTGTTCTCCCCCTTCCTTATTTTGCAATCTAGAACCTTGCAACACTTTTGCACCTAGAGAGGAAGCAGGAAAGGGGACTGGGAATCCAGGTCACGAGGGGAGGAGGATTGCCCAAACAGAAAAATCTGCTGTGGCTGGCGATCGTTCCTCAGCCCGGATTTCCAAAAATATACAAAAAAGTACGAAAAGTAGAGAGGGATGGGCCAACCAGTGATAGGATAGGGAGCAACAGCAGAGGGCCCAAAGAGCTGCATATGGCTCGTGAACCGTGCTTTGCCAACCCTTGCATCAGACAATCAACTACTTGTGCTAATCAGGCTGTGCTGAAGCTGACAATGGGCGTTTGCCATTGCTGCTTTCTACGAGGAGGTAAATTGCTGGGAGGCAAAGACCGAAGGGTGGAGGCCGCCAGGTGAATGGGGCTATATTTGTTGTATTAAGAAGCACCCATATCTTTACCCTCTTTTTTGGGGTGGGTGCATCTTACATTCTGAAAAAAACTACATTTTAGAGAGACTCATACATTTTCTTGTCCATCAAGTAACTTTCATAAAATAACTTATGGATACATCCATTCCTTAAAATTTGCTGGTTAGAATCATGTTTAACCTTGCTGTTCAGTTCAAGAAAACTCCCTAATCTTATGTTCCTGGGTCTATTTGACCGGACTGCAAATTGATCATTTTAGGTACTTATATTTGGTGTTTTTGAAAGCTTTTTTTACACCTGGAAACAAGTTTGAACATTTCTACACACAATAGAATGAAAATTGAACTGAAAAAATTAATACTTATTGGTTTATTTTGCACATAAATGTACCTCCCCCCCCCCCCGTTTGTGGAAATTTTTTTAGGTTTATAAGGCCGGGGGGGTGGGTGGCCCTTTTGTGGCAAAAATAAACCAATAAGAATCATTTTTTTCAGTTCATTTCTATTTTTCTTATGTTCAGGATTGTTCAATTTAGTATATCAAAACTTTTGGGGGAATATTCCTTAGAGATTTGTAGCCTAAAAAAAGTATAAATTGAAAAGAAATTCAGAAAACATGGGGGGAGGGGCTTTTTGATAAATATAAAAATATAAGCCTCAATTTTTTCAGTTCAATTTTCATATCATTCTGTTCATAAATGTTCAAACTAGTTTTCCAGTTGAAAAAGTTTTCAAAAAGATCAAATTCAAGTACCTAAAAAAATTCTTTTTGGTCCGGTCATATACGAACAGAAACAGACTCGAAGTGATGATTTTTTTTTGCCCAGAAAAGAATTAGCCACCACCCCAAAAATATTGTTTTGATGATCAGCAATGTTAAATTGAGTAAATGAATGCATAAGATATTAAAAATATTTCTGATTTGAAGCTTGCGTAAATATAAAGTGAAAATGTTTGCAAGCAGCCAAAGGGGGGGGGGGGCTTATTTATGATTGTAAACAACCAATAAGAAACATTTCTTTCAGTTCATTTATATTTTTCTTATATTCAGAAATGTTCAAACTACCAATCCCACACCAACTTTAGTAAAATTGAACACATTTTGCAAGCAAAGCTATCCATAAATTGAAAAATACTTCACAAAAACGGGGGGGGGGGGGGGCACACATTCTATCAGCAAAATAAACCAATAAGAATTACTTTTTTCATTTCCATTTTCGGTCCGGGTCAGGGTGACCCGGGAACACAACTAGTGTGACTTTTTGTTTTTCAGCAAGAAAGAAACCCCTCACCCCCCCAAAAAAATTCTCATAGAACCCCTGAAATGATGAAAAGTCATGAAATTTCAAGTTTCAGATATGCAGGGAAATTTTTTTACAGGGACTCAAATTTGGCTTCGGGTCACATACGACCCGAACTGAACAGCAAGGGTAAGGTAAGGTAAGGTAAAGTGATTTGGAAAATTACAAATAAATCTGCTTGCATATATTTATACTATACTGTTAAACAATTACAAATAAAATTTGGCTTCTATAAGTTCTGATTTGTTGAACTTAATAGAATTGTGCAAGCCTTTTGAAGGAGGTAAATTGTAATGTATGCAGATCTATCCAAAGCACATCTTTTAAGATCACTAACATAGTAATCATATTTTTTGCAAGTTCATGCAGTTGCTTCCCTAAACGCTTTCTAACTGTTACCATTGACAAAATGTTCAGTGGACAGTCACAAGCATGTGGATATTGTTGGAAGCAATTTATAAACCTATTGCTTGAGGCTGGAAAAAATGATTGCTTTGAAAAGTGATGCTTTGTACACACCCCTATGTGCTCTGAAGCATTTTTTCCTGAGGATTTGTAAATGTTTGCTTAATTCCTCAAAAATTACTTTCTGATTATTTTATCTGCAATACTTCAAAAATAGTTTAAACTTTATTCAAGAAAACATATTTTAAAAACTCCGTTTCATATTTCTGTAGACAAGACATTTGAAATTTGCTCTCCAAGAAGAAGTGAGAAAAGACTTCAAAAACAATATAGCACACCTGAATTTAAGAACAAAGTGCACAGCACTGAACAAGTAAATAAATTGTCTCCTTTGAGCAAACTTGATGAATTAATGAAACATGAAGATGGCACAGATAATGTAAAGGAAAATACTGGTAATGAGACTGTGCTGGAAAATGGATTTCACTCAAGATCTACGAGGTCCGCAATGAGTCAAGCAAAGTTAATTAAAGTCGAACAATCTGAAAGTAGCAAAATTCAAGGAAAACATGCTATTGCAGCAAATCCAATACCAACATTTGAAGAGAAGAACTCTGAAAAACCATTAAGCACTCAAAATTGTGATATGCAACAGAAACAAGAATGTGAAAGTACAAATCAGTCAGATTTTAAGAATATAGAAGATAATGAAGTGGACAAGTATGCACATTTTAAAGCCAACAAGCAGAGCACAAAGCATTTCCCTGAATCACATATACTGTCATTGGACTATGCAGAAAAGGCTAAGTGCCTTAACCAATTTAATGTAACAGATGCTTTCATATCTATAGAAAATACTTTGCCCAAAACAAAGCCTAGCTGGGAGAGTACTCAAAATTATTCCAGTCCATGCTCTAGAAAGTCTCTAAGATCTTCCAAGTCCAGAAGCACAGGTGTTGAAATAAATTCACTGAACAGAATGAAGAATTCGGTAGAAATGAAAGAGTGCCCTGTACAAATTAGTGGGCAGGAGCATGAATCTGATATTTTGATTGAAAGTATATATTCTAAAACAAATGAAAATAGAGAACTGATCACAGAAACAATGCTAAATCTGAAAGATTCAGGAGATGGAAATTCTAGTACTGTTTTCAGTTCACTTCATCTTAATACTAGTGAAAACTGCAGTAACAATATTGAACTAACAACTATTTCAAATGATTATTCTTGTACAGAGGCAATAAATAAAGAAGCAACAATCCCTGCAGATCTTTCCCAAACCAGTGAAATAATGGCAAATGAGATTCCTGAAAGAACCTTGGAAACAAAATATTCTACAAATGAAAATAAAGAAATAGGAACAGAAAACGATGAGCAGAATGTTAAAATGAAAAATGATATACCTACTTTTTTCAGTTTTGAAAGCAGAGTTGAAACATTTGCCAAGATTAATGATGTTTCTGAAATGAATGTGTTATGTCCACTTAATAATAATTCAGGTAATTACAATTTCCTTTTATACCAAAACATTATAATTGCTATTTGCTGCCTTCAGTAATTTTGGTTAAGAAAAAATTTACCAGCATTTTTTTCTGTCAGTTTATTGACTTGTTTAACATTGTTACTAAAAATAAAGGTTAAATTGTTTGAAAAGTTAGTGCCCTAGTTATGATTGAAAACATACCAAAAGTTTAATTTTTTTTTAAAAAATGAGCAATTGTATTCTGAGCACAGACTTTTTAATTGTATTGATGTTGAAAGGCATTGTGTTCACTTTGCTATAATTTACTCTTTATAGAGGCTAAGCAATCACCTCAAAAGCATAGAGGTACAGAACTGGATATTCTATCACTTATAAAGAGGAAGAGAGTGTCTTTTGCTGGCCAACTGAGTCCTGAACTCTTTGATAAGCACTTACCTCCAAACTCGCCACTTAAAAAAGGGGCTATTCCAGCAAGACTAAGCATGCCATCTGGAAACTTACCACGAGCAGTTCTGAAAAAAGCTGCGGAATTAAAGCAGTCTGTAACACAGGTACGTGATTGATTGACGGAACAACTGATTGCTAGGAATATTTACATTTTAACCAAATAATTGCTCTTGCTCCCTCAGCAATATGTATACATATTTTTGTCTATACTTCACTATTCTTCATACTGAAAACTTTGTACTTTAAGTAATATATCTGTACAAATATATTAAAACAATTGATCAGAAATTTTAAATCACATAGAATTTAGAATTATTTTGGGGGAGCAGGGGGTAAGAATATAAGCTATGCACCTTAGTATAGCTAAATATTCTCTTAGACTTCTTTCTGCGAGGAGTTGATGATATATTGTACCAGAATGCTTTTTCTCCATTTAAAAATTTGGCAATTTTATTTCAGAGTAGTGTAATGGGGAAATATGCTAGCAAATAAATGTAATATATAAAGTTGATAAATCTGTTTTATCAGATATTTATCCCTATTGTTAGAAACTTACAAAACAAAATTGGGTAAATATCTCATATTCTGTTTAAAAATAATGAAATACCCTCTGGTAGTGATATAAGTAGCCATCTTTGGTTATTGTGGATTACAGTACCTACAAATATAAGATGTTTGAAATAAAAAAATATATACTATTGACTTGTATTTTTGAATTGGGGCATTTTCAAAATGATAACTCATCTTTAAAGCTTACCAAATATTTTTTTTGAGAAACCAAATTTTTAAAATAAAATTATTTCACAGAAAAGTGGAGAGAGAGTTTGTAGATACCTGGAAAGTAATACAGAAAGTTCTGTCTCTGGGTATACTGTTTTAAGAAAATCTGCTTCAGGGCTAGACTATGAATCAATTCTTGCTCCGGATTATTTACTTCCAAAAAACTGCTAGACCATCTTCAGAATGGCCAAATCTGTAATCAAGATGGGATAATGCCTAAAAATAGCTGACTTCTTTTTTATCGACTGCTTCACATCTTTTCATAGTTTCATAAAGTAGCTAGGTATGATAATAGATTTGAAAAGAAGTTAATTTTAGTTTATATTAAACAAAATTGCCAATAAAAAAGATTTAGAGCTAAGTGTAGTGTGACTTTATCTGATTTTTATATCATATTCTTTGGACAATTGGGTAGAATGTTACAATAAAAACCCCCAGAATGAAACCAAAATACAATTTAAATTTGAAAACCAAAAGTGAAGTGGGAAAGAAGAATGACAAGAGGTATGGGTGATATTGCTGAAATGTGGTAAAAATCATTCTCTATTTTCCATAATTTTCTAAAATCTAGCAAAGGGATCCAATTTCCATAATTTGGTGCTGCTGCAAAAAGCAAAGAGCACTTCCCTAAATGATATAATAGGTTGTGTAAAATATGACTAGAAGAGGCTCTTCAATAGATACACAAGTGCCAAGGTATTATGAAAATTGACATCAGCACTTTAAATTGTGGTTGGAGCTGAAATGGTAACTAGTTCAGGGTCTTCAGTTTATGTGTGATCTGCTCCCATTATTGGAATCTAAGACATGATGCCCCACTCTGGACTAATTGTAATATCCTCATAGCCTTTAATGGCAACTCTTTGCAAAGTATTGTGGGTTTTTTTGTGAATGTCTAATTGTTCAATTCATTTTTCAGAGAAGTTCTGAAGGATACAGATAAGATTGTTGTTTGTTTAAAATCTAAAATTTGATATTTGTGTGTGTGTGTTATCTATTTGTTTTGCTGCAGGGTTCCTTTGAGATGAAACAATATGAAGATATTGTGTCAAAGCAAGTTGACCCTCATAGTGTGCCCCAGAGGCAACAATGTATCTCTGATCCTCAACAATGTATCTCTGATCCTCAACAATGTATCTCTGATCCTCAACATTGTATCTCTGACCCTCAACAATGTATCTCTGATCCTCAACAATGTATCTCTGATCCTCAACAATGTATCTCTGATCCTCAACAATGTATCTCTGATCCTCAATCTTCAGAGGTTGAAGAAACTATTACACAAGAGATACATATGAATAGCTTATTCAATGAAGTTAAAACAACAGTATGTAATGTCACATCATCATCTAGAAGAAGCAAATCCTATACTCCAAGGAGAAGTTCTAGATGTGGAAAAAGTGGAGCTATGGGTTCTATTCAGTCCAAAAGGCGAAGTGGTGCTTCTGAAGCCAACTTGATGGGTATGTTACCATTGTAGATAGATAGTTTACAAAAATAGAATTAAGCCTTTCTTGTTGCAAACACAGTATAACTTAATTATATATCAGATGTTTTATTTAAAATGATTAAAGTGAATGATCTTCATCAATTGTTGTTTTAGTGGTGAACTCTTGGGCAGAAGTAGTGAAACAAGGTGTTCCAAAAGTGCAACTGAAGTATGCTTCAAAACCAGGGTTTAAAACAAGATTTAAGAAGAAAGTGGCTTCAAAATCTTCAAAGGTATAAACCAAAACAGACAATTATATAATTAATAACTTTTTTCCAAGTTCTCAAGAATCTGGATTCTAAATACTGGGGAGGTCCTTTCAATACTTTGTTAATCCTAAATTATGTCTTTAGTATTTCTAGGTACAATTCTACTTCAGTACAAGAGCTCTATTACTGTGGATTTATCTACCACGTCTGCTGGAAGTTTGTTCCAAGGATCTACTACTCTTTCAGTAAAATAATATTTTCTCATGTTGCTTTTGATCCTTCCCCCAGCTAACTTCAGATTGTGTCCCCTTGTTCTTGTGTTCACTTTCCTATTAAAAACACTTCCCTCCTGGACCTTATTTAACCCTTTAATATATTTAAATGTTTCGATCATGTCCCCCCTTTTCCTTCTGTCCTCCAGACTATACAGATTGAGTTAATTAAGTCTTTCCTGATACGTTTTATGCTTAAGACCTTCCACCATTCTTGTAGCCCGTCTTTGGACCCGTTCAATTTTGTCAATATCTTTTTGTAGGTGAGGTCTCCAGAACTGAACACAGTATTCCAAATGTGATCTCACCAGCATTCTATATAGCGGGATCATAATCTCCCTCTTCCTGCTTGTTATACCTCTAGCTATGCAGCCAAGCATCCTATTTGCTTTCCCTACCGCCTGACTGCACTGTTCACCCATTTTGAGACTGTCAGAAATCACTACCCCTAAATCCTTTTCTTCTGAAGTATTTGCTAACACAGAACTGCCAATACAATACTCAGATTGAGGATTCCTTTTCCCCAAGTGCATTATTTTACATTTGGAAACATTAAACTGCAGTTTCCATTGCTTTGACCATTTATCTAGTAAAGCTAAATCATTTACCATATCACAGAGGCCTCCAGGAATATCAACCCTATTGCACACTTTAGAGTCATCGGCAAATAGGCAAACCTTCCCTACCAAACCTTCCCCTATGTCACTCAAAAACATATTAAAAAGAATAGGACCCAGAACAGACCCTTGGGGCACACCGCTTGTAACCTGACTCTGTTCAGAATACTCGCCATTAACAATAACTCTGATGTCTACGCTTCAGCCAGCTGCAAATCCATTGAACTATCCAGGGATTAAGTCCAATCTTCACTAATTTATTTATCAGCTCTTTATGTGGAACCGTATCAAAGGCTTTGCTGAAGTCCAGGTAGGCAATATCCACGGCACCACCTTCATCCAACACCTTTGTGACATAGTCAAAGAAATCAATGAGATTAGTCTGACATGATTTGCCTTCAGTAAAGCCATGCTGATTTGGGTCCAATAAGTTATTATTTTTTAGGTGCTGATTTATCCTCTTTGAGTAGAGTCTCCATCATTTTAACTACAACTGATGTCAAGCTAACTGGCCTGTAGTTACCAGCTTCTTCTCTACTGCCCTTCTTGTGGATAGGCACAACACTGGCCATTCTCCAATCCTCAGGAATTTCTCCTGTTAACAAGGATTGGTTAAACAAATCAGTCAGGGGGGTAGCAATGACAGATCTGAGTTCTTTAAGAACTCTGGGGTGGATGCCATCTGGACCCATTGCCTTATTTATCTTTAATCGTTCACGTTCTTCTAAGACATCGGTTTCTAAGATCACTGGAGCTGAATCCGTACAGCTGGAAGCAATGCTATATCCCTCTAGTATTATTTTGTAAGGTGTCTTTTGAGAAAACTGAACAGAAGTAGCTATTGAAATGGTCAGCGATCTCCTTATTCCCATTAATGCATGTATTATTCCCGGTACTAAGCTTCGTGATGCCGCAGTTTTTCTTCTTATCACTAATATATCTGAAGAAGGTTTTATCCCCCTTCTTTACAGATTTGGCAATTCCTTCCTCTTTTGAGGCTTTAGCAGCATATATTATCTGTTTCGCCTCCTTCTGTCTCATTTTATACACCTCCCTATCAGCTATACTTCCAGACTCTTTATACCTCCTATAGGCAGCCTTTTTTTCATTGACTATAGCCCTTACATCATTGCTAAACCATAGTGGTTTCTTCTTCCTTTTACCTTTAGTTATTTGTCTTACATACAGTCCAGTGGCTTTTAAGATGGCCTTTTTAAATACAGTCCACTGGGTGCTCGCTCCTGCCATTTTATCCCTCCCCTTTAATCCATTATCTAAATATTCCCCATTGCATTAAAATTTGTTTTTCTGAAATCCAATACTCTGGTTGCATTATAGGATTGCTCACAATGAGTTTTTACATCAAACCACAAACATAGATGGTCACTGCAACCTAAAATTTCTCCCACCTTGACCTCTGAAACCCAATTCCCATTCGTAAAAACTAAATCTAGAATATTTTTCCCTCTAGTTGGTGTCTTAACCAGCTGTGCCAGAGCTGCTCCTGTAAAGGCCTCTACTATATTCTTACTTTTGCATGTAAGGGCACTGGGGATATTCCAGTCAACATCAGGCATGTTGAAATCACCCATAACCACAATATCTCCCTTTACTGCCATTTGGGTAATTTCATCCACCATCTTGTTGTCATATTCCTCAGATTGCCCTGGAGGCCTATAGATCACCCCAATTCTAATGACAGAACCTTCTTTATTTTGCATGCAAATCCAGAGAGTCTCCAGATCTTTACACGTATTTTGAATTAGTGTTGTTTTTAGACTTTCTTTAACATAAATGGCTACTCCACCTCCCCTTCTCTCTATTCTATCCTTCCTATACAGTGTATATCCTGGAATGGATATTTCCCATTCATTAGAATCCTTGAACCATGTCTCAGTTATGGCAACCAGATCCAAATTATCTCTAGATATTATGGCCATTAACTCACAGAGCTTGTTGCTCAAGCTTCGAGCATTCGTGCACATTACCCGAAGAACATTATTTTCATTATTAGTTTGCCCCTTATCATCCACAACTACATCTATTTTATTTGCAGCTCCCTTTTCATAAGCTTCCCAAAACTGATTTATCCTCATTGGTCGGGGACAGAAATCACCCACATCAGTTACATCTCTGTCCCCTTTACCTAGTTTAAATGCCTGTCCAAAAAAGTTCTGAATTCCTCACCGAGCACCTGGGTACCTCTGTATGATGGATGCAAACCATCTCTCTTAAACAACTCCCGATTAGACCACCTACAGACATCATGACTTACATAGCCAAAACCTTCAGCTTTACACCACTGCCTTAACCACACGTTAAACTCTCTGATACACCTTGTTTTATCCTCATTGGTCGGGGACAGAAATCACCCACATCAGTTACATCTCTGTCCCCTTTACCTAGTTTAAATGCCTGTCCAAAAAAGTTCTGAATTCCTCACCGAGCACCTGGGTACCTCTGTATGATGGATGCAAACCATCTCTCTTAAACAACTCCCTATTAGACCACCTACAGACATCATGACTTACATAGCCAAAACCTTCAGCTTTACACCACTGCCTTAACCACACGTTAAACTCTCTGATACACCTTGTTTTATCCTCTTGGCCACAAACCGGTAACACCTCTGAGAAAGTCATTGAATCAGTTATTTTACCCAGCTCCACACTTAGACATTGAAAATCTCTTTTTACTACATTAACATTTCTCTGGGACAAATCATTTGTGCCAAGATGCACCACCACATCAACGTTATTACCTTTACTCACAGCCTTGACAATGATGACAGATAGGATGGAATGGAATGGAATGACAGAGTTGTAAGGGATCTTGGAGACCTTCTAGTCCAAACCCCTGCTCAGGGAGGAGACCCTATACCTGTGATGGCGAATCTATGGCACGGCACCCAGAACCATATATGCCGGCACACAAGCCATTGCCCTAGCTTGGGTCCAGCATGCATGTGTACTCCAGCCAGCTGATTTTTGGCTTGCATGGAGGCTCTTGGAGGGTGTTTTCGGCCTTCAGAGGGACTTGGGGTGGCTTAAGGATGTTTTTGTTCAATCCAGCATTTAGGGAAGCCTTTGGAACCCGGGGAAGGCAAAAAATGGGCCTACCTTCCCGTCGGGGAGTGGAGAGGGTCATGCATGCATGTGTGGGGGTGGGGTAGCATGTGGGGAGGTCACACATGCGTGTGCTTTCGGCACTTGAAGGAAAAAAGGTTCGCCAACACTGCCCTATACCATTTCAGACAAATGATCTGCGGACAATCTAGTAATTTTTAAAAGTGAATCTTTCAAATCAGGGGTGTCAAATTCAAGGGCCAGGGGATGGGTCTGCCCCGCAAGATCTTAGATCAAGATCTTGGTGCTTAGATCTGGTCTGCAGGGCTGCAAGGTGTTTAAATCTGACCTGCAGGGCTGCCCTTGAAACAGCAAAGGGCTGGTCGGCTGTGCCTGTGCGAACAAAAACAGAGCTTGGGAGGGCCGCTCCATTTTCACAGACAGAGGGTTTCAGGAAGCTATTGCAGGAGGCCGTTTTCATTGGCAGAGCGCTCAGGTAACCCCGACATGAGTGATGTCAAACTTTCCGCGCCCTCTGGCCCTCCTGAGGTCCAACACAATCTGATACGGTCCTCAATGAAATCAACTTTGACACCCCTGTTCAAAACTGTAAGTAACATGTGAATCTAAAAAACATCTTCCTTTCTGACAATTTTTTTAAAGTGGATTGAATTGGATTAAAAATTGATTACTGTCACTTGGAAAAAAGAAAAAGAAGTTTCCAATGTTTCATAGATTGTTCTGCCTCCAGAATGTTGTTTGTACCTTATTGAATTATTTCCTATTGAAAGGATATTTTTACTGTCCCAGAATTGTCTGAAGTAAATTCGAAAACATACGGCAATTTCAGCCTATGCAAATTTGCCAGCTAAGAGTTTTCTCAAAAGATCACATAACACATTCCTCAGAGCTGAAATAAATGTAAAACTATTACTAGACTTAAATTTATATTTTTATCGATAGCGGCATGATTAATTAAACTTTTTAATATATTCTACTTTTAGAATAACAATTTATTAAAAACACCAAAAGGGAAAATCAGCGGTTACTTTTCAACAGGACATGCAAATTCTCCTGCTCCAATTGTGATTGGAAAAGCTCATACTGGAAGGTTGAACATAATCACACAAGTTCCTAAGGTGGTGACCAATTATCCTTTGAAAAAGTATTGTTACATCAATGAAAGTTTTACAGGTAAATTTTTGGACTTCATTTAATACAGGTTTGTGTGCCAAATGACACAAGTTCATATTTCCTGTTTAAAAATTAAACAGATCATACAGGAAAAACCCATTTATTTATTTATTTGTTTGTTTATTTATTTGTTTGATTTGATTTGTATGCCGCCCCTCTGAGGACTTGGAGTTAAATGATGTTATGTTTTATGATAAACTATTTTGTATAACTCTGAAACTGTAGAGACAATCAGATACAGATGATCATAGCAATTGCTTTTTAAAGATTTTTTAAAAATTGTCCTATACCCTAGCACTGTGATGGCGAACCTTTTCCCCCCTAGATGCTGAAAGTGTGCACATGCGCACTGTTGCATGTGCATGAGTTCCCACACCCATAATGCAATGCCACTCCTGCATGTCTTGCCTCCTGCACATGCATGCCTCCCATGAGTGTGCGCCCCTCCCCCCACCTATTTTGGCCTCACATCTCCAAACGGAGCTGGGAGTGGGGGAAAGCCTTGCATGCCCAAACAGCACTGGGGTGGAATCTCCAGAGATATGGGAAGGCAAGGCTGCAGAAAGTGAGGAGAAAGGTTTCATTTGCTTGCTGTTGATCCCAGAAATTAATGATGGATGGATATAGTACAGCTATGAATTGCTTTAATGCTGATTTAGAAAAGTTGCCTTAGAACAAAAAGGAAAAAATAATTGCATATTCAATGCTTGGCTCTGCATGCCACCTTTGGCACGCATGCCATAAATTTTCCATCACTGCCCTAGCACATCATTCATTTACTGCAGTTTATTGTACTGTATGTTTAATTATCTCACCATAGTGATTCTGGATAGCTTATAGCAGTTAAAAACAGAACAGCAAAATAAATACAACCAGCAATGAAGTTAAAAAGCAATCAGGCAACATTTAACAGCCATCTTATGGGCTCAAACTGACAATCCCCATACATGGGGAACAGGATAAATGTTTTCAGAGTCTTGTGAAAGGTTGGCAGGTTCAGGTCGAATCCAATTTTTGAGGGAATTGTATTCTAAAGGAATAGCATCATGACAGAAAAGGCTCATTTCTTGGGTCCCACAAAGTGATGTTCCATGATTGATGGCACCCATAACTGCCAGATAGCCAGAAAGAATAAGGTAGATGTCCCATCCCCTTCTAAGTTAGAGGTTGATAATTATATAACTTAGATACAAAGCAGAGTGGGGTAGGGAATCTTTTTGTACTGAACTATGTGTGAATGGTACAGATACTGTTATATAAATACCATATTGATCATCCATTATCCTGATTGGCAAAGGACATCAGGACAATATCTGCTTGCTGTTGATCCCAGAAATTAATGATGGATGGATATGGTACAGCTATGAATTGCTTTAATGCTGATTTAGAAAAGTTGCCTTAGAACAAAAAGGGAAAATTAATTGCATATTCAACGCTTCAGAGCATCTGTATATGCCCCTTTTCTGATATGCCATAGGAAGTAGATGCTTTAAAGAGTTATAGAAAAGCATTATTTTCATTCTGTACACTAGAGACATCCCTTAAATGTATACAAAATGCTATCTTGAAACATTTGCCCTCAAAGCATCTCATGGATAGATGATGTGAGCTCTGTGAATGTTGTGGTTTTTCAGGCAAATAATATAAATAGATTTATGTGATGAGTTTGCTTTATGAAGATGCTTCTAAGTCTGTTGAGGTAATATAAATGGAAAAAAGCCTGCCAAATATCAATAAAGGGATAGTGACCAATGAAAGGATATTTAATAGAATACAGTTCAATAATCGGAATTATATAAACAAATACAAATAATAAAATAAGGTTAATAAAAGTATGTAACTATGCATTTAAAATAATTGCATTCAAATCTACCAGACTCGCCAAGGGGACTACTTGTCTTTTGTAAAAATATCTCAAACTGTAAATTTGGGATGTTCCTGCAGAACTCTTTAATGTTAAGTTAGAAATGATTGTTCCACAAGCAAGAGATTCCGATGGTGCCATGCATCTTATGTGTGCAGATTTAACCAATTGCTAAGTTTTTTAAAAAACAACACTTGAACATTCTTATTGTGTGTGTTTGTCTACAGAGAAGAAATAAAAATAAGGTTGATTTTATTAAGAAATTATTATGTGTGAGAAATTAGATTTGCATTGGATTGATTTTCTTAAAGGTTACCAATATATCAACTCCTTTCTTTGCCAACAGATGGTGCTATGATTGTGTAAGAATGTAATCCATTAGCAAAGTAAGGTGTAGCAAAGTAGCATACTTGCTGCTATACCGTAATTGACCATTGTTTAACTATTTCCAGTTCTCGAAATGAAGTTTAAATTATTATAAGCCTGAACTCAGTCTTTATATCTTCTGAAGAATTACAAGAAACTATCTGATAATAGATTCTCAGCAGAAGGGTCATGTTGTTGTTTGGTAGGGCTTTGGTGCATATTGCAGTATTAACAGTAGTAATGGAAACTACAGAAATTTAGAATTGAAAGCAATTCTTAGCCTTAGATCCCTCCGTCCCTTAGCAGCCTTCATTTGGACCCATTGTGGAAGGAGGAATCAAGATTTCTGGAGAAAGGTATGCAGATATTCTTGTTCTTCAAAGTAGAAAAATCATTATATACGGTAGGTAGTGTATATAATCTAAACTATTGCAAAATAAACATGCATACTCATCTTTATATTACTTAGTTGCAGTATAACACACATGCAACCCATTCATCCAACTACTTGTATTCTCAAGTTCTATTGTAAACTTATCCTTTTGCTTTTAAAAAAGAACATGATTATATAGATCAGCACTGAGCAAACTTTTTTTGTTGGGTTGTATGCTTAACTCCTTTACAAACAACATTTATCTCCTACATCACCTCCATCCTAAACCAAGAGCTTAGTTTCCTGCTAAGGATGAAATATGTTGAAATGCCTCCTGTAAAACAGTGGCTTGATTAATATTTCTGAGATCAGAGGAAGCACTCAAAATACCCATACAAAGAAGCCAACCTTTCTTTCAATTTCACAACTCAAAATTGCCATATTGAACTAAAACATTTAATTAATTAATTTATTTATTTATTTATTTATTTATTAGATTTGTGTGCCACCCCTCTCCGTAGACTAATACTAAATAAGGGATTATTATTTTCAATGTGAGATTGACATAGCTTTTGGATGATGACCAGTCTGTCTTTATTGCACTAAGTGCACTGCTCAAAAAAACAAAGGAAACACTTAAACAGCACAATATAACTCCAAGTAAATCAAACTTCTGTCATACTGTCCACTTAAGAAGCAATACTGATTGACAATCAATTTCACATGCTGTTGTACACAATTAACTTTATACAGAACAAAGTATTCAATGACAATATTTCATTCATTCGGATCTAGGATGTGTTATTTCAGTGTTCCCTTTATTTTTTTGAGCAGTATAGTTACAAACTAACTAGTTTGTAAAATTATATTTTAAATTTAATATAATTAAAACAAAGCATTAAAAAATAAAAGCTGGCCTAAATCCAACATTCATGTAAACTGTCCACTCCCTCCACAATTAGATTTTAATTAAAAGTCACTTAATTACACTTGAACTGCTTTCCAACATGCTATTAGGGAGGAGCCATTGAATTATTGGAGGTAAAATATTAAACAAAGCATATACAAAGAAACAGTGACCTTGCTTCCCCTGATCATATGCTTTGAGATAAATGTTTTCTTTCCCCCTTTTTAATGTATTGTGTTTCTGTCTAATACGTTTGGGCAGTTTAATCTCTGTGACCCAGAAATCTCACTTTCCTTGGGTCACCATTTTTGGGACATACTCCTTTCAACAGAAATAAGATCATTAAGCTAGGTAGCTTTTACACCCTCCCTCCCCATTATTTGCAGTCAGTTTAGGGAAACCTATCATGCCTCATTGCTGGAGACAATCAGGTTATCAATTGTTTTGGTGAGCCAAGGAACCTGTGAACCTAGACATGAAGCAGCACATAGAATATTAATTATGTGCTACTAAGTTATTTTTGACTCCTAGTAACAAGATAGATTATCCCTGTGTTGATCAACAATGCGCTCATCAACACTGCAATCAAAGCCATCCATCTTGCAGTTGATCTTCTCTTTCCTAGCATTAGAATGTTTTATAGAGAACAGAATGGAATAAAATACATCTGTTTTTCTTCTGTTACCGCATTACATGTGGTCTCATACTTTTGGAGCAGAGAAGCAGTTCTTGCTAAGTTGTCCTGCTGATGTTATTTTAATACCTTGAAAAGTGACTTCCTCTCCATGTGGCGAAGCTTAGCTGAAGAGAGTATCATTGTGCCTGATGTTTTCAGGGGCTGCCTTGACAAATACCAAAGATGAAAATGCAATTGCTCCTCTGTTGATTTTTATTCTTTTCTCGAAATCTAATTGAGTCTTCGCACTCTACGCTGCTGATTATTTACTCCTTTAGCCATTAGTTGTGAGTTTGCTGGTACTGTAGATTGTTCTCATGCCAGTTAGACAAAGAAAAGAAATTGAAATAGAATAGCAATTAGCAATTGACTGCCACTGATTTCTGGATACTGTTTTCGCACAGCAGTTTCAGTTTTCTGAACAAACAGGTCTTCAAGGTTCTTACTCCAATTAACATCCAATCCTTTTTGTACCTAGGAAGTCAATGATTTTCTAGTAGCTTAATACCCAGCCACCGATTCTTAGTTCCCAAATGCATTGGGTTGTTTTTATGCAATTAGTGGGCCATCTGGGCCTTAGCAAAGCAGTCTGGCTATACCTAGTCATAAATGGGTGCCTGGAAATAGAATACCAATCTTTTCAAGCCCATTTCTATGCCACTTTTATCCTGACATCTTGCTGAGATCTAGATAAAATAGGCTTTCCGCCACTACTGAAGCAAGAGAGATTCAGCTTATTAAGGTTTACTATTTTTTAAAAAATTAGACTTTTTGTAAGCAAGACTTTCAAAAGACATAAAATCTATATCTATTAATCATTGTTAGGGCTCAAAAGACTTGATTGGAAGTTGTCTCAAGTTATAAGAGGGATGTCTATAGAAATGTTGGATGGTGGATGATCTCTGACGGGCCTGGGACAGGGGCTTTTCCTCTGTCCTGGTGCTTCTCGACCTCTCAGCGGCTTTCGATACCATCGACCATGGTATCCTTCTGCGCCAGCTGGAGGGTTTGGGAGTGGAGCGGCATATAAATCCAAATAATAAATTAATTTAACAACCATGCTACTAACATTGATTAATAATTATGGCAAGAAAAGTCATAAAATTGGGTGTTATTAAAACGGGGCAAGTTCACTTCATTGTCTCATTTAGAAACAGAAATTTTGGGCTCAATTGTCAGGGAATTGCACCTCCAGTGTCCAATGAGAATCAGAGAAGCTGACACAAACTTGTAGTGTTAAATAAAAAAATATTTCCAGTAGCTAAGAAGAGGAGCATGATCAGGTAAATCAACATAACAGGAAGATCAGTGGGTAAATCAACAAGAGAACACAGAGGAAAAAGGCAGGAAACAAGGAAACGTCCCCTTTACTCACAGCAAGCAATCAGAGCTCAGATGATGATGATTATTATTATTATTAATTAGATTTGTATGCCGCCCCTCTCCGTAGATTCGGGGCATATGCAGTGGCCAGCTCTCTTTAATCAATTAGCTATAACTGTGTTGTTACTGTCCAATCCTTCACTGCTCTAACTATTAAATTTTAAAACACCTTAACGATTGTTGTAACTTGACTGCTTGTATTGCATTTTTTATCCATGGAAAACTATGTAAATTGCTCATGGTCCAAAATGCTACTTTAAACAAGGCTCTTTTTACTGGAAAAATTGTTGAGGCAGCACTCACTAGTCTGGCACTTCCACACCAGTAGTCATAATAAATCTTAGACTTCAAACGGGAAAAGAAAGATTATTTTTTTTCTTCCTTGATTTGTTAAACATTTATGAAAGATACACATTCTTGTATAGGCATACACCATTTGTTACAAATAGTTGTTTTGACAGAAATCTACTTACAGTTACTGTTATTGCACTATAGAAGGACTCTTTTATTTATTTATTTATTTATTTATTTATTTATTTATTTATTTATTTATTTATTTATTTATTTATTTATTTATTTATTTATTGGATTTGTATGCCACCCCTCTCCGTAGACTCGGGGTGGCTAACAATGATAAAAAAACAACATGTAACAATCCAATCAATAAAACAACTAAAAACCCTTATTATAAAGGCAAATTAATTACTTGTGTCATAATTTGTAGTAGAATTTGCTCTTAATATAGTGTTTGATAGAAAGTATCCACAATCTCCTGAAAGAGCTTGAAGGAGGAATTTTTATCCTGGTAAATGGTGTTAAGTCCTTTCTCTTTAAAGATGCTATGAATATTAATATTGAAAAATAATGCTATAATCTGATTGCATTACAAATCTAGGGATCAATAAAGTGAAGAAAATATATTCTTTATAGTTATATCTGCTCTTTCATTTAATTACATGCTAACTGAATATTAATAGATTGAAATGCTACTTGCAGGGTTGTCTGAAATGTTCTGCACTCCACCAAATGGAAAACAGAAAAGTCTTGTACCAAAAACTCAGATATCAGAAATAAATGCACCAGAAGAATTTGGTATGTTTTAATATGTATACATTGTTAATAATGACTTTTATACAGCCATTTAGCATAGATTATTATCATTCATCCCAAAAAGTACTACAAATTGGTTTGGTTTAGAATGAAAAGAAATTTTCTGCATCAATACCTCTCTTCTCTGAAACTGCTAAGGCTATGTGGAGCTCTTCCCTTATTGTTGTAGAAATGTTAGGTCAGTCTTTCCTTGCAGTACTGATCAGAATTTCAAGTGTTGCTTTAATAACTGCTGCTTTAAGTAAGAAAAGAATCACTTAGAGATACAAGATAGATGAGTATAGGCATAGAATAATGGTGTTTTATTAGGTCACTGGCCACATCAAGTTGTAAATATTGAATAAAATGTATGGTTTTATCCAAATAAAGTTTTATGATGACATGATAATGAAAACAGGATATAATTTGTCATTCCTTGTGTTAACCTATAAGCATGTTTTAGGAGGGAAATGAAATAATTAGCCAGTTGAGATAATTAGATTTATTCAAGATGCAACAGTTTTAATGGGTTCAAATTTAGGTCTCGTACTGGAGAAATGCTGTTTCTGTATTTGATTGTCCAATTTATATTAAAGGAGTAAACATACTCTCCTTTTCCTAGGTTTCCTAGATCGTTGTAGGTTTTGGTCCTACTACTTAGAAGTTGTCATGTTTCAGATACTAGTTTGCTTAAAGCAGTGTTTTTCAACCGGTGTGCCGCGGCACACTAGTGTGCCGCGAGATATGGCCAGGTGTGCCGCAAGGCGGCTCCTGAAAGTGGGAGCTCCAGGGCTGAGGCTTCAGCCCTGGAGCTCCCACTTGCAGAAGCCCCCCCCCCCCCCCCGGCTATTGCCTGCCGCCGCCGCTATTGGCACCCTCCTGCGGGAGGCCGGCAAAGGTTGCTTTGAAAGTCGGCCCCCTCACGCCCATGGCTTCTCGTCACTAATAGTGGCGGTGGGCAATATCCAGGGGAGGGGCGGCTTCTGCAAGTGGGAGCTCCAGGGCTGAGGCTTCCACTTGTGGCTGTCCCCGCCCGCCCGATCCGTCCTCTCCGGCTTTCTTGGGGCGCGGCTCCTCCCATAGCGGTGGCTGCAGCGGCGCTGGCGATCCGGCCGCTAGCCACTCCGAGCGCTGTGGGAACGCCCACCCCTCTCACAGTCCCGTCCCGGGCTGTCAGTAAAGGGCTGCTTCCCATCCCTCTGCCAGCTTGCTCAGAACATTCAAACTAAGGAAAACCTTCGCCGGCCTCCACAGAGAAGAAAGGAAGAGAGAGAACGAGAGAGAGCAAGAGAGAGAGAGAAAGAACAAGAGAGAGAAAGCATGAGAGAGAAAGAACAAGAGAGAGAGAAAGAAAATAAGAGAGAACAAGAGAGAGAACGAGAGAGAGAGAGAAAATAAGAGAATGGGAGAGCAACAGAGAGAAAGAACAAGAGAGAGAAAGCATGAGAGAGAGAGAAAGAAAATAAGAGAAAGAACGAGAGAGAGAGAAGGAAAGCAAGAGAGAAAAAGAGATAGCAAGAGAGAGAGAAAGCAAGAGAGACATACGGAGAGGAAAGGAGAGAGAGAGAAATGAGAACAAAAAGGGGAGAAAAAAGGAGAAATGAGAAAATGATTGAGGCAGAGAATGAGAGGAGAGAGAGAGAGGTGATTCTTGAAGCATATGGTAAAAAGCACCCAAATAATAAGAAACCCCCCCAGCCCACACCTGTTTTTGAAAAGAATAAAAGAGGAAAAAAACCCAGCCCTCAACTGGTTTTGGTAATGGTTCAAGTGTGTATACACACACAAACATAAGGGGGGGAGAGAGACAGGGATAGAAAAAGAGGAGAAGTGAGAGGGAGAAGGAATGAGGGAAAGAGGGAGGAAGAGAGAGAAATGAGAAACATGAGAGAGAAAAGGGGGAAAGACAGGAGAAGTATCCAGAAATGAGACAGTGGTATAAATTTGAGGAGGGATGATTGATGATTGACTGTATTTATAAGGGGATGTTACATGGGATTGTATATATGAGGGGGTTATTTATGTATGTATGTATGTATTTTTTGATTTGTGTCATTTTGGTTGGTGGTGTGCCCCAGGATTTTGTAAATGTAAAAAATGTGCCGCAGCTCAAAAAAGGTTGAAAATCAATGGCTTAAAGTACAATCCTAATTAAAATGTCTATGTTTTCCATTATGAGTAACAGTTACTTTAATTTGACTTAATTCATTTTTAATATTCTTGGTGTAATTTGGTTTTTATGTTTTTTGTTTCATTCTAAAACACACACACACACACACATATATATGTCACATGTTTTTTTTGCTGAATTTGAAAATTAAGGGAGACTAGGATAGATCTATTTCGGCCTTATTTTGGCCTCATCAGCTAGCCATACCCACTGGGACTTGAACCTGCAACCTTTGCCTTGTAAGGCAGAGAATTATCCTCTAGGCTACAGTATCCAATCCCTTCAGCTCTGCACCAGGGAAGGGTTACATATTTTGTGTCGAATCACCCTGGTGTATCGAAGGAACATCACAGCTCCTTATTTGCCTCTCGGCCCAACCTAGGGCCATTTCCAAGGCAGTTAATTTTATTGATAGCCGACAATTCTATCTATATGTGTCACATGTTTTTTTGCTGAATTTGAAAATTAAGGGAGACTAGGATAGATCTATTTCGGCCTTATTTTGGCCTCATCAGCTAGCCATACCCACTGGGACTTGAACCTGCAACCTTTGCCTTGTAAGGCAGAGAATTATCCTCTAGGCTACAGTATCCAATCCCTATATATATATATGTCAAATGTTTTTTTTTTAGCTGGAATATATATGTTACATATATGTATGTATGTATGTATGTATGTATAATTATTTTAAGTAATATTTTTAAGTGCATTTATGTCAATGTAGTCAGTAAAGTTTCATTACTGTATAATTTTTCTATTTCTGTTAGAAAAAAAGTCTGCTTTGGATGTTAATATTTCAAGCCAAAACAGAGTTTACAATCAAGATGTAATATCTCCAGCATTGGAAGAAGTTTCACAAATGCCCGTTCATAATAATTTAATGGCATCACTAAATGAAAGAAATATAATGGGAATGGAAGAAGAAGAAAACCTGCAACACGAATCAGAGCCAGTTAGACAGATTTTGGAAATCAAGACACCTAAGGAAAAATCAGAGCCAGATGAGATTCTGCTTTCAGGGTTCAAGATGCTTTTGAGGACACCTAAGGAAAAAACTGAATCTGTTGAGGCGCTTTCAGGGGTCAAGAGGCTTTTGAGGACACCAAAGCAAAAGTCAGAGCCAGTTGAGGCACTTTCAGCAGTCAAAAGGCTCTTGAAGACACCTAAGCAAAAGTCAGAGCCAATTAAGGCACTTTCAGGAGTTAAGAGACATTTGAGGACACCTAAGAAAAAATCTGAATCTGTTGAGGGGCTTTCAGGGGTCAAGAGGCTTTTGAGAACACCAAAGCAAAAGTCAGACCCAGTTGAGGCGCTTTCAGGGGTTAAAGGGCTCTTTAAGTCACCTAAGGAAAAATCTGAACCTGTTGAGGACCTTTCAGGGATCAAGAGACTGTTTAAGTCACCTAAGGAAAAATCTGAACCTGTTGAGGACCTTTCAGGGCTCAAGAGGCTCTTAGAGACACCTGAACAAAAATCAGAACCTGTTGTGGAGGTGTTTTCAGGAATCAAGACATTAAAAACACCCAAGCAAACTATGGAGCGTCTTGATGATATCTATACTAAATCTAGATTATCTACTGAAGAAATATTAAAAGATATGATTGGAAGTGTTACCAAAAATAAAACACAAATTATGGAAGATGGAAATATTAATGGCATTACTGAGGAAGTTAAGGAAACTGTGAAGCCAATAGAAGATAGACGAAATATTCAAATAATGTCACCAAAGGAAAAATTTGAACCCATAAATAATATGGTTATTTTGGAAATGTTGGACACTGAGAATGATAAGGTACGTTTATTATATCAAATATTTGTACTCATTTTTAAGTAGACCATAATTTAGTAACTAAAAGAATTCACATAATCCATTTTTATTCCATAATATTTTGAACTGTGGGAATCAATTATTTTGATCCCGAAAATTCAAATAACAAATAGTTACTTTGGTCTTTGGATTTAAGGCTAAACATTTTGTACTAAGTAGCTCCTCTCATTTTTATAAATTAGAATATTTTGGATCCTTAGTTATAGCTGTAAATATTGCAAAACACAGATTTTCTTAAAATGCTTTTCTGCATTTTACTGTCACTATCAGTAGTAATATAGTGGTACCTCATCTTATGAACTTAATTTGTTCCATGATGAGGTTCGTAAGGTGAAAAGTTCGTAAGATGAAACAATGTTTCTCATAGGAATCAATGTAAAAGCGAATAATGCGTGCAAGCCCAAAACTCACCTCTTTGGCCTTACACTGCTGGGAATCCCCACCTCTGGATTTATGCTGCCAGCCGAAGCATCCGTTCTTGCGCTGCTGGGATTCCCCTGAGGCTCCCCTCGCTGGGAAACCCCACCTCCGGATTTTTGTGTTCTTGCTATGCTGCGATTTCCCTGAGGCTCCCCTCGCTGAGATTCAAAGCAGCGCCGGCAAAAATGAAGGGAATTCCAGCGACGGGAGCTTCAGGGAAATCGCAGCATCGCAAAAACATGGATGTCCGGAGGCGGAGTTTCCCAGTGAGGGGAGCCTCAGGTGAATCCCAGCAGTGCAAAAACAGGAGCTTCGCTGGCAACGGAAGTCCGGAGGTGGGGTTTCCCAGTGAGAGGAGCCTTTGGCTGGCAATGGAAGTCCAGAGGGAGGGCATACCAGTGGCAGTAGCTTGCGTTCGTAAGGTGAAAATAGTTTGGAAAAAGAGGCAAAAAAATCTTATAAATATCAGGTTCATATCGTGAAAAGTTCATTAGATGAGGTGTTTGTAAGACGAGGTACCACTGTACTTCAATGAAAATGAACCTCAGTGTCACTGCCAGCAGTAATACTGCATATTTAAACATATAGTCCAGTAATGGCAAACCTTTTTTGGTTTGCGTGCCAAGGGGTGTTTGTGCACATATGCTAGCATGCCCACATCTATTCCCTCCCCCACAACATGCATGCAAAACCCCCATGCGCTGCCCCCCTGCATAGGTGCACAACATCACCACCCGTGCATGTGTACAGGCCACTGAAGCCTAGGTTTGTGAAAAATGGTCCAACTGGAAGTTTGAAAAGGCAGGCTTCTGGTGTGCCCATTGTGCCATTTTTTTTGCACTCTAGGGCTTCAGGAAGCCTTCCCTGAAGCCTCTGGAGTGCAGGGAAACCAGAGTCTATTTTTTAAAACTTCCGGTTGGGCCAATTTTTGCACTCCAGGGCTTCAGGGAAGTTTCCCTGAAGCCTCCAGATGGTAAAACAGGCTTCCCTGAAACCCAAGGATGAAATGCCTTTCGTGCCCTCCAATATGACTTTATGTGCCACAGGTTCGCAATCACTCATGTAGACTATCATGTGTTATTATATTTTAATATACATAATATAAATTTGTGTAGCACCCAATCTGCTAATATAATTTCATTATTTATTTATTTATTAGATTTCTATGCCGCCTTTCTCGAGGCGACTCAGGGCAGCGTACAACATTATAAATGTAACAATATGTAAGAAATCTAAATTACTATTAAAAGGATTATATATTTTAATAAAAATATATTAAAAACCCCACACAGTCATACACATTCATCCAATTCGGCCAGAGGTAGTCTCATCACTCATGGCCCCCATGCCCACTGGCAGAGGTAGGTCTTCAGGGCTTTACGAAAGACCAGGAGGGAAGGGGAAGTATGTATCTCTGGACAAGAGTTCATTCCAGACGGCACCTGGAGAAGGCCGACTCTGGGACCTAACTGGCGACTTGTATACATGAGGCAGAAGATGGTCCCGATGATAATCTGGTCCTAAGCCATGTAGGGCTTTATAGGTCATAACTAGTACTTTGAATTGCACCCAGACACCAATTGGCAACCAATGCAGCTCATGGAATGATATAGAAATGTGGGCAGATCTTGGTAGCCCCACTGTAGCTCGCACAGCTGCATTTTACACAAGTTGTAGTCTCCTAACACTCTTCAAAGGCAGCCCCATGTAGAGAGCATTGCAGTAATCGAACCTTGAGGTAATAAGGGCGTGAGTGCCTGAGAAGGACTTCTTGTCTAGATAGGGTTGCAACTGGCGCACAAGGTATACCCGTGCGAATGCCCCCCTCGCCACAGCCGAAAGATGATCTAAGCTCAGCTGTGGATTGAGGAGGACACCGAAGTTGTGGACCCTCTCTGAGGGGGGTAAGGACCCCCTCCCAGGGTGATGGATAGACAGATGGTATTCTTCCTGTGGGGCAAAACCCACAGCCAATCTGTCTTGTCGGGGTTGAGTCTGAGCCTATTAACACCCATCCAGACAGCCTCTTACTTCCACTGCTTCACTGACTGGACTTGGGGTGGAGATGTATAGCTGAGTATCATCAACATACTGATGGTAACTCACCCCCATGCCGTCGGATGATCTCACTCAGCGGTTTCATGTAGACATTAAACAGGGGTGAGAGGAACATCACCAGGGAGGGACCTAGCAGTCGACCTCTGGCCACCTGCTAACACCATCTGCCACCAAATAAATAACAGACAAATATAAACTATAATTATGTAAAACATTTTGTTGAGAAGCATAGCTTCTTGAAATGCTATGCGTTGCCCATGCATGCATGTTGTAAGTACAATTACTTTGATTTCCTGGCAATTATAGCACAAGTATAGTCTGCATCCACTCGAAAAGAATTTGGAAATAATTAGTGGTGTGCTCCTGCCAGTATGGCTAATTGCGCACAGCTCTGCGGTTCTGGCGTGGAATTGAGCGCAATATTGCTTCCTGCAACTGTAGCTAACAAAATCTCACAAAGGGATGCACATGAGTGCACGTTTCAGCAAGGTTTTGACATGCAGGGAAGCAAAAAACTTCACCAAATCGCATGCACACGTGTGTCTCCCTGTGAGATTTTGCTACCTGCACAGAAACAGGAAGCAAAATTGCGCTCAATGCTGCACTTGTGGGCCAGAGCTGCGGAGCTGCACACAATTAGCTGTACCAGGAGGAGCCCACCACTGGAAACAATGCTCAGTTGCACTGTTTCCTAAGCCCAGCCTTACAAAATACACAGCTCTATCATTCAAGGAAGGGTACTGGAAAAATTTTGTGAAAAATATTTTGATATCAGCTACTTTAATAACTAATATTTATAGGCTAAAATGCCAGGATCTGTGAACTTCATGGAAAAAAATGGATCTTATACCAGTTCCAGAAATAAACTGGGTAAGTATAAAGTTTATTTCTTTAAAATATGTTTTTTATATTCTTTTGAAAGTGTACTATAATATAGGTGAATGAAGATGTGGTTCTGATTTAGTCATGCAGATAATGTTTGCCTAAATTTTGACATTTTGATACAAATCATTTCACTGCAATGAATATTGCTTTTTAAAAATTAGTGTAGCTCTGTAATTTAAAATTAGTACAAATTTTAGAATATAAATATTAGGACAGTATCAAAAAAAGGAGATTTTATATAATTACTGAAATAGTTAGATAAATGTTTCTCCAAAATAAAAGGTATATCAGAACAGCTGTTGTTACCCAGAACATCAATTCAAAACTTTACTTTTCTTAATGACTGTGATCTTAAAAATATATTTGAACATGTTTTATTTCAGAGTCCATGAAAAATGTGCCTAAAAGTTGTGAAGCAAACCTGGAAATTAAAATGGAAGAATCTCATTTTCCAGTAACCCAAAATAACTGTGATCCAGACAGTGTAGGCCAGCTTGAATGTAATTCATTTAATGAATTGAAAACAGAGTTCAACCAGAAAACAACTAGAACAACCTCCCTCTCTGAAAACTACAAGCCACATGGAATGAGTTTCAAAAATGAAGCCAAAACTGATTTTTTAAAGGAAGCAGCTAAAAATTCGGATGCATTAAAAACAGAAGAGCCTGAACCACTTGCTTTAGCTAAAACTAGGAGAAGGAAAATAAATGACTGCAGTTCTGCAGTATATACAAAGACAATTCAGAGGCCTATAAGAAATAGATCAACATCAGCTAATTGTGAACAAACCAGTGAAAGTTTTGACAGTCACCCAGAACTAAATCCATTGCACAAATCTGAAAGCAATTTTAAGACAGTTGAAACAACCAAATTATCTCAAAGAGGAAGAACAAAGAAGCATGTTGAAACAAATGTTCTTGGATATGAGAGTAATAGTCATGGAGAAGAAGAAAGTCAAACTGAAAACATTTTGAATAAGATTCCAAATGTTCCTTTGGGAAGCATGCAAATTTCTGTAGACCCTAGTCCACCCATAATAGAAAAGCTACCAAAAAAGAATATGTCTAGCAGAGGTAGAGGCAAAAAATCAGTTTCTAGCCCTTCTGTAGAAAGTGAATGCAATCAGGCCTCTGATGGGAAAGATCATGTGATTGTCAGTTTAAAAGAAAATCAGCCTAGAAGGGGTCGACCGAGAAAGATAGATCAAGTGCTCCTCAAATCTATTCCTTTAGAAAATAATACTTCTGAAGAATCAACAGTAAACAAATGCCCTTCATCACAAGGCAAATGTTCTTTGCCACAAGTTCAAACTTCTCAAAATGAGAATATAGGATCTGACAACATAAGCCATACTCAGGAATTAGAAAAATCTTTAAAGGAAGCAACAGTGGAAAAACAGACTGTAAACAGGAGAAAAGTGACAACTAAAAGAAAAGGAAAAAGTGTAACAAGTACGGATTCCAATGAAACAATTCAAGAAAATGAAAGTATCAAAACAAGGCTAAGGTCTAGAAATGAAAAAAAGAGTGCAATTGATATAAAGACAACATTTACCAAAGGTAAGGGAAATGTTACAATGCCAGGGGAAGAAACGAATAAAAGAAGAAAGGTTGCTGCAATACAATCAAGCCCAGAAACATTAATCACAACTTTGAATGCAGATAAACACGGAAGGCAAAAATGTACAATATCTAAAACTTCAGAAAATAATGTAACAGCAATGGAAGAAATTTTGGTAAAGAAGGAAAAAAAAGTTCAATTTTTACTTAAAGATTACTTTAAGGTTTCTGAAGAAGAAAGTGTACTTGGATATGAGAGTAATATTCATAAAGAAGAAAGTCAAACTGAAAACATTTTGAATAAGATTCTAAATGTTCCTTTGGGAAGCATGCAAATTTCTGTAGACCCTAGTCCACCCATAATAGAAAAGCTATCAAAAAAGAATCTGCCTAGCAGAGGTAGAGGCAAAAAATCAGTTTCTAGCCCTTCTGTAGAAAGTGAAAGCAATCAGGCCTCTGATGGGAAAGATCATGTGATTGTCAGTTTAAAAGAAAATCAGCCCAGAAGGGGTCAACTGAGAAATATAGATCAAGTGCTCCTCAAATCTATTCCTTTAGAAAATAATACTTCTGAAGAATCAACGGTAAACAAATGCCCTTCATCACAAGGCAAATGTTCTTTGCCACAAGTTCAAAATAAAAATTTTGAAGAATCTGAAATGTTACCATTAGGAAATGTGGAAAACCGTGAACGGCACATTCTGTCAAAAAGAGTAGTAAAAGAAAATCCACCCAGGAGAGGAAGAAGCAAGCAAGTCAATGAAACATCCAGTAATAAAAAAGTTGATGACCAAGGGCCAAATATGGTCATCAGACAAGACAATAATGAGTCCAAAAGGACAAGAGGGAAGAGAAATACTCAAGAATCCTGTTCACTGAAGAGCCAAGGGGCAGTGAAAGAGAATCCACTCATGCAAGGGAGATGTAAAAAAACTATTTCTGGTAATGTATCTACAGATTCTGACCGTACGCACATAACCACTATAATAGACAAAAATATAGATGACAAAAATGCTTTTCTTCCAAAGGAGGATCAATCAAAAGTAGGTAGAAGAACAAGAAATACTACTTTATTTCAGAAAATTATTTCTTCTGTCAAAAATGATAATTGTCATTTGCTGTCATCAAACAGAGGGGAACATTCAGATGAACAACCAAATGAAGATTTGAAGATAGCAAATAATGCAAATGAATTTATTGATATTGACATTCAACAAAATGAAAAGAAAGATTCAAAAGCTGTATCAAAACAAAAAACATCCAGAAATAAAGGAAAACAATTAACACCTTGTGGAATGTCAGCAGAGAGTAATGATGAACTTAAAATTAACAATAAAAAGAGTCCACTAGTAACAGATAATGTTGGTCCTTTAAAAAACAATTTTGGGAAAAAGTGCCAATCAAGGAAGCAAAGAGAAGAAACTAATACTGCATCATTATTTTCTCCTCCGAAAGTGAACATCACTTTGTCACCATTATTTTCTGCTAATGAAAATCAAACTGTAAACTGCAAAGATTCTGTTGGTAAAAAGGAATTACCAAAACTTTCAGGTACATACAATATAATGTCACGCTGTCTCAGAGGAAAGTATATTATTCCAAAAGAAGAGCTTGTTCATGAAACCCAAAACAAAGATTTGCAGAAAACAGCTCTGGCAACTGTGATCAATCAAAGAAGAGGTAGACAAAAAATTAATAAACTTGAGGCTGCTGTTTTTCCTTCCCTCAAAGAAAAATGTACATTATCTGCAGGCAGTGATAATTTTCCTAATGAACAAATTTCAAATAAAAAAGTTTCCTTAATCGGCGAGGCACCGAAATTCCTTAAAATAAAAACCATCACTCTAAACATCAATCAAAATGATGACCAAAATAAAAATCTTAAGGACTCAAATATAATGGTGCAAAAAAGTTCATCAGAACATGCAAAAAAACAATTTAACAGTTCAGGAACAATGACTACTGCTAATATAGTGAAAAATGTAATTCCAGGAAATAAACCAACAGTATCTAACACAGGTATGTTATCTTTTATGTCTTAAACTAGTGAGGTTAATTCTTGTTCTTTAGAATTAAAGAGATAATCCAGTAAAGCACAGGCTTCCTCCAGATCCTGTCTTTTTGCTCCCACATTCTGCTTGAATGGGATTTTCAGTTTTAACATTATTCTTGAATCTTAATATTAATAAAACAACAGTTTAAGAAAGGGGCGACCTAAAAGGTCCACAAACCAGCCCAAATCAATACACAGGATTTGCATTTTAAAATTCACTCTGGGAGCTCAGTATCAATTCACCAGAAAAATATACACATAGTAACACTGAAAACTCAAGTCAGTTCAGATCGATATATACATCACTTAAAACAGTGTTTTTCAACCAGTGTGCCGCGGCACACTAGTGTGCCGTGAGACATGATCAGGTGTGCCGCGAAGCTCAGCAAGAGAGAGAAAGAGAGAGAGAGAAAGAAAGCAAGAGAGAAAGGGAAAGAGAGAGAAAGAAAGCAAGAGAGAAAGAAAGCAAGAGAGAGAGAGAAAGATAGGCAGGGAAGGAGGGAGAGATAGAAAGAGCAAAAAAAGAGGAACAAAGGAAGAGAGAAAGAAAGAGGGATGGAGAGAGAGAGGAACGAAGGAAGAGAGAGAAAGTGGGAGAGAAATAGAGTGAAAAGGAGGAAGACAGAGATAATTGTTTTGTCCAAAATTTTTAGCTCCCCCCACTCCCCCCCCCCCGCTCAATTTGCCCCATGATTTTGTATATGTAAAAAATGTGCCGCAGCTCAAAAAATGTTGAAAATCACTGACTTAAAAGACGAGGGTTTTTTTTTCTTGACTATGAGCATGCAACTTAGAACTCCAATTTCCCCATAGATGTAGGAATTTTCAGAAGATTCTGAAGGAGCTCTTGATAATAGGTCTTTATATGTGTCCTGTATATCTTTTTCAATCGAATCTATTGACTGTTGAAGGATTTTTATTTATTTTATTTATTTTTTGCCCATAGGAATAGATTAAATTGTCTTGCCCAGAAATAGTGTTCTATTAAGACTTCCAAATAATGCTCTTTTTTAATAACAAATCATGTCCTAATAATGATTTGAATAATGAAGCCCAAGAGGACTTTTTGGGACATGCTTTGAAATAAAACCCGGTCCAAAAGTAAGCCCCTCCAAAATACTTTATGTGGAAAGGGTGGGCATGCTGGGAGCCTCTCTTTCTGACGTGCACTCTTGGCTGGGAGAGCTCTGCTCTTCTGGGCTCTGCCTATGGCAATTTAAAACTTGCTTCTGCCCACAAGGAAGAGAAGGCGAGGATCAATCCCTGCCTCTGTACAGGCAGGAGCATGTTTTATAATGTTGCCACAGGTAGCCCAGAGCAGCCAAGCCAGTCCTGTGGGGTGTGTGCATAGCTGTTTTCTTGATTGCTCTCTAGCACATGCGGCAAGGGGGAAAATCAGGACAGGCAGAATTCACCAGATAAAGAGCGACCAGAATCGAGGGAATCCTTCCCCACAACAGCTGAAGTTTGGGGGAAAAGAAAGACTTATGCTTCTGTTTTTGGCTGCACAGAAGGAAAGCAGCAGAAGTCTTTCTTTGCCCCAAACTCCAGCTTTTTCCTTTCCCGATTCTCTCCCTTGCCACAACAGACATCTCGGGGGGGGGGGGGGGGGGGCTGCAAGAAGCATGTCATACCTGGGACTTGTAGCTTTGTCGTGTTCTTCACATTGTATCCAGGGAAGAAAGCCCATTGTACAGGTAAAAGAAAACTGCGGGATCAAGAGGTTTGACTGAACTCATGAGAAGTTTTTTTTACTGGTATGGGCTTTCTTCCTTGGATGCAATGCTGAGGACGCAGCGGAGCTACAAGGCCAAGGTAGGACACGTGACTCGGTGTGGCCCACTTTGGAGGTGGCAGGTGAGACACCTCCTGCACCCACCCCCAAAATAAGCCATCCCAGATAATAAGGCCAGGGGAATTTGGGGAGGGGGATGTCAAAAAATATAAGGCCCTGTCTTATTTTGGGGGAAACACAGTAAATGTGTTGTCATTATAGTTTTCAAAATTCTTGGTGCTGTAACCAATATATCTAATTGATTGATTCACAGTTTGAAATAATATAAAATTAATTATTCAGGCACTTTTATTCTGTTCTGTACATATTTGAGCTTATATTTTTTAGAGAAATAATAGCATGCATTCATCCTTCGGAATTTCTTTAAAATATGTTGAAGATTTTCTTGAATTTTAATTGATTTTAATCGTGTTTTAACTTGAAATAATTTACCTATTCTCGGAAGAATTGTTGTAAATAATGGCATCATATTGTTTTGTTTTTCCATATATACAGTGCAAACAAGAGGTAAAAGGAAAATGAAAGAAGAAAATAACACTCTGATGACTGAGTTGCCTAAAGAAACTGAAGGCAGGACAAGAGCAAGCAAAAGTATAAGAAAATAGATCACAATACAGTAGTACCTCGACATACGAGGTACTTGATCAACACGTATGTCGAAAACCGGCCGCCACCACCGAAGGAGGCTTGAGCCTCCCGATCCTCCCCGCCCCTTTGCCATGCCTGTCATTCTGCATGCCTGTCAATCTTGTGTGCACCGCAGAACGGGACGAGCCAGCAATGCGCGCCCCGCCTCCCCCACCCTGGCTGCGGGCCGTCCGCGCCGCTGCTCCGCTCGGTCGGCGGTCCCAGAGAGGCAGGAGCCGGGTGCTGGCCTGCCTTTTGTCCCCCACCGCCGCCGCCTGCGAACGCTCTGCCAGGCGGCTCCCCACACTCCGCGCCTCCTTTGTCTCTGGGTCTGGGGAGGGAGGGAGGGAAGCAGAGCAGGGCGGCAGGCGAGTCGACTGCCTCTCCGCTCGCCAAGCAGCGCGGGGAAGGAGGAAGAGAGAAGCAGCCGCTTTCCTGCTTCCCTTCCTTCCCAACCGGCCTCTCGAGGGCAGCGGCGGCGGGTTCCCGGCCTCGGAGCTAGCAGGGGGGGCGGTGGCCAGGTCCGGCTCCCGCCGCTGATGCAGTTGCAAAGCGCCGTGCCCCCCTGACGACGTCTGGCGGCTTCCAAAGCGGTGCTGGGTAAAAGAGGGCAGGTGGGCAACGGCGGAAGGCGAGAGGCGCTGGGCGCTGGGCAGCGGCTTCCGAAGTGGCGCTGGGCAAAAGAGGGCGGGCGGGCCTCTTTTGCCCAGCGCCGCTTCGGAAGCCGCTGCCCAGCACTTCTCGCCTTCCGCCGTTGCCCTCTTTCGCCCAGCGCCGCTTCGGAAGCCGCTGGACGCCGTCAGGGGGGCGCGGCGCTTTGCAACTGCATCAGCGGCGGGAGCCGGACCCGGCCACCGCCCCCCCTGCTAGCTCTGAGGCCGGGAACCCGCCGCCGCTGCCCTCGAGAGGCCGGTTGGGAAGGAAGGGAAGCAGGAAAGTGTCTGCTTCTCTCTTCCTCCTTCCCCGCGCTGCTTGGCGAGCAGAGAGGCAGTCGACTCGCCTGCCGCCTTGCTCTGCTTCCCTCCCCAGACCCAGAGACAAAGGAGGTGCGGAGTGTGGGGAGCCGCCTGGCACAGCGCTCGCACACAAGATTGACAGGCATGCAGAATGACAGGCAAGCAGGAGGATCTTCCTAACTCCCTTCCCCCCAAGCCGAAAACCCAAAGGCGGCCTACCGCCACCCGCTTGAGCCAGGAGGCAGGCAGGGCAAAGTGCGTAGAGGGGAAGGATGCTCTGGTTTCTCGGGCGGGGGCTGTGAGCGCTCGGAGAGGGCATAGCCCGCGGCTCGTATCTCAAATTTCAGCTCGGGAGTAAAACAGAAATGTCTGTCCCCTCCTAGCTCGTATCGAAATGCTCGTATGTCGAGGTACTTCTGTATTTCTTCTGAGTGCATTTTTAATATGAAAAATTACAACCTTAAAATTGAAATGCTTCAACATTCACTTCAGCTTAATCTTTGACATTGACAATATCTGATGCAAATATTTTTAAATAGCTTTTCAAATTATTTTTAAAATATTTTTATTTAAAATACTAAAGGATTAGGAATTTTAACTGTTTTGATTTGTAATGTCTAGAAATTTAAATGCTACTGTACTTATGTGTTTTAAAATTAAAAACATTTAAACATTATTGCTTTATATGATTCAATTCAATTTAATTCAATTTATTGGATTTATATGCCGCCCCTCTCCGAAAACTCGGGGCAGCTAACAACAGTCATGAACAATATACATGAATAATATACAGTAAAAATCCAATACTAAAAACTAACTTAAAACCCCTTAATGTATAAAACCAGCATACGTACAAACATACCATACATACAGTTGTATCAGCCTAGGGGGAGAAGAAGTCTTAATTCCCCCATGCCTGGCGGCAGAGGTGGGTTTTGAGTAGCTTACGAAAGGCAAGGAGGGTAGGGGCAGTTCTAATCTCTGGGGGGAGTTGGTTCCAGAGGGCCGGGGCCGCCACAGATAAGGCTCTTCTGGGTCCCGCCAAGTGGCATTGTTTCGTTGACAGGACCCGGAGAAGACCCACTCTGTGGGACCTAACTGGCCGCTGGGATTCGTGCGGCAGAAGGCGGTCTCGGAGATATTCTGGTCCGATGCCATGAAGGGCTTTAAAGGTCATAACCAACACTTTGAATTGTGACCGGGAACTGATCGGCAACCAATGCAGACTGCGGAGTGTTAGTGTGACATGGGCATATTTAGGAAAGCCCATGATTGCTCTCGCAGCTGCATTCTGCACGATCTGAATTTTCCGAACACTTTTCAAAGGTAGCCCCATGTAGAGAGCGTTACAGTAGTCGAACCTCGAGGTGATGAGGGCATGAGTGACTGTGAGCAGTGACTCCTGGTCCAAATAGGGTCGCAACTGATGCACCAGGCGAACCTGGGCGAACGCCCCCCTCGCCACAGCTGAAAGATGTTTTTCTAATGTGAGCTGTGGATCAAGGAGGACGCCCAAGTTGCGAACCCTCTCTGAGGGGGTCAATGTTTCTCCCCCCAGGGTAATGGACGGACAGATGGAATTGTCCTTGGGAGGCAAGACCCACAGCCACTCCGTCTTGTCTGGATTGAGTTTGAGTTTGTTGATCCAATTGAAGCTAAGGTGTTTCCACAATAACAAAGGTTATGGACAGTTGTTCTTGGAATAATACTTATGTTATCTTTTCTTCCACACTACAGTAACTGATGATTACCAAGTGAAAAACTAGCTGTTCAGAACATAGAAATCTGAATTTGTACAAGGCTAGTGTTTTCAGATTTCTATAGATACTTATAACATGCAAGGCAAGATAGTTCAAGTCGTGATTTATCATAATTGTGATGATTATGGGGTACAGCTCATGAAAACTCCAAAACCCATCTCAGAAAATTAGAATATTACATTTATGTATTTATTTATTTATTTATTTATTTGGATTTGCATGCCGCCCCTCTCCGAGGACTTGGGGCGGCTCACAACATGTACAAAAAACAGGAATCAATAATAGCAATCCAATTAATACATTAAAAAACAATCTTTAAAATTCTAATTAAAAAAGAAAACCATCAATATCATTCATTCAACAATCAAACAGGCATTAATTGGTCAGGGGGGAAGATCTAAGGAACCCCAGGCCTGATGGCAGAGATGGGTTTTTAAACTTCCGGAAGGCAATGAGGGTGGGGGCAGTGCGAATCTCCGGAGAGTGCTGATTCCAGAGGGCCGGCCCCCCCACAGAGAAGGCTCTTCCCCTAGGTCCCGCCAGCTGACATTGTTTGGTCGACGGGACCCTAAGGAGACCAACTCTGGTCTCCTTAGGGTCCTCATCGGTCACTGGGATTTGTGCCACAGAAGGCGGTCTCGGAGAGTGGTCCTATGCCATGTTGGGCTTTATAGGTCATAACCAATACTTTGAATTGTGTCCGGAAACAGATTGGTAGCCAATGCAGTCCGTGGAGTGATGGTAAGTTGTGGGCATTTCTTGGAAAGCCCAAGACTGCTTGCAAGACTGCATTTTGGGTGAGTTGAAGTTTCCGAACACTCTTCAAAAGTAGAGAGCATTGCAGTAGTCAAACCTCGAGATGATAAGGGCATGAGCAAAGACTCCCTGTCCAAGCAGGGCCGCAACTGGTGCACAACCACCCCTCGCCACAACTGAAAGATGGTGTTCCAGAGTTAGCTGTGGATTGAGGAGGATGCCCAAGTTGCGAACCCTCTCTGAGGAGGTCAATAATTCCCCCCCACGGTGATGGATGGACAGATGGATGTGTCCTTGGGAGGCAGTACCCACAGCCACTCCGTCTTGTCTGGATTGATTCAGTTTGTTGGCACCCTTCCAGATCCTGACAGCCTCCAGACACCGGCACATTACTTCCACTGCTTCGCTGAGTGGGCATGGGGTGGAAATGTACAGCTAAGTGTCATCAGTGTACTGGTGGTAACTCACCCCATGCCCTTGGATGTTCTCACCCAGCGGTTTCATGTAGATATTAAACAGCAGAGGGGAGAGAACAGACCCCTGAGGAACCCCAAAAGGTAGGGACCTAGGAGTCGACCTCTGCCCCCCTGCTAAAATCGACTGTGACTGACCAGAGAGGTAGGAGGAGAACCACTGTAAAACAGTGCCTCCCACTCTAGTTGGTGCAGAAGGATACCATGGTCGATGGTATCGAAAGCCGCTGAGAGGTCAAGAAGCACTAGAGTAGAGGATAAACCCCTGTCCCGGGCCCACCAGAGAATCAGCGGGATCAAAGCAGTTTCCGTGCTGTAGCCCGGTCTGAATCCTGACTGCCGAGGGCCTAGATAATCGGCTTCTTCCAAGGACCGCTGGAGCTGGAGCAACACCACCTTCTCAACATAAAGGGAAGGTTAGAGACAGGACGATAGTTGTTAAATACGGCTGGGTCCAGGGAAGACTTCTTGAGGATGGGGCACACAAGTGCCTCCTTGTACGGAGCCGGAAAGGACCCCTCTCTCAGAGAAGCTTTGGTAATCTCCTGGACCCAGCTCCGTGTCACCTCCCTGCTGGCCGAGACCAGCCAGGATGGACATGGGTCCAGCAAACAGGTGGCAGAACTCACAGCTCCAATGGCCTTGTCCACTTCATCAGGTGTCACCAGATCAAACTCGCTCCAGACAGGTGGACTAAGACAGGCCCCTGTCACCTTGATTGACTCGTCAGCCGACTCCGCAGTCCAATTGGAGTCAAGGTCAGTCCGGATCTGAGCAATTTTCTCTGCGAAAAACTTATTAAAAGCCTCGTAACTACCCTGCAAGGGCTCCCCAACTCCCCCCCTGATTAAGAAGGGAGCGAGTCACCCTAAACCGGGCAGCCGGGCAAAATTCCGCAGATGCAATCAGGCCGACATTGTATGCACTTTGTAAATCTTAATATGAGCTTTTACAAGTGTTCGGTCAGATTTGGATCTGGTCTTTCTCCAACGCTTCTCTAGACTTCTCTTCTGGTGTTTCATTCCCCGGAGCTCCTCGGTAAACCAAGGAGACCTCCAGGGTCTGTTGCCAGAGAGAAGTCACAAAGGCGCAATTCAGTCGAGAGCATCCGTCACAGCTGTATTCCAGGCTGCAGAAAGTGACTCCGTCAAACTGTGGACAAGTGAATCCGGCAAAACCCCAAGCGCCCTTTGAAAACCTTCTGGATCCATCAGGCGTCTGGGGCAGAACCTCCTAATTGGTTCCATCTCCCTACGGGGAAGGATTGTGGCCTTAAAATGTGATCAATACATGCAGTCAATAACAGGGTGTCCAGCACACATGGAAAATGGAAATCAGGGAAATCGGTAGTTTGGGAAATATAAAGGAATTTTTGAAAAAAAAATGGAATAAATCAGGGGGAAAAACAAACTTAAAATGTTTAAAAGTCAGGGAAAAATCGTAAAAAACCCCGGATTGCCCTGCCTGGCAGTGTCAAGCAAAAATGAACATAACTGTGGCAACAACTTGCTTTCTCAGCTACCAAGCTTAGCCGTTTGGTATGACGTCATCTACGACCACACCTTAACTAGATCACAAGTTACAGGGAAATGTCAGGGAAAATACCAGGGAATTTCAAAATGCTTTCCCCCTGGACACCCTGAATATAACAAGGATTGTACATAGAATACTATCAGGCCTCTGAAAAGTATAAGCATGCATATGTACTCAGTAATAGTAATAATGATAATAATAATTTATTAGATTTGTATGCCACCCCTCTTCGAAGACTTGGAGCGGCTCACAACAATAACAACAGTGTAACAAATCAATAGTATTCCGTTTAGGCCCCTTTTGCAGCAATTGCTGCCTCAATGCAGTGTGGCATGGATGCTATTTTTCAAGTTTCACCTGTAGTATCTATCATAAAATTTTAGCAGATAAAATTGTCTCTGGAGAGAGTGCAAACAAAACAGAAATCAGTTTTATAGAGAGTCAACAAAAGTCAAGAGGGCTGTGAATGAACAAATACAGTGATATCTCATCTTACAAACGCCTCGTCATACAAACTTCAAGATACAAACCCGGGGTTTAAGATTTTTTTGCCTCTTCTTACAAACTATTTTCATCTTACAAACCCACCGCCGCTGCTGGGATGCCCCGCCTCCGGACTTCCGTTGCCAGCAAAGCACCCGTTTTTGCACTGCTGGAATTCCCCTGAGGCTCCCCTCCATGGGAAACCCCACCTCCGGACTTCCGTGTTTTTGTGATGCTGCAGAGGAATCTGAGCAGCCCAAAAACGGGCGCTTACCTGGCAACGGAAGTCCGGAGGTGTGGTTTCCCAGCAAGGGGAGCCTCAGCGAAATCGCAGCATCGCAAAAACACGGAAGTCCGGAGGTGGGGTTTCAAGGACTTCGGTGTTTTTGTGATGCTGTGATTTCACTGATGCTCCCTTCACTGGGAAACCCCACCTCCGGACTTCCGTTGCCAGCGGAGCGCTCGTTTTTGCGATGCTGGGATTCCCCTGCAGAATCGCAAAAACACAGAAGTCCGGAGGTGGGGTTCCCTATGGAGGGGAGCCTCAAAGGAATCCCAGCAGCGCAAAAACAGGTGCTTCGGCTGGCAAAAGAGGTGAATTTTGGGTTTGCACACATTAATCGCTTTTCCATTGATTCCTATGGGAAACATTGTTTCGTCTTACAAAATTTTCACCTTAAGAACCTCGTCCTGGAACAAATTAAGTTTGTAAGACAAGGTATCACTGTATGTCTTTATTGTCTTGGTTGTGTGATTGTGGCCACTCTTGTGACATTTTTTGACTAACTGGTATATATTCAGCTGCTCTTAATCTGTTCTTCATATTTATTTACCTTAAAAAAAACCAACAAGGCACATCATCAGCACTAGGCCTAGAGTCACCCATACACTGCCCAGTTGTTGCCTTGGTGATTTTTGTGCCCCACCTGACTTAAAACGTTGAAAAGAACATTTATTTAAAAAACAACACTGCAAGGGACGTGGCAGTTTCAAATTATTTCTAATAATGCTTTTTGAACTCAGGTAGTTCATAAGAATTCTTCAATAATAAGAACGGCCAAATGTACCCTAAGAAGTATATTCCAAAGGAAAATGGAGGCAGGGAGCATTCTGGAATGTAATGGGTAAATCATATTCTCATCTGTTTGTCTTCTCATAAGATAGCAAACACTATCAAAACTTGGAAAATGCCTAATTTGACTCTGCTGGCATGTTATCACACAGTCCAAAACAACAATTTTCTAACACACACATGACCACCCTAATCTGCAGCATTTGGTGACAGGTCTGGGTCTCAACCTGAGGCCTAGCACCATTAGTTTCATCAAAAATGCCACCTCATGTTGTTGGTGCAAGCCTTTCTGGGGAACTCATTGCCCAGCATTCCCCAGAAAATTGCATGAGAACAAAACTAGCTTTCAAGAATAATTGTTGGATATTGGTGAAGACTGGTACATCACCTTTGACACGTATGGGAGATACCCGTATGACGCAATCCATTTTAAATTTTCTCGTCAACCAACCTCTTTTTGTTCTTAAGATTGTGCTATTCATGTTAATGATATTGGTGTTCAACTGGATGTGACTTTAAATTTACATTGGAAAAACACAAATTGGGTTTTGCTATTTTGCAAGTGCATTAATATCAGTGTAGAGGAAGGTATTCTCTGAAACAATTTCCAGTCCTGAAATAGCATTCTAAAACAATATTTCTCAACCTTGCAGGTTTAAAATGTCTGTATTTCAACTCCCAGAATTACCAACCCATCATGCACTAAAGAAACTGTCAAGTCATTTTTTAAAAATATTTTAGTGATATTTTTGCATAACCATAGTAGATATTATTATAATAATAAAAGGTGAAGTCTGGTTAAAGGCTGTCGCTCCTAAAATTATTTTCTGGGTTGATGGTAACTTATGATTTTAATATATAGATATAATGTAGGTATTATTTTGGACTTTTAATGTATCACTCCACGCAGATATTTTGGAGCAGTACAACTTAATCGAATTACCGTACTTCCAAGCACTGCAGCTCTCGCGTCTTTCAGTCTCAATATATTTTGAAAGCTTCCTATAAAATGATGCCCTGTTTTGCATGATCAAGGTAAAAGCAGAAATATAGAAAAAGCTGCTGATTGTCCCACTTAAATAATTTTCCTTTTATTTGTGTTAACAAGGAAGTATTAAAAGACAAGGTATTTTATTAAAGGAAAACAGATTTTTAAATAAGGTTTTAAAATTAGCTATTGTTTTTTCTGCATAATATGTGATGAGTGTTATTTTTTAATGTCTCTATTTAAAATTCTTAATTCTTCGACTTGGGTAAAAGGCATGCAAAAAAGCAGGATAAAAATAGACAACACTGATCATATTGGTAAATAGGCCTTTTTCATATTCGACATTAGATTGCTTCTGATTATTGTATTTTCTCTGCTTTATGCTGAGAGTTACAGCTATCTTTTAAAATTGTGGATGACATAAGCAACTGAAAAAGCTGTTAAGCCACATTCACAGCCCAGGTGTGTTGCTAACTCAACCAAAATTACTAAGCTAAATACAATTTTTTAAACAATGATTAAGTGAATAAGATGCAAATTAAACAAAATTAACCTATAAATATATGTGTTTTTCAAATTAGTAATTGGATTTTTTGATGATCTTTGGCTTGACATTGATAAGCTGCTTCTCATAACAGTCTAATTAGACAATATGTAAACTTTGGCATTCGGTTCTGTCCTAGTGGCTTTTTCAAATGATGTTTGTAAAATTTGCAATTTCATATTACAGATTAAAAATTAAAAACTGCAGGAGGCTAACATTAAAATGAGAATTCATTTCAGGGAAAGCCCTGTAGACAAAACTCACCCTAATAGAATTGTGCATAAGGGGCTGCAAATCATGATCTATTGTTACACAGGGGAAGGCTTGTCAAAACCAGTATTGTTGGCCTGTAGTTCTATTCACTGTATTAAACCCATCCGTGAAGTCACTTTGGGGAAAATGTGAACATTATCAAAGAACAGTAAATTAGCAAGAAATTAAAGCATATACCCTTGCATTTCCAAAACAAAAGATCCCTTCATTAAAACCTTTCATCAGTGGTTTAATATTCATAGCAGTAATTTGCATAACTAAATCAGTTTTCACTGATGAGAGACTACCAAAGTTTCCCCCCCCACACTAATTTCTTTTTTGAATGAGCTAGCTAGGATTTATTATTAAAATTTTAAACCAGTCATTGAACAAAACAGATACATAGGTTGTGTGAATTTTTAAGTTATAATTATTGGGAGAAAATATAGATCACATGTTTCAAATATGGAAACAAAATAATCTTGTTTGAACAGTATATTTTTTTCATATCATATAGGAAGTTTAACAAATAGGCTGGCAACAGCTCAACTGTTCACTTCTATTTTACCTGTATGTAGAGAAGATGCAACTGTAGACTAATTGTCAAATAGTTTAAACTTTTTATCATTTCCAAAGTTTATTGTTATGTTCTTAAGACATTGACCCCCTTGTAAAAAGAGAGAAGGTATTGTAGCTTTTAAGAAGTTTAACTTTAAATAGGCTCCAACAATAATATTTAAGTTAAAAAAAATGCATATTCTGTTGGAAGAAGAGTAGTTGTAACCATCTATTACATGTATTTGTTTCTAAAAAGTAAAAACATTTAGAGTATACACAAAAAGCATTTCAAAGCCAAATAAACAGCAAAGTACATGGGAATTAAATTCATATATAATAGGAAGCATTTCAGGAAACATCCATTTTTGGAAGGGTATTTTCAACAACACCGGGATTGATCTTTTGACACATTTTGCTCTTATTGCCATTGCACTGTGCCCCTTGCATTGTGCTAGCAGATATTTTGTTTATTGATAAAGAAGATTTCCTTTGTAGTTTTATTGTATATTATCTGAGTATGTGGTACTCGTATTCTCTAAGCCATAAATATGTTGGGATAAATTTTTCTTCAGTTCCTTCGTTGATGAACTGACATTTAAAATTAATGAATGTTTTACATATTAAAAAAAGAACTACATTTTGTAAACAGAAATCAGATATAACATGAATTAATAACTGATAATTTTCCTACTTTCTCTTTCAAAGTTACTTCATTTGAAGTGGATAAATATATTTTACTATGTTGTTTTAATGTTTAAAATTTGGTAATAATGTGATAGTTAATGATTTAAATAATTAAACAATTTTATTAATATAATTTGGTAAATTGCATAATTAATTAAAATGTAACAATAGTTGAATTATAACTTTATTTAATAGGTAAACAAAATTTTCTTCATTCCCACTCTACTATTTTTAATAGTGGTACATTTATTGAAATACATATTGCTGATATGTGGATAGGGCATGAATGCACTAATGACAAATTCCTTGAGTGTCCAACCACACTTGGCCAATAAAGAATTCTATTCTATTCTATAGCAAATCTTTGCATCTGTCCAGTTACAACATTTACAATCTGTCTAGTCAGATGTATGTTCCTCAAGTTCAGTAAAATGTATTATGAAGTTAGTTTACATAGGGCTGTTGTTTAAATATACGTATATATTAATATATATTGACATTTTTCAGTGATCTTTCTCCCCCCCCCTTTCTTTTTTCAGAGATTGGTGATTTCTTTTAAAGGATCAATTTAAATCCTAATCCACAGTATTAGGTGTGGTTTGGGTCATAATTAGTTGTGTGCAAGTACTGTATCTCTCCCTCTGTAACTTTTTGTCATGCTTAGACTGGAAACACAGTAACTAGGGTAGAGGTTTATAGAACTACTAAATGAAATGTTTATGTTATTCTTATATTTTGTTATCTTTTTTTTGTATCCATGAAATTTCTATTCAGTGCCAATCCTTTCAACTTAAAATTCCAAGTGGTTTATATCCATAATCGTTATGAAAAATATGCAAAGATAGTCAATATGTTATCTTTATATTTTAAAAAGAACCAATGATAAAATAATAGAGCTTTTGATGCTGAATTAAACAAAAATTCCTAAACTATCATTCTTTGTCATTGCAGTATATTAGCAAATAAAGAAAGAAATTTCCCTTCAAGTGAGTCCTTGCCAGTCTTTTTTTAAAAAAAGTTATTTATTGCATCTGGGAGAACAAGATCATAAACAATGTTAATTTTCTACTGCTTCTGTTTTGGTTTGGTTAAAAATATATCCTCTATTGAGAGCATCTTTTTGCATAGGTTGGTTTATGGGGATTGATGATATGCTACAGTTGTTTGTCCTCTTCTTGTTTACTAAAAGTTATTCAAATTAGCACTATAGTTCTTTCAGTTCCAAATCTCTAACATATGTTTAAATGAAAATAGCCTAAAAAGTGAGATAGAAGGTAAAATAATATTTTAATATATTAATATATTCTGCATGTAATCTTGGGGACTAATGATTCAAGACATGATATGGTTATTCCATATCCCTACATAATTTACTACATCATAATAAACCAATTAAGATGTGGAGATTAATTATCTCAAAATAAACTCAGAGTTCTTATAACTATTGATTAATATATATACATTTAATAGGACAACTTGGCTTTTGTAATACAGTAATTGTATTTTATTTTTGTTACACTGAACCCTTGATAGACCAGTTAAAACTAGGAAAAGTGAGATGGAAGTTTGATTTGAATGGTTTAAGCCATTCCGATTTACAGTACAGGTATTAGATATCAGAAAGCTTTAGGCATGCAAAATGAGTCATCTGTCACAGTTATGTTAAGTTATAGTTTCCCAGAGGACTCTGGATGAAAGAAATGAAGGATTCATTTTAAAGTCATCAGTTGTTTGTAAAAATACAAGTCACAGTTTTTAAAGCATATTCCAATTTGAGAAAGATGCCTATGTCCCTGTGTTAGCAGAAAACAGACATCTACTTAGTGTTCTTTGAATTCATAAAATAGGACATAATATCAGGTACTTTATTTAACTTCACAAGTGAAGAGGTAAGCTAAATAATCTGGGGCATCCCTGATCCAGAATACACAATAGTAATTGAGGTGGAAGATTGGAGAAAGGTTATTCTAAAATAGGTCTGACAATGTGACAAAATTTATTTTTGGAATGCTCCGTTTTGTGTACATTGAACACTGTGCCTTTCTAGTTTTGAAATATAGATAGGTTATTAGAAGAAGTTAAACTTTAATCTGTCTAACCTATCTGCTCTAGCTATTCCCACCACCACCCTGTGGCCCCGCCCTTTAAAAACTTCACAGTATCTCTTTAATTTTCTAACACTAGTGATGATTCTGGACATTCTGTCATAAATCCAGAACTAAACCCTGTTGTACATGTTTAAGGACTAGAACCTCACATACACAGTCTAGAGCTAGAAAGAAAAAAACGATACCATGTTAAATTAACATTTATCTGCCGCTACTGAATGTAGAAAAAAAGATAAAATGATTAACTTCTCATTATAGAAACTTTGCATCTGATATCTTTATTTCTTATACAATCAAAAATATATGTTTAAGGCGCACACGAGTATAATTTTTGTTGTCTTCAGATTTCTGGGAAAACTTAACATGTTGCTGTAAAATACTTCAGTCTAATATAAAATCTTAAATTAAATATATAGGCAAGGAACGGCCCTATTTTTTTTATTGCTGTTTTCCCTCCAGATCCCTGCCTCTGCTCTCTGTTAATAAAGATCTTCATTCATACCATACATACATACATATGGATTAGATAAAAACCAAACTATAGGACTTTTTTACTGAGGCATGTCACTCCCCTAGCAGGCTATGCAATGGATCAACTAGGGAAATAAATTGTTGGGGGTGGGGGAGAGAAGAGGAAATGATACCATAAATAAAACAATGAAACTGTTTTACAACACTTGTTAAAGAATAGTAATTCTTACAATATATGTACCTATCTATCTATCTATCTATCTATCTATCTATCTATCTATCTATCTATCTATCTATCTATCTATCTATCTACCTATCTATCTATCTAAAAAGTCGATGAGTACAGTATTATGTTTATAATAATGTTTAAACTTTTGGGGTGTTTTTAGCTGTTTTAATTAACTTCAATTCCTCCTATTGTTCTGTATTATTATGTTATAAGCTGCCCTGAGTCTCAGGAGAAAGGCGGCCTAGAAATCAAATTTAATTAATTAATTAATTAGTTAGTTAGTTAATTAAACAAATACAGTAACAAAGAAGGAAAATAATAATATAATAGTTCTTAAAAGGATGTGTGAACAGTATGTACCGTATCGTATATATGCATTTTTGCAATTTATATAATGCCAAGCTCCAAAAAAAATTATGTGTGGCATGCAATAATAAAACTTTGTAACAATGACATAACTAATAGGGCTACTAGACCTGAACCATATAAAGCTATATAATAGGGTTATGTAATGACTGGAAAGTGATACAGACAATTCTGCCTCTTTGCTGCCATCTTGTGATTTTCAGATATTTTCTGCCAATATTTGGTACACTCAGTGAAGGGCTACCAAAATTTGTACTACCACATTGTGGGCGTGGCTTATGCATTTTGTTTCAACATCTTTCAGTGCAAATTGGGTTCTCGGGTGGAGCTCCAAATTTTGCTACCATAACTGCGTTTCTGACTGTTCCCCTAGGAGCCCATCACTGGGTGCACTTCAAACAGAAGTTGTGCAAAGCAGGGGTGGGTTAGAACTTACCTTACTGCCAGTTTGTTTCCTACAGTGCTTCATGGGCGCACCTTGTGGGTGCATGTGCACTTTGGGCGTGCATGTATGCGTGATGCCGAAGTCTGATCTTTTTTTTTTAAAAAAGCTGCAAACAAGATAGCGACCACATGCGCAATGCCAGAAACTTGGCTTCTGCACATGCTCAGAAGAATTTTTTTTTAAAAAAAGATGACAGCACTCATGGACTGGCTCCGATTGAACTGGTTTGGTGATGTCAGCATGACATCACTAGCTGGTCACTACCGGTCCGAACCAGGAGGAACCACCTCTGGTGCAAAGAGGGAAATATTGTAGAACTTGCAATGTGTCCAATGCCAGGATTGTCACAATTCACTTTTGTGAATGCATAACTCGAGTGAATCCTTAGCACAATCTTAGCAGAATTCCTGTATGTTCTGTATTGTATTATTTATCGCCCCTGGTCATAATTTTCACTCTTACCCTACTCCATCTAATGAGAAAAAGTATTGTATATCTCAGTATTTAGTACTGAGATGTTTACAATCTACCCACTATTAATTAAAAAAATTATTTGAAGTTTCCTCTACACCTGCCAGTACAGTTTGGCATTACTAATATCCATTATATTTGCTTCAACTGTCCTAAAGTTAGTTTTGAATTATAGTGTTATTTTATAACCAGAGAAAATTAAGAGAGGATGAGTGAAAACCAGTAAGATATATCCCCCCCTCCAAAAGAAACTATGGGGAACCAGAACTAATTCCATCATTTCTGCAAGTCATCAATAAAGAGAATCCACACTGAAGCAGAAGAAAATTAAGAAGCTGAAAGGAAGAAGCTTAAAATTGCAATAGACTTGGAAAAATTAATTCAAGAAACACTACTATTTATATCTGTTTATTATATTTTGCTCGGTTTTTCTGCTTATTGAGGAAAGCTATTCCTCAAAAATTTTTGAGGAGCTTCATGCATCTCATAGCATCTTTATCCATTTTAAAATTATCACGACCTGTGTCCCGGGATTTTCAACATGCTCATCTCTCTCTTTGTGTCTTCCACCTTCCTATTTTTACATTTCAAATTTGGCAATTCCCCCTCCCCCAAAGTATTTAAATCAAATAATTGTCTTCACTTCTAATGGATTTTTATTTAAACTTGTCTTAAGAAGATACATTCATTATTGATGCTTTGGATTTTTGTTAAGGTACCAAAAAGGTTCCTCCAATTATACAAAGACACACTCGTCATTTGTAGCAATTCTTTTGGTACTGTAAAATTTAAGTCCTGAAGCAAAATAGCAGAATGAAATATATAATAAATCCATACAGTATTTAAGATAGCATGTATAAATAAGGGTGCACAGGATGCTAGTTTCAATATTGCTCCAACTTTTGCAGTATAAATTTGACCTTTTTTGTCTGTGTGCCCTTGCCTCGATCTCAGCTAAAACCCTGCAGCTGTAGCCTCAGCCCAACTCTACTTCAAGTACGTGCCCCTATGGTCCTGTCCTATTTATGGAAATTTCTAATGACTTCAGTTCAGACTGTGGCTCAGATGGTCAAAATGTAAAATGAGCGTCATGTCTCATTCGAGTCTCCATTTGTTCATATCCACAACACAATTTTGCATGATTATCACATAGTTAGTGTCAGGGGGCAGAAACTCAGAGAACAGAAATACAGTGGGACAGGACCACAGGAAGATTAACAAAACTGGGCAATAATGTTTAAGCAATATTACACAGCAATATTAACATTTGATTATCTAATAATCACTTTTGAAGGTTCAATAATGAAAAAGATAGCAGATATTTTCTCTGAGGTGCTTTTCAATTGATGATTATATAACTTCTTGATGTGGTCCATAGCCCTACATTCAGTAGAAAATGTTTTCTTTGCTACATCCACTTGAGATCTATAGCCAACTAAACAGTTTGCTCACTCAGAAAAATCATAGAAATATTTTTTCATAACTGCTTTTACAAGATTTTTCTGATAACATTATATCAGTGCTGCTTTTTTATCCTTTACTTTAAAAAAATTATACACACCTCAAGTCTAGTAACAATAAAACATTTCTATTGCTTGGATAGTCTTCAGTACCAGAGTTCTCAAACTTTGGGTGAGCTCTAAAATAATAAATGTTGAGACCCCTGCCCAAATTAATATTAATGCTGCCTTCTAGCAAAGTAAACTTTAAATGAGCTTTGATGGGATTCTTACTTTTCCTGGATAAGCCACATTTATTTATTTATTTATTTATTTATCTATCTATCTATCTATCTATCTATCTATCTATCTATCTATCTATCGGATTTGTATGTCGACCCTCTCCGGAGACTCGGGGCGGCTCACAACAACAAAACAGTACAAATCCAATGGTTAAAACAATTTAAAACCCTTAATATAAAAAACAATCATACATCTCATACAAACCATACGTAAAGCGGAAATGGCCCAGGGGAATCAATTTCCCCATGCCTGACAGCAGAGGTGGGTTTTTAGGAGTTTTCAAAAGGCAAGGAGGGTGGGGGCAATTCTAATCTCTGGGGGGAGTTGGTTCCAGGGGGCCGGGGCTGCCACAGAGAAGGTTCATCCCCTGGGTCCCACCAGACGACATTGTTTTGACGACGGGACTCGGAGAAGGCCAACTCTGTGGACCTAACCAGTCACTGGGATTCGTGCGACAGAAGGCAGTCTGGAGATATTCTGGTCTGATGCCATGAAGGGCTTTATAGGTCATAACCAACACTTTGAATTGTGACCAGAAACTTATTGGCAACCAATGCAGACTGTGGAGTGTTGGTGTAACATGGGAATAACTGGTGAAGCCCATGATTGCTCTCACAGCTGCATTCTGCACGATCTGAAGTTTCTGAACACTCTTCAAAGATAGCCCCATGTAGGGAGCATTACAGTAGTCAAACCTCGAGGTGATGAGGGCATGAGTGACAGGTAGGGCCACAACTGGTGCACCAGGCGAACCTGGGCAAATGCCCCCCTCGCCACAGCTGAAAGATGGTTCTCTAATGTAAGCTGTGGATCAAGGAGGATGCCCAAGTTGCAGACCCTCTCTGAGGGGGTCAGTAAATCCCCCCCCCAGGGTGATGGACGGACAGATGGAATTGTCCTTCAGAGGCAAAACCCACAGCCACTCCATCTTATCAGGGTTGAGTTTGAGTCTGTTGACACCAATCCGGACCCTAACAGCCTCCAGGCACTGGCACATCACTTCCACTGCTTCGTTGACTGGACATGGGGTGGAGATGTACAGCTGGGTATCATCAGCGTACTGATGATTCCTCACCCCATGCCCCTGGATGATCTCACCCAGCAGTTTCACGTAGATATTAAATAGCAGGGGGGGAGAAGACCGACCCCTGAGGCACCCCACAAGGGAGAAGCCTAGAGGTCGACCTCTGACCCCCCACTAACACTGACTGCGACCGACCAGAGAGGTAGGAGGAGAACCACTGAAGGACAGTGCCTCCCACTCCCAACCCCTCCAGCCGGTGCAGAAGGATACCATGGTCGATGGTATCGAAAGCCGCTGAGACGTCAAGAAGCACCAGGACAGAGGATAAACCCCTGTCCTGGGCCCGCCAGCAACGCCTTGGTCTCTTCAGCTTTGAAAGACGGCATTTAAGGGGTGATTTGATCAAAGTGCATGGGATCATGCATGGGATAGAAAAGGTGGATAGAGAAAAATTCTTTTCTCTATCACACAATACAGTGATCCCTCGATTTTCGCGATCTCGATCTTCGTGAAATGCTATATCGTGATTTTTCCCACCCGATGACGTCACTCTCTTCCTTTCTTTCTCATCTTTCTTTCTCTCTCTCTTTCTCTATCTTGCTTCTTCCTCTCTCACACTCTCTTCCTCCCTCTCTCATCTCTTTCTTTCATTCTCTCTCTTTCTCTATCTCTCCCCCCCTCTTGCTGGCGGGCGGCGGGCGGGCGGGCGAGTGGGGGCATCAGTGAGGAGCTGGGGTTTCCCCTTTGCGTGGGCGGTGGGGAAACCCCGATCTTTGTCTGCTCACTGCTGCTGCAGCAGCAGCGAGCAGACGAAGATCGGGGTTTCCCCGCCGCCCACGCAAAGGGGAAAGCCCGATTCGGCTCCTTGCTGCTGCCGCCGAGCAGATCAGATGCTGGGCGGCCGCAGCAGCAGCAAGCAGACGAAGATCAGGGTTTCCCCGCTGCCCACGCAAAGGGGAAAGTCCGATTCGGCTCCTCGCTGCTGCCGCCGAGCAGATCAGCTGCTGGGCGGCCGCAGCAGCAGTGAGCAGACGAAGATCCGGGTTTCCCCGCCGTCCACGCAAACTCCACCATCTGCGCATGCGCGGCCATGGAAAAAGGGCGCGCATGCGCAGATGGTGTTTTTACTTCCGCAACCCTACATTGTGAAAAATCGATTATCGCGAGGGGTCTTGGAACGGAACCCTTGCGATAATCGAGGGATCACTGTACTAGGATGAGGGGACACTCCCTAAAGCTCATAGGTAAGAAAGTGAGGACAAATAAAGGGAAATATTTCTTCACTCAGAGGGTGGTTGGCTTCAAGAAGAGGTTGTGGCATCTGTTAGCCTAGATAGCTTCAAAGCAGGATTAGACAGATTCATGGATGCCAAGTTATTGGTGCTTATTGAAATGGATGTCCATGTGCCACCTCTATGCTAGCTGAGGCAGGCAGGATTCCCTTAGGTACCATTTTGTTGGGGATCAAGAGAAAGGGAAAGTTTTGCCTTCTCTTTCTACTCAAGATCCCCATGGACAATTGGTGGGCCATTGTGTGGCACAGAATGCTGGACTCGATGGGCTTTGGCCTGATTCAGCATGGCTCTTCTTATGGTCTTATGTTCTTAATATTTAGTCTTGCTTCCTATATTCTATGTCTTGCCACCTCTGCTCTTTCATAGGTGGTTTTCCTTTGGCTTCTTACTGGAGACTGTCAAGCTGGAACAGGTAGGCTGAGCATTGTGAGACTTAGTTTTCTCTTCAGCTTCCTCGCATTGAGCAAGGTTTGAATGGAAAGTGAATTTTAATTTACTTGAATAAGATACACCATTCCAAGCAATCTGGTATTTATTTATTTGATTTGTATGCCGCCCCTCTCTGGAGACTCGGAGCGATATCCTATTGCATTAGAGTTAGGGATAGTAAATGTTGGGTAATCCTATTCAAATTTAAGATACAGGATTGTCATGATACCAAGCGATAGTCGATTTTTTGACGTTTCACTTTGTGGTGTCTTTATCTGGAGTGTTTTGAAATCATAGTTCAACAAGATGGTACTTGTATTCTATTTCTTATGATCAAGATAAAAACAGTAGATTTGAGTTCCCAGCAATAATTGCCAGTAGAATCTTTGACATATTCATTAAACTTTAAAGTATTACAGTATATTTTAAGAACATTTTGTTGACAATCACTCTTAACTAATAATATTGGGAAAGGAAAAATTACCTTTCCATTCAAACCTTGCTCAATTTAACAAGCTGATTAGGAAGGATGTGGGTAAATAGACCAATGGATAGGTAGATGGATGAATAGTTAGATGCCCTTAAAACAAATTCAAGTCCTGCTGATAATATGGGCACTTCCATGCATTTATTTGGTAAACAGTATAATAATGGCTTGGCCTTGTCTTCTGGATTATTTTCTCACTTCCTAGTTTAGCCTAAAGCTCTGGAATTCCCTGGTGGTTCTCATCCAAGTGCTAAATAATCATTTCAGTTTTTATCAAAGAAGAAAGCCAGAATGTATTTTGTTACTTCAAAGATTTTTCAATAGTTTTTGTAATGCAAGAATGTTGTATCCTAGAAAGTCATAGCCAAATGAAGCCAGTGATGCATGTCAGTCCTTGATGTAGTCCTAAAAATAATTTTCGGCCTTATTTTGGCCTCATTAGCTAGCCATACCCACTGGGACTTGAACCTGCAACCTTTGCCTTGTAAGGCAGAGAATTATCCTCTAGGCTACAGTATTCAATCCCTTCAGCTCTGCACCAGGGAAGGGTTACATATTTTTGTGTCAAATCAATATATATATATATATATATTCAATATATATATTGAAGTGTCTCCATTGACTACATCAACTCTGACATAACACACTTGAATGTAATAGACAAGTCACTCCAGTTTTAATGTTTAATTCTGAAGCCTAGCATGCAGTATTTCCAGAAACAGGTATGTATTTATATTTGGTGTACCAAAACCAGGATATGAGAGAGAGAGAGTGGGGTAGGAATAAGAAAGAGAGGGAGGGTGGGAGGGAGAGAGGGAGGGAGAAAATTATCCCATATTATTCAATGTCCTTAAAGCTTTTGCAAACTTAATTTCTGAAACATCTTGCTTGTAATTTACAGAGCATTTTATTGACAGAAAACATCAAGTTGGAAATGCATCTTTTAACTAGTTTGGGTTCCAGCTATGGTTTTCATTATGCATATTTGACCACAGAATATTTTAAGAAATCGGACCAAGTGATATTGCTAAACATTTCTACATTAACTTGGACAAAACTCATAATGAGATATTTGGACTCAACCTGTATTTTAAAAAACAAACAAACAAATGAAGTCCTGTGTGCAAATGTTCCTAACTAATGCTGCTTCCTAACATGTGGAACAAAAGCTGCAAAGATTAAAGGAGGAAAGGAATTTAGAGTCTTTAAAGGTTTGTAACAATATTGCATCTGAATGTTCCAAATGCTGGACTGCCAGGTCTTACAGTTTTATAGCTAGCTATTTATTTTTCTAAACCCTATCATAGTTTTCTTTATAGAGTGTACAATTGGCTGTTAGATTCCTAACCTATGTTCGAAATGTCTTGTTAGAATACTACAATGTGGGACTTAATGGCATCCTGATTCTCTGAATCAGAAATCAGCAATGAATACGGGAAAATAACTTATTTTCTAAGTGCAACAATTCTTTGCAAACTGCAAGAGAAGATTTCAAAGGGATGGATCCAGTGCCAGGCTGTTGCATGAATCAGGTCTGTTGGGTGTTTTTGTCATCTTGCTACTATTGGACAGTATGAATATTCACTTGGGATACCATATTTCTGACTAAATGAACGGCTGTTTTGCTAATCATATTAATGTGCATCCTTACAGTCCTTTAATTAGAATGAAAAGTTAGTTTGCACTATGCTGAGGACCGAGTTTTATTTTTATTTTTTTAAAAAATATACTTTATTTGTAAATATAGAAAAAAAAAGGAAATAGGGAAAGGGTAGCGGGGGGTAGGAAGGAATATACAGAAAAGAAAAAAAGGGGGGATGGGGGGGATGGGGAATGAAAGTGCAAAATCAAGCAGTTCAGGTAAGCAGTACGATTATACATTGTAAGCTGTAGATTATAATACATATAATTCTTGATAGGGATATTGTATTTCTTCAACATTGTAAATAAACAGTAAATAGACAATATCAAAGATTTTCTTAGGTTTTAGTAATAAATGTTACATCTCCTGTTAATATATATTAGCTAATAACAAATTAATGAATTAATGAAAATATTTTCTAAATTTGAAGAATAAGAAGAGAGGATGGAAAAGGGGGGAAAAAGAAGAAAATGAATAAAAGAAAAGAAAGAGTGCAGGAAAGAAAAGAAAGATCTGCGTATGACGCAGACGTTTTCAGGGACAACTTTTGTAGAAAAGTAGTAGGAGGAGTATCTGCATAATATAGTAAATGTATTCTATATATAAAAGAAAAAAAGGGAGAGGAAAAAAAAGGAAGTATATGTTAGTAAATATTAGTAATGATGTGTTGTATAATATGTATTGCATTAGTTTAAAGACGGATAAAAAGAGATATGATATAAATTTTGTTGCAAATTGATTATTTTTTGTCGCTAAGTCTTTTAATTAATTTGAATTTAGTTGAAACGTTCAAAAGTAAGATATGGTTAATGGCTTCATAAAGTAGTGGTTTTATAATATAAAAGTTTGATATTTTTTTTGTGAAACCCATTTGTACCAATTTTCCCATATTTCATAATATTCTGAGTCTTTTTTGTTTTGTGTTTCCATTGCTGTTTTTGCCATTTTGGCACACTCTATAATTTTTGTAATTACTACCAGTAATGAAGGTGTTTGGCATTGTTTCCAAAAGAGGGCGAACGTTATCCTTGCTGCTGTTAGAATTTGTAAAATAAGATATTTTTGTGGTTTAGTGAAGTTTTGCCTGAATATACCAAGAAGGTAAAGCTCGGGTTTGAATGGTAAGTTGATTGACATGACTTGGTCAATTAGATTTTTAATAGTTGTCCAGTATTTTTCCGCAAGTGTGCATGTCCACCATGTATGGTAATATGTTCCCGGTTTTATTTTACATTTCCAACAGTTAGGTGAAAAATTGGGGAACATTTTAGATACTCTTCCTGGGGGCAAATGCCATCGATAAAACATTTTTATTTGGTTCTCTTTCTGTTGTCATTTTATAATTTAGTGTCCAGGTTTTCTCCCATTCAATTAAATTGATTGTATATCCAAAATTTTGAGCCCAGGCTATCATACAGCCTTTCACTTGTTCTTCACAGTTTTCTTGTATTAATAAGTAATTATATAATTTGGAGATCATTTTTGTTGGGGGACCGAAAAGAATTGTATCTATCACGTTGTCGTTTTGGAATCCGAATTGTTTTTTATGTTGTTCACATTTTGATTTAATTTGTAAGTATGATAGCCAATCTATGTTTATCCCTTGATCGTTCAATTGTTGTTTTAATATAAGAGTATCAGATTTATCAAGTAATTGGTGGTATCTCAAAATTTTGGTATGGGAGAAAAGGTTAGGAAAAGTTAAAAATTCGTTCTGAGATGTCCATGTTGGTATTGAGATATAATAATTTTTCTTAATCGTAAACCAAATTGTTATTAAGGTTTTGCATAGATAGTGATTTTTAAAATATTTAGGTATTTTGTGGTAGTCCATTGTTAAAAATGCGTGCCACCCAGCAAGAAGATCGAAGCCCTCTAGAGTTAAAAGTCTTGTGTTCTTGAGATTGATCCAATCTTTTATCATTGATAGGATTGTGGCTTGATAATATATAAAGAAGTCAGGAAGTCCGAGTCCGCCCTTAGATCTATGGTCTTGAAGATTTTTCAGTTTTATTCTGGCCTTTTTCTTTGGCTGAGGACCGAGTTTTAATCTGCTTCAGTAACAAAGCTTGTGAGCGGTCCTCTTCTTATATTTTTACTGTGGAAAACTTCAATGGCAGTGATTGGTAGATTTTCTGGCTTTGCCCTTCAGGCTTTGCCCTTCCATCCAAAGTAGTCTGGCACTACCAAGTGACCTTCTTAAATTTGGGTGAAGTAGGCTTAGTTGAGCAATGAGCATGGGCAGCTGGAGATAGAGGTTTTAAGCACCTTTCAAACTTGAATGACAGGATGCTGGTTGGAGGTGCTCCATCCTGGTGATTTGCCACTCAGGCTACTTATGAAACTAGGTCTACCAACCTTCTAGTATGTCTGTGAAGGTTTAGGGATGATCTCTTCTGGGTATCTTTCTGCACTGACTCAATGCTTATTTTCTTATAGCTCCTTGGGAAAGAGTCTTTCTGCACAATTCAGTCCCAGATTCTAGCACAGTGCACTAATTTGAGACAAGGCAAGGAATGCATCTTTTTTTCTCAGTTTAACTGAGGGGCACTGTTAGATATTGAAACTGCCTGAATACTCCAAGGTCCACTGTTAAAGTGGGAAAATGGAGGCTGCTGATTGGCTGACATCTGATAGCTCCCTATAAAAGGGGAAGCTGTCATCTTGGTGCTCTGCTAGATCTTGTGTATAATTCCAATAAAGAGCTGTTCTTCTAAACCCTCTCTCAAGCCTCTTCAGTCCCGGAACCCAATAACTGGTGACGAAGGTGGGATTTTGAAGGAGATGAAATGAAAAGAGCTGTAAGGAGACGCCGAAGATCCAGCCCGGCAGCAGAGAGAACGGTGACCATTCTGTGTGGCAAAATTCAATCCCTTCAATCCAGCATAGGAGAACTGGGGGTCCTACATGACCTGATTCAGGTGCTTCTTAGAGGCCAATGACCTCCTAGGCCAGGCTGACCAGAGGGAAAGCACACTCTTCCTTAACCATTGCGGCCATGAGGTTTTTGACATAGCTGAGTTCCTATCAGAACCAACACCAGTAGAGACAATTCCTTGGTAGATTTATTTGTTTGTTTGTTTGTTTGTTTATTTATTTGGTTGTTTGGTTGTTTGTTTGATTGTTTGGTTGGTTGGATTTCTATGTCTTTCTCCACAGGCTCAGGGCAGCTTTTGAGATACTGCAGAACATGCTGCAGACACACTATGCTCCAGTGCCCTCCAAGGTGGTCAGATGGCATGAATTCTGCCAATGATTACAGAAGGATGGGGTCCATAAACCAATATCTAGCAGCACTAGGAAAGGCCACGACACACTGTGAGTTTCAGGACTTGGATGATGTATTATTGGACCAGCTAACCTGTGGGATGGAAAACATTCACCTGTCAGGTCCAATGTAACCCTACAAACAGCACTGGATGAGATGAGGGCAACTGAGTCCTCTACTAAAGTCACAGAGTTATTCCACCATTGAGGCATGCTGAAACCCCAGAAGGCAATGTCAGCTGTCCATAAGAACCAGTGCCTGGACAACCCTGAAGGCAATAGCGAGGAGATCCACCAGACACATGGGTGCTGGGTACCTGAGGCACAAAGACCACAACCGTGCTATAGTTGTGGGGGTCTACACCTATGAGCTACTTGCAGATTCAGAGATGCCATTTGCCAGCTCTGTGAAAGACCTGATCACCGTGCTAAAATCTGCCAAGCAAATCATCCTCCCAGTAGATGCACCAACCCAGATGTCACTCCAGCAAACATGAGACGAGGCCAGAGGTGCAAGTACAGCAAAGCACCAGAGACCAATAAACAGGATCTGATAGGTGAGTACCCCTAGCCATAACAAAATGGATGTAACTGGTCCTTCGGTGAAATGGAAGTTGATACAGGCTCTTCCATCTCGATTATGTCCTAGGCTGCTATCAAGAGGACATTCTGGAACTCCAGCAGAAATAGGTAAAAGTGCAAAGTTTCAAGTTTGGTGTTCATCAGGGCAACCAAATTCTGTAGCAACTTCCACGTTTGTTTCAGCAGATTTGAAGGGAACCTGTCCCTGCCCATGGTATGGTTCTGCCTTCCATCTGTCCATTCATTACTTGGGGTAACTTTGGACCCCCTCAGAGAGGGTTCACAATTTGGGCATCCTCCTTGATCCACAGCTGACTTTGGAACATCATCTTTTGGCTGTGGCAAGGGGGGCACTTGCCCAGGTCTGCCTGGTACACCAGTTGTGATCCTATTTGGACAGGGTGTCTCTACTCATAGTCGCTCATGCCCTTATCACCTCGAGACTTGACTACTGCAATGGTCTCTACATAGAACTATCTTTGAAGAGTATTTGGAAACTGCAAATCATCCAAAATGCAGCCACGTAAGTGGTCATGGGCCTTCCTAGGCATGCCCATGTTTCTCCAACATTACATGGACTGCATTGGCTGCCAATTAGTTTCTGGACACAATTCAAAGTGTTGGTAATGACCTATAAAGCCCAACATGGCATCGGGACAGATTACTTGTGAGACTGCATTCTGCCATATGAGTCCCAGCAACAAATTAGGTCCCACAGAATTGGCCTTCTCCAGGTCCCATCAACTAGACAATGTCATTTGGCAGGGCCTAGGTGAAGAGCCTTCTATGTGGGAGTCCCAGCCCTCTGGAATCAGCTCCCCCCAGAGATTCTCACTTACCCCACCCTCCTCTTCTTCTGTCTTAAGACTCATTTATGCAGCCAGGCTTGGAGCGATTAGACCTTAGCCCCCTGGCTGATGAATGTTATGTATGGTTGTTGTTTGAATGGGTATGATTGATTTATAATATAATTAAGGATTTTAGAGTAATTTACTTAATTGGATTTAGCTTACTGTATTTTATTGTTTCTTTTTATATGTTGTAAGCCGCCCCGAGTCCTGGGAGACAGGCGGCATATAAAACCAATGAATGAATGAATGAATGAATGAATGAATAAATAAATGAATAACACGTATTTATGTGTTTTAGAACACATAATCATGCTTTAATAAACTGAAACAGCTTGGTGTCTTATATTAAAGTGGTCTGTCACTTAATCTCGCTCCTCATTATATAATGGTTTTCTTATTGTAAAGAGAGTAATAGGATAGGTTGCTGGCAGCACCCTGTTCTGGGAGTTTTGCAATGTAATTATAGAATTGCTCTAAATTTGCTTATTGCAAGGATGTTGCCCGTAAATACTAATGGATTACTTTTTATTCATTTAGCTAATGTTTTTGAAAGATGTTGAAAAACAAAAAGATCATCTCTCTGTGTTGTTGTTGTTTTTAATTTATTTTCACCTTTTTGTCTCCTTTGAAGTCCCCCAGAGTATCATCACTTTGTTTACCACAAATTAAACCTTTGCTGATTGTTTACCAGGCTGAAGACCCCTTGTGCATTATGCCACACTTCCCTCTTTTTTGTAATCACAACCTGGGATTCGTCTGCAAGAGGCCCTAATCTGCATGAGAATTATACAATTAACTTTTGATTAACCACCTAGTTCTTTTGGAAACCATAGTGTATAGGATACTCTGCATTTAAATAATTTCCCTTAAATTAGGAGCAGGCCTTTCATTAAGCTGGTGAGTTTGACTAAACAACAACATTTGGTGATAATCAGGGTTAAAACAATAGGGTAGGCTGCAAGGCTAGAATGTCATCTTTAAATATAACAGCTGAGATAAAGGCAACCAGATTGTGCCTTATCAAAACAAACACAAAAATCAAAGCTGTTTCTTGTCTGTAGCAAAATACTTGGTTTTGGTGATCCGGGCCACCATTGTTTGGGTCTATAAGTGCTTCTAGATTTGCATTCAGAGAGCCAGTTCTGATACACATTACATCACGTAGGTACTTATCTTGAAGTCTGACAATAATTATCAGGAAGAATATGCTCAGAATGACTTTTTTGTGATTTTTATGCATCCCCAACACAAGGAAGGGGAGATAACAGTATTATGAAAAAGGGAAGAGTCTCAAAAGACCCTCCCTGGAGCTGCGTTCTTCGATTAAATTTGCTATGCCACTCTGGTGTGCTGAACAAGAGGAAAGAAAGACGAGGCGCCTTTTCTATAGGGCAATAATAGTCCTGAACACAGTCCTTACCAAAAGATAAGATCCATTGTCGAAACAAACAAAAGGAGCAGTATTAAACACCACTCCAAGAATATATATTAGGAAAGTTCTGAGGCTTTTTCTTTTTCCCTTTCTTTTTCAAACCTTGAACCTGATTCTCTCAAGCACTCCCATTTTTAAATGGCATCCCTGAAAGACAAGCATTGAAAAATATACCTTGTTTTAAAAAGCATCATTTATTTTGATCATGATATAATCATAAGAGGTGAGGGCATATATACATTTAAAAAGGTGGTGAAAAGGCAATAAGAATTAAATTAATTTTTCCTAATGATTGTTTGAGAACTGAGATTTTTTTTTTCTCTAAAACAGGGGTGTTAAACTGGTGGTCGCAGGTTGGATGTGTCATACAGAGGCCACAACTACCCCAGTTTCCTGAAGGAAAAAAACCCAAACACTTGACACCACGAGTTTGACACCTATGCTCTAAAGCCAACTTAGCTTTCTAGAAAGGAACATTTGGAAACCAAACAATGGTCAAAATCAAACAATTCCTATTTCTATATTCATGGTTAATATTGCCTATACTAGAATTTTTTTTAAATGTATTTCCCGTCTAATCATTATAAAAATAGTTACTGAAAAATGAGTTGATGAAGAATAAATGTTACGTGACTTTATATGACTAATTATACAGTATTTTGAATCAACATGTTTATTGTTTGCTTAAATATGTACACTGAGAGCATATGTACCAAGACAAATTCCATGTGTGTCCAATCACACTTGGCCAATAAAGAATTCTATTCTATTCAGTGTAGAAGTGAAGGATTAAATGGAACAAGAAAACACAGTGTAGCCCCAATTATTAGTAAGTCTTCATTTGAATGTAAAAATTAATAAAATAAACACATCATTAATGTGCAACAAAACTGTAGGAAAGTTTTCTCTTTCCTGATTGGAGGAAACATTTTGAAACCTTGGCATTGTATTGGTCAAATCATTCTTTTTATTAGAATTGGTCGCATAATGTATTTACACATATTTTTATGAATGGGTCCTTTCGTCCTTCGTATGATGAATAACATGTCCTTACAATAAGCAATCAACTCCGTGGAAGAGGAAATGAGATGAAATATATTCATATACAATGTGATACTTACAATGCACATGTTCAAAATGTTTAGGGAATGCCTACAATATAATATCCTAGCACAGTGATGGTGAACCTATGGCATGGGTACCACATGTAGCATACGGAGACATATCTGCTGGCATGCGAGTTGTTGCCCAAGCTCAACTCCAATGTGCATGTGTGTGCTAGCCAGAGGGTGGGCGTTTTTGGTTTCCAGAGAGCCTCCGGGGGGATGGGGAAAGGTGTTTTCCCCTCCCCTGGCTCCAGGGAAGCCTTTGGAGCCTGGGGAGGAGGAAACATGAGCCTAATGGGCCCACCAGAAGTTGGGAAACAGGCTGTTGGGGAAGGTGTTTTCACCCTCCCCAGGCATTGAATTATGGGTGTGGGCACTTGAGCAGGCATGATATTGTGCACGCATGCTGTTTTGGCACCCAAGGGAAAAAAGGTTCACCATCATTGTCCTAGCAGATAAATTCAAATGACATCAATATAGTGATTTATTAAATAAAATGTATTCTTTCCAGCAATAGCAATAGCATTTAGACTTATATTCTGCTTCATAGTGCTTTTACAGACCTTTCTAAGCACTTTACAAAATCAGCATATTGCCCCCAACAATCTAGGTCCTCATTTTATCCACCTCGGAAGGATGGAAGGCTGAGTCAACCTTGAGCCAGTGGTGATATTTGAACTGCTGAACCGCAGCTAGCAGTTAGCTGAAGTAGCCTGCAGTGCTGCACCCTAACTATTGTGCCACCCCGGCTCTACAATGCTGAATAATATAACTTCATATATTCTTTAATAAGGTTATTATTCACAATTGGAATTTTGGATATATATTTGTATGGGACTGTATGTCAAAGCATCAGTGCTAAAACAAAAGGCAAGTTTTAATGCTTAGAAAAGAAAATCTATTTTGTGTGATTGTTCATCAGTTGAGGGTGATGCAAGCGTAAATCATGAATGTCTTCTTAAAATATAAGCTCAGTTAAATATTTATTTCTATTATTTATTTTTAAGACTGTTAGGCATGTCTACTTGAGCCTTTACACATACCACAAAAAGTTTGAAGTATTAAAAATTGCATATCTTATCATAATGCAATCAAATATGAACTGAAACCCACTTCTAAAGATTCACGCACTTATGCGTGATTATTGCATTTTTCAAAAAGGCATTACATCCTAGAAAATTTTTGTTTTGCATTTTCAAAATCAATTGTTCAACTTTGTTGTCATCAGTTCACATATAAGGAATAAACGGTAATAAGGCCTATGTACCTTGTCCAAGCCCATCTCCAGGTAAATCCTGATAAATGTTCAAATATTCATGGGTTGGTAGAAATATCTGGAATTTTGAGGTATGTCTGCAGGGAGAACATTTAATCCAGTCTCCAACAGTTTGTAGCACAGACACACCACACTACTTTTCCAGAGGGAAAATGTCATGGGGTTAAAAGAAAAATACCTAGCCTGATAATCAAGATACAAGGCAGAATGGGGGTTTTGCTCCATGCCTCAAAGCTTATTCTTTGGACCTTCTATTTAGGTGACAAACTGCCACTATTCTGAGATAAGTAACCTGGGAAAAAAATATTGCAGAAAAAAAATCAAGCCATATATTTACTTTCACAAAATCCATCTATTCACAGAAAATGAAGGGAAACAGAACTGGCAGATACCAGGGGAAGCAGTAGAAACTTCCTGAGTCCACTATTGCTTGATAGTCAATTAGCATTAGGCTACCTTTTGTTTGAAAAGCTGGCTTGGAATATAAGGGCCAAAAAGGACAGGCCACAGGAGACCCATGATTGGATTTCTTAATTTTTTTTCTGTGTAAACCAGCTGAGAGTATTTTTTTTTATTTTATGGAGAAAGTGCTGTGGATTAAACTGCTAAAAGATTTCTAGATTTTTTTTTTTTAAAAAAGACATTGTATCTACAAGGGATTATTTTGCAAATCTGGAGTTTTTTATGTATTTATTCACCTCAGTTATAAATAATCAAATCAAAACAATTAAATCATAATCGTGACTAGATTTCTTCTGCATGTAAAAGCATACCTCTGCCCCAATATCTAAATACAGTGATACCTCATCTTACAAACGCCTCGTCATACAAACTTTTCAAGATACAAACCGGGGTTTAAGATTTTTTTGCCTCTTCTTACAAACTATTTTCACCTTACAAACTCATCACCACCACTGGGATGCCCCGCCTCCGGACTTCCGTTGCCAGCGAAGCACCTGTTTTTGCACTGCTGGGATTCCCCTGAGGCTCCCCTCCATGGGAAACCCCACCTCTGGACTTCCGTGTTTTTGTGATTTTATTTATTTATTTATTTATTTATTACTTGGATTTGTATGCCGCCCCTCTCCGAAGACTCGGGGCGGCTCACAACATGTAAAAGACAAATCATAAGTAATCAACAATTTAAAATTTTAAAGATTTAAAAAACCCCACAAACTAACAGACTCACACACAAGCATACCATATATAAATTCAACGTGCCCAGGGGGGGGGATGTTTCAATTCCCCCATGCCTGACGGCAAAGGTGGGTTTTAAGAAGTTTGCGGAAGGCAGGAAGAGTAGGGGCAGTTCTAATCTCCGGGGGGAGTTGGTTCCAGAGGGCCGGTGCCGCCACAGAGAAGGCTCTTCCCCTGGGGCCCGCCAACCGACATTGCTTAGTTGACGGGACCCGGAGAAGGCCCACTCTGTGGGACCTAATTGGTCGCTGGGATTCGTGCGGCAGGAGGCGGTCTCGGAGATATTCTGGTCCAGTGCCATGAAGGGCTTTAAAGGTCATAACCAACACTTTGAATTGTGACCGGAAACTGATCGGCAGCCAGTGCAGACTGCGGAGTGATGGTGAAACATGGGCATATCTGGGTAAGCCCATGACTGCTCTCGCAGCTGCATTCTGCACGATCTGGAGTTTCCGAACACTTTTCAAAGGTAGCCCCATGTAGAGAGCATTACAGTAGCCGAACCTCGAGGTGATGAGGGCATGAGTGACTGTGAGCAGTGAGTCCCGGTCCAGATAGGGCCGCAACTGGTGCACCAGGCGAACCTGGGCAAACGTCCCCCTCGCCACAGCTGCGAGATGTTGTTCTAATGTGAGCTGTGGATCGAGGAGGACGCCCAAGTTGCGGACCCTCTCTGAGGGGGTCAATAATTCCCCCCCCCAGGGTAATGGACGGACAGATGGAGTTGTCCTTGGGACGCAAAACCCACAGCCACTCCGTCTTATCAGGGTTGAGTTTGAGTCTGTTGACACCCATCCAGGCCCCAACAGCCTCCAGGCACTGGCACATCACTTCCACCGCTTCGTTGACTGGGCATGGGGTGGAGATGTAAAGCTGGGTATCATCGGCATATTGATGATACCTCACCCCATGTCCTTGGATGATCTCACCCAGCGGTTTCATGTAGATGTTAAATAGCAGGGGGGAGAGGACCGACCCCTGAGGCACCCCACAAGGGAGAGACCTAGGAGTCGACCTCTGTCCCCCCACTAACACCGACTGCAACCGGCCAGAGAGGTAGGAGGAGAACCACTGAAGAACAGTGCCTCCCACTCCCAACCCCTCCAGCCGGCGCAGAAGGATACCATGGTCGATGTTATCGAAAGCCGCTGAGAGGTCAAGGAGTACCAGGACAGAGGATAAACCCCTGTCCCGGGCCCGCCAGAGATCATCCATCAACGCGACCAAAGCGGTTTCCGTGCTGTAACCGGGCCTGAAACCCGACTGCTGGGGACCTAGATAATCGGCTTCTTCCAAGGACCGCTGGAGCTGGAGTGCCACCACCTTCTCAACAACCTTCCCCATAAAGGGAAGGTTGGAGACTGGACGGTAGTTATTAAGCACAGCTGGGTCCAGGGAGGGCTTCTTGAGGAGGGGGCGCACAAGCGCTTCTTTATAGAGTGATGGAAAAACTCCCCTCCCCAAGGAAGCGTTGGTAATCTCCTGGGCCCAGCTCCGTGTCACCTCCCTGCTGGCCGAGACCAACCAGGAGGGACACGGATCCAGTAAACAGGTGGCGGAACTCACAGCTCCAATGGCCTTGTCCACTTCATCAGGTGTCACCAGATCAAACTCTTCCCAGACAGGTGGACAAGTACGTGCCCCAGTCACCTCGACTGACTCGTTGTCAGTCGACTCTGCTATACAATTGGAGTCGAGATCGGCCCGAATCCGAGCGACTTTATCAGCGAAAAACGAGTTAAAGTCCTCGGCACTACTCTGCAAGGGCTCCCCAACTCCCCCCTGATTAAGAAGGGAGCGGGTCACCCTAAACAGAGTGGCCGGGCAGGATTCCGCTGATGCAATCAAGGCGGCATGGTACGCGCATCTTGCCGCCTTGAGCGCCACTTTGTAAGTCGTAATAAAAGCTCTTACAAGTGTTCGATCAGATTCAGACCTACTCTTCCTCCATCGCTTCTCTAGACGTCTCTTCTGGCGTTTCAACTCCCGGAGCTCCTCGTTGAACCATGGAGCTCTACGGGGTCTAGCGCCACGGAGAGGTCGCAAAGGCGCAATCCGGTCAAGGGCCTCTGCTGCAGCCTCGTTCCAGGCTTTCGCAAGAGACTCTGCCGAACTGTGGACAAGTGCCTCTGGTATAACCCCAAGCGCCGTCTGAAAGCCCTCTGGGTCCATCAGGCGTCTGGGGCGGAACATCTTAATTGGTTCCGCCTCCCTGCGGGGAAGGATTGGAGCCAGGAAGTCAAGCCGTAGTAGAAAATGGTCTGACCATGACAAAGGCACTGCTTCTAAGCCCCTTAGTCTCAGACCATTACTCAGTTGCTCGGAAAGGAATACCATGTCGGGTGCGTGCCCCCCCTCATGAGTCGGACCCCGTACTACTTGAGTCAGGTCCATGGCTGTCATGGTGGTGATGCTGAAGGGGAATCCCAGAAGGGGAATCCCAGCAGTGCAAAAACGGGCGCTTCGCTGGCAATGGAAGTCCGGAGCTGGGGTTTCCCAGCAAGGGGAGCCTCAGTGAAATCGCAGCATCGCAAAAACACAGAGGTCCAGAGGTGGGGTTTCGAGGACTTTGGTGTTTTTTCAATGCTGCGATTTCACTGATGCTCCCTTCGCTGGGAAACCCCACCTCCAGACTTCCGTTGCCAGCGAAGTGCTTGTTTTTGCACTGCTGGGATTTCCCTGCAGCATCGCAAAAACACAGAAGTCCAGAGGTGGGGTTTCCCATGGAGGGGAGTCTCAGGGGAATTCCAGCAGTGGAATTCCAGCAGTGCAAAAACGGGCACTTCGGATGGCAAAAGGGGTGAATTTTGGGCTTGCACGCATTAATCGCTTTTCCATTGATTCCTATGGGAAACATTGTTTTATCTTACAAACTTTTCACCTTAAGAACCTCGTCCCGGAACCAATTAAGTTTGTAAGACAAAGTATTACTGTATATCTGCTACAACCAAAGGTGTCTAAATAATCTTGTATTTGTGGCTCAACATTTCAGTTATTTCTAGCCAGTTTGACTATCTATCTATCTATCTATCTATCTATCTATCTATCTATCTATCTATCTATCTATCTATCTATCTATCTATCTACCTACCTACCTACCTACCTACCTACCTACCTATCTATCTATCTATCTATCTAGTCCAATACACAATGAGGGTTTTAGTGGGTATAAATATATATACACGTAGTAAAATACATGATGAAGTTTATAGAGGAGATATTCATAGTAAAATATATCTAAGAAAGAATAGAAAAGAAGATATAGTAATAGAACATAAATCTAAACCTGACTAAAATCTGATTTCTTGATAGGTTGCTTAGGTTGACAAGGACTTCACTATCAAAATATGTCCCAATTCCACTGTTTTGAGTTTTTCTCAACTATGTCCCATTGCTTCCAGTTTATGGATGCAAATCAGATTAATACTTTGCATAGGATATATTTGTTGCTTCTCATATTTCCAGCAATAAGGTTTTCTTTCCATCCTCTGAAGGCTGTCGCCCAGATTTGGTTTCTTTTCTCTCTCTTTCTTTTGCCAGGTATCAGATATTCTAGCCAATGTCCTGAATTGGTTCTTCTATCCATGTCTCTTTTTCTGAATCACTGCTGTCAACATCATATTTTATTGCTGTCCTTAATAACACACAAGTGGCTCCTTTTGGAAATGATGAGAGTAAAACTCCATGGATCAACTAGTAGGGATGTTGAGACAGCACCATTGGCAGCATCCTTGCTGGATGACTGAATGAAACACCTATGAGACATGCTAAATAAATGCCCATTGGCCTGGGGCCGAGCATCCCTTGTCTACTCTCAAATTCCTCTTTATCTGAATATGAAATACTCTGCCAAATCTCAATTAGATTGCCAGTTGTGCAATTGGCTCTAGCTAGCATATTGGAAAACCATATCAAGGAACACCATTGAACAAGAGTTCTTAACTAATATGTTCAGGGGACTACAAAAGCTTTTCTACATGTGTGTAGGACCAATAAGCAAAGAATAATATTCCCTCATAAAGCATTATAAGTAAAATATTCAAGGAGGAATTCTATAAATTGGAGTCCTACGCATGCCATTTGTTTTATAAAGAGAATTTGCTAAACATTTGATATTACTTATATTTCCCCAAATTACTTCTTTATTAGGAAAGTAGACAATTGAATAGATTACTATTATTTGTTTAAGACTGGTAGCCATCTAACTTATACTACTGATATGAAATTAGCAGAAAATGAAAGGATAGTAAGCAGAAAAGAAACAATCATTTTTGATCTGTGCATAGTTATTTATTGTTTTGGTAAATCCTGCAAGCTAATCTAGTTATTGCATGCCAGTTATTGTAAATGGAATTGAATAATATTCATGGAAAAAGAATACAATAGATGCTGCAGATCAGGGCATAGTTCCCTCTAAGCTGAGCAGTGAGCAATCACTCACTTAAAAATCATCATCAACTCAGAGTTTTCCAAACCTGCCCAGAAGCCGAGAGGGAAAGAGTGAGAGGGAACGAGAGAGAGAGGAAGAGAGGAAGAGAGAGAAACAGATAGAAAAAAGAGAGGAAGTAAAAGAGAAAGAAAAAGAATGGGAGTAAAATCAAAATCTAGTTTGAAACTAGCTCAACTATTTAAGTGGCATTTTGATATTGATAGAGTTGCCCTATTATGAGCTCACTGTTATAGACACACAGTACAGTATTTTATTTTGAAATTCTCTGAGGCAAAACAGGGTGGGTTTTTTGTTTGTTTGTTTGTTTGTTTGTTTGTTTGTTTATTTATTTATTATTTCTGTGCCGCCCAGTCCCAAAGGGACTGCCACTCAGACACTATACTTTTCCGCCCAGCCCAAAAAAAAATTAGAGGGAACACTGGATCAGGGGTGTCAAACTCATGTCGTCATGGTGGTGTCATGTGATATATCAGGACTTTCTCCCCCTTTGCTAAACTAAACATGGTCTTGCCCAGCACATGACGCATTCAGCCTGACAGCTGAGAGTTTGATTGCCCTGCTGTAGATGATAACACCAATCCATGTCCCAGTGAGAAAAGGAAGATGTTTTAAAATGTCACAAACCATTGATAACTTGTGAATTCTAGTTAGAAACCATTTCTGTTGACTGATCCAAAAAATACTGTTTTCTATTCTCAGAAATAAAAACAGTGTGATGGATTCTCTCTACTCTTTATATGGGAAAAGTTGAACAATTGATTTTGAAAATGCAAAACAGTATTTCTCTGTGATTTAATGCATTTATTGAAGAATGCAACAGTTCATGAACCTCAGGTCTTCCCACAAAGTGGCATGGCTAAGAAACAACAGGGAGAGTTAACTTAGTGTTAACTTAGTGTTGATTTGCAAGGTTCATCAGAGTATATTCAATCACAGGGCTGGTAACAAATAATGCTGATGTTTTGTTATTAGTTGCACTCAGATGATCTTTCCATGTCATTTACAGAGTTTATCATTCTTATATGCATTTCTGGAGATAGGGAGAATAAAAAAAAAATTAGGGTCATTGAAAATCTATGTTCTAGCTTATGTTATCCAAATGTGTCCAATGGGTATTTGAATAGCAGACAAACTCAACTTTATAAGGATATTGCTAGGTTTCAATCAATAATGTATCTATACTGTATATAGAAGATAATTTCCCATATTTAATAAAAAAAGGTTAAAATAAATATTTGTATGCAGATCAAGGTTTGATCAACATAAATTGGAAGTTCCAAGTAAGATACATAAATAGAAGCTACATTCTCTCTCCCTTGCCCTACCCAATCTCTTTATATGCTGCTCTCTAATGTGAAACAAGGATGGTTTATTTTCACTATATTCATTACAATTCTAATCAAACAGAATTCAGAATTCATTGATCAGCTTATGTAATCTAGAATAAGCATCATATCTTTGTTACCTCATTATTGGCAGTGTTAATATCAGCTGACTCTCTTTTTTAGTGTGGAAAATTTGCGATGGACGCGGAGTAAGCACAAGGACACAGAACTGGGATTTATGAGTCACTTTCCACCTAGACCTGCAGAGGTAACCAAAAAAGGGGACGGAATATCCGTTCCTAACATTCTTGGGCAACTCTTGGGTGAAGGCTTCCTGCTGAGCAAGGGAGGGTCCCCTTAACCTTGAACTTGGACTTGAATTTGACCTTCCCTTGCTCTCTGCCACACCCATGCGTGTGGGGAGGCTCACCCATCCATGTTGTCATCTCTGGGCATGCAATGGGTGAGCCCAAAGAGCATCTCGCCTCCATAATCTGAGCTGGCACAGCCTTGTCATCATGGCGAGGAGCAGCCCATCACCTTCCAACAGGTGCCCAAAGGAGATCACACAATTGCTATGGCAAGAGGCGAGCCATCCCCTTTGTATTGGGAATCGCCGCTCCGCCCCCTTAAAGCATGTCATGCCTTGCGACAAGCGCAGGGCATGCTGGGGGAGGGACGTGTGCTCAACTTGTCTGCCGACCTCCCCCCTCCTCTCACGTTCACCCGTCGCCGCCACCCTATGTGTACATTCAATTGCAGGGTATTATGAAAACAGAGAATGTGGCAGCCATGATGTTGCAGTCATAGTTCCACCTACTTTTTATGTGGAGCTTTAATATCGCTATCACTGCTGTCATCTCGACTTTTTTTACCTTACCATGTACCCCTCTCCCACCCTGTAAGTATTCTTTAATTTTAAATCTATTTAACTAAAAGGCTTTCTCTATGGCATGTGAATGTAACATAACTGCCATTGTTTAACTATGCAGAACGAGAAGAATTAATTTCCACATACTGATTTTGCACTGCCTTTGAAGGAAATTCATTGCTTGCTTTTCACTGATTTTTCTTGGGGATATGGAAAAGCTTTTCTCTCTGGAGTTGGCTGTCACTTTCCTTGGAGTGATTTGTTTCTGACATGACAGGCATATAGGACATGCATCCATAAATATGTGTAAAGGACTCTGATTAAAGTGAATGAATATTATGTTTTAAGAGGCACGTTCAAAGCTTTTCAATGCTTTTTGCCTGACATAACTTCAAATTTTCAGTTATTCTCAGTAAGCCTGCAAACCTGGCAACTGGGTCCCATAAACAAATTAGAACTTAGAATCAAACTCTTTACATTTTAACAGATCTCTACATTATATTTGCTTATTTATATTTTAGTGAACAGTTTGTGTACAAACACCTTGGTCGTATGTTAGGAAGACATGCAGTGAGACAAGGGTCCAGGATTAAATGATGTTGAAATTCAATCTTGAGAGGGAAAGAAAAGTATAAAAAATAGTGTCAAGCAATTTAACCCTTATGTTCTGTTCGGGTCAATATTGACCTGAATAGTACAAGTGTAACAATCAGCATGTAGCAACAGTAGCAATAGCTAAAATCAACATTTACATAGCTAAAATCAACATTTTAACCATGATGTTCTGTTCGGGTCTGTTTGACCCAAAACCATACACGAGTATAGTAATTATGAATAGAACAGCAGGGTTGGTTTGAAGCTGTAACTGTTCCTTTCAAAGTAGCAGTGTTTCTCACTTTCTGGAATGTATTATTTCAGACCCAAATTTAGTGCTGGATATCTGCAACAGTGATTTTCTTTTAAAGCAGGAGTGTCAAACTCAAGTCATCATGTTGTCATCACAACATTTTCCCCCTTTGCTAAAATGGGGCTGGGCGTAGCCAGCATGTCCAGTAATGGGCAGCCAAAATTTTTACTACCACATTGTGGGTGTGGCTTATTTTGTGGGTGTGGCTTGATGGTCATGTGATTGGGTAGGGGTGGCTTGCCGGCCATGTGACCAGGTGGGAGTGGCTTGAACGATCAACATTGTTCAAGTGAACTGTTAAGTCCTCAACTTACAACCTTACCAGTATTGCTCTCTGGATCGACAATTTGCTTCGCGTTTCCCATGCTCTCCTTCCTGGGTCACCCCCTGCCTCAGGCTGGGTAGCTAGGTGAATGGGTGCCAGTCAACTGTTGAGAAAAGAGGAGGGAGGAAATGGGCCCCCTACAACTCCTGCTGGTGCTGGTCTCCCTGTCGCTTTCCAAGGAGGAAGACGATTGGAGGTTGGATAGTCAGCTGGAGCTGGGCACACAGCTTCATTTATGCCGATGGAACTGCCTTCCACCCCGTCCTGCCTGTTGCCCACCCCTGCATCTGTCCCAGGGGCCATTAGTTTGACACCCTGTTCTAAAGGGAAGGTATTTAATAGAATCATTGTTTATAGAGGATATTTGTTTTCTTTCTTGTCCCTTTTTTTTGTTCTTATTAAGACGTTTTGCTTAATTCTACCAGTTCAGACCTGTTTGCCTAAACCCATAGTAAAAAATGCTACTGGTTCGCCAATGATCAGCTGTGTCCTGTGATTTAGATTAGCTGAAAAGCAGGATTTCCTTCTTTCTAGCTGATCTAAATCACGCGGCACAGCTGATTCCATCCATCACTGTTCTTTTTTAAAAAAATCTAAATTTCTACATATAAAAACAGTCAAAACAAACAAAACAAAGAAAAAAGGAAAGAAAGAGAAATGTGAAAAAATAGACAGACAAATCAGCTTAGAACATATAAAACGTTCAGATTCAATGGTGTTCAATATATGCACACATAAAAGACATAATTTGTCAACCATATTGTTGACTATTACCAGTGAAGGGCTACCAAAACTTTTATTACCACACTGTGGGCATGTATCTATGTATTGCATGGTTTTTAATTGTTGGGGTTTTATATATTGTTCTCTTTTAATATTAGATTTGTTGCAATGTTATATTGTCTTGGTTATTGTTGTGAGCCACCCCGAGTCTTCAGAGAGGGGCACTGTACAAATCTAATAAATAATAATAATAATAATAATAATAATAATAATAATAATAATAATAATAATCTTTCAGTGCAAATTGGGTGCTCTGGGGTGGAGCTCCATTTTTGCTACCCCACTGCATCCCACCCCTGACTATTACTATCAAGCGACCTAATATTAGGTATTTGTGTCTAGTATGTGGAATTGTGTGTTTATTTTCTTTAGTTCTGTATACTATATTTGTATTCATTTTGGATATTTCTGAGGAAGGTACGAGTTCGTTTTTAGGGGTTTATGTTCCATTGATTTATGGTGCAGTGTTTCTATATTTTCATTATGTTTGGGTAAGAAAGGAAGAAGTGTCTAGTTTTACTTTTCCTTTAGGTTTTTTATGTCTTTTTTCTGTTTGAGCCATTTGTACCAACTTTCCCATCCATCACTGTTCTGTTTACCTTTTCAGACTGTGATGGCTTCAAAATGCTCCTTGTTCAGTGCCACATTACCATGTGGTGCACATGCACACACAAAACATACACAAAGCAAACTGATAGCAGACTTCAGAGGATTTCATCCCTGTTTTGTAGGCTTTTGTACCACTTCAGAAACTTATTGTATCCATACAACGGAATAGGAAAACAGGGAAATACATACTCCAGACTGATCTATTATATCCTCTTCAATTTTCTGAATTCTACATAATTATTAGTAAAGATGTGTTGGGTGATTGAAATAATCCGAGTAAACGGCTTTGAGCTAAAACGCTTTATTCTTTCACAGAGAAACAACAGCCGCGACTTACTTTCACTGCCGAATGCAATCTGACAGGAGACGCGTAAGCCCGGTAGCACAGGAAAACTTTCGCCCGGCAACAAGCAACGCCTGACAGCTCTTTCAGCTTGGCGCCAAAGCCCAGCGGCCAATCAACGGTAAGTAAACAGTCCTGTCTAATATAATGACTTTTGCTTAACAACAACTTCTCAACTATTTTTCCTAGTAACAGAAACTTCTGGACTTAACATCCCTCCCCTTTCTGGTTGGTTTATTACAGATGTTTACTCAGATAAATATGTAATAAATTCGTCCAAACGTGCTGGTCTTCTGGGTGCCCGCTCAGACCTTCGTGGCTCATGGAGGACCTGGGTATCCACCGACGAGGATGGCTCTTCCGGATGTGACTGTCCAGCACCCCCATGGCTGGAGCCTTGCTGAGCTGCAGCTGCGCTGGCCTGACTAGTGAATCCAGGTAAGTCCCAGTCTATTTGCTCCTGGTTCCTAGTAGGTCTTGAGTAATTTCCTGTGGGGTGTGAAGGAGGAGAGGCCCCATTACTTATGGCAGCCATGTTGTCCCTTATACTGGCAGATGCCAATCTCCCTCTGATGTGATCTATGTGCCTCTTCCAGAGGCGGCCATCATTTAGTGCGATTACATATGTTTTTGGACCTGTTTGTTCAGTCACTAGTCCACTCTCCCACAGTGTGCCCTTGTCAAAATTTTTAACATACACATTTTGACCTATACATACCGAGCGTTCCGGAGTTGTGACATTTACCGTTTTTAACTGGACATATGCTGGGTGCAGCCTATCCAAAGGTGACCTCAACTTCCTCCCCATAAGTAATTCAGCAGGGCTTCTATTTGTAGTCATACTTGGTGTGATATGTTGCATGAGAAGGAAAGTGTCCAGTCTACCTTGGATTTCCCCTGGGGATGACCTTTTGATGGCCTCCTTGGCCACTCGGACATACCTTTCCGCCATCCCATTAGCCCACGCTGCATGGACTGAGACTAAGGCATGTTTCACCCCCAACTGGGCTAGGAACATTTCAAACTCCTTGGAAGTAAATTGGGGGCCATTGTCCGAAACGAGAACATCTGGACACCCATGTGTTGCAAACAATTTTCGTAATACATTTGTCACTGATGAAGTTGTAGTGGACCCTAATAACAATATTTCCAGCCACTTGGAGTATGCGTCCACCACTATTAAGAACATGTTATTGTTCACTGGCCCCGCTAGGTCGACATGTATTCTTGACCAAGGGCCCCTAGGGGTGTCCCACTGTGCAGGGGTGGTTCTGGGGGGATTTGGTCTTGTCTCTTGACAGGGCCTACATGTGGCAACCCAGTCCTCTATAGCCCTGTCCAGCCCTGGCCACCATAAATACCCCCTAGCCAAGGCCTTCATCCTCACCACCCCGGGGTGCCTTTGATGCAGCATCTGCATCACTTGAGGCCTGAGGGAATGGGGGATGACTACCCTATCACCCCACAACACACATTCATGCATTACCGACAGTTCTAACCGTTTTGTTTTAAACTCACCCACTATTGGGTCATCTCCATTTGCTGGCCATCCTTTTAAAATATAGTGTAGGACTTTTCCTAATACCGGGTCAAGCTTTGTTTCCTTGGCTACCTCTTCAGCTGTCACGAGGGATGGTGTGCCTATGTCTATTAAGAGGACATCTCCTGCAGGGGCTGGGTCTACCACCTGCTGACCCAATGGGCAGCGGCTCAAGCCATCGGCATGATTAATTTGAGAGCCACCTTTATGCACTAGAACATAGTCATATCCAGCCAAAAATATAGCCCACCTTGACATGCGTGGGGACATGAATGGGGGGGTAGGTTTCCCAGTGGCTAATAAACCCAGCAATGGTTTGTGGTCAGTAATCAATTGGAAAGGGCGGCCCAACAAGTAATTATGGAATTTTTTAACTCCTGCAACCAATGCTAAAGCCTCTCTATCAATTTGGGCATAATTTCGTTCAGCTTGGGATAATGTCCTGGAGAAGTAAGCTATAGGTGCCTCTTGACCAGTGGGTAATAAATGGGCCAGGACAGCTCCCACGCCGTAAGGCGAAGCTTCGCATGTGAGCCTAAGGGGTAATATGGGACTATATTGCACGACCACACTTTGGGAAGTTAGGAGTTGTTTGACAGCAGTGAAAGATGCCTGTTCTGTATTTCCCCATTGCCATTGCGCCCCCTTGTGGAGAAGTCTATGAAGCGGCTCTGCAGAGGCTTTATGCTTCAGGAAAACCGAGTAAAAATTTAATAAGCCCAAAAAGGCTTGCAGCTCTGCCTTACAAGTGGGGGCAGGTGCGTCTCTAATGACCCTAATCTTGTCATCAGTGGGGTGAATTCCTGCTGCATCTATTTTGAATCCTAGGAAATCTACAGATGGAGTTCCCCATACACACTTGTCAGGCTTAAGCCTCAGTCCTTTTGCTTGTAACCTGGTCAACACCTGTCGGATTCTTGAATGCAATTGGTCCCTTGTGTCCCCACAAATTAAAATATCATCGAAGTAAGGGACGACCCCCTTAAGCCCCCATAGTAAGCGTTCCATTAGTCTCTGGAAAATACCTGGGGCTACGCTAATGCCAAATTGCAGGCGTGTGCATTTGAATGCGCCTCTATGGGTAACTATTGTCTGGGCTAAAGAAGTGGCTTCGTCTACGGGGAGCTGTTGGTATGCCTGGGCAAGGTCCAGCCTTGCAAAGACCCTCCCAGACCCTAAAGTGTGCAGCAAGTGCTGCACAACTGGAATTGGATAAGAGTTGTGCTGTAATGCCTTATTCAAAGTGGATTTGTAATCAGCACACACACGCAGAGATCCATCTGGTTTAAGGGGGGTTACAATAGGTGTCTCCCATGGAGCGTGCTCAATAGGAACCAAAATGCCTTGAGATTGGAGTTTGTCCAATTGGGCATCTAATTTGTCAAGCAAGGGCAGAGGTACCCTTCGAGGTTTCAATCTCAAGGGGGGAATGGCTGGGTCTAAGGAGAAGGAGATTGGGGGTCCCTTATATGTTCCCAAACCTGGTTTAAAGACATCTGGAAACTCTTTCACAAAATCAGGTGTGTTGGTTGCAAAAATTTTGTGAACCCCGGTGATGGCTAATCCTAGGGGAGCCATCCAATTCAACCCCAATAAAGAATGATTTGCCCCGTCCACGATTAATAGAGGCAACCAATGTTGTACATTTTTAAAAGTGATAGGGACGCTAGTAGTACCCAACACACTAATTGGGTGTCCCTGAAAGTCTTTGATAACAATATCCGATGGCAACAAAGAGTCTCGAGACAAGTCAGGTAAATAAAGTCTTAGTTTGTGCCACGGCATCAGAGTATACTTGGAGCCCGTATCTAGCTCCATGTGGCAGGGATGTTGATTTAACAAAAGAGGGACAACAATTTTATTAAGGGGAGAAGGAGGAGTTGCAGAAGCAGGGCTTGCAAGGTTACCTCGGTTGTACCACGGTCTCCGATTTCCCCGTCCCTGTTGTCGGAATGGCCGGTAGGAACGCTGGGTAGGGAAAGGTGGCAGCAGGTCTTGGTTTCCTGAGTTGTCATCAGGCAGGGAGGCACGGCATACCGCAGCAATGTGGCCCCGTTTGTCACAGCGGCGGCAGAAGGCGTCTTTAAAGGGACATCTGGAGCGCTGATGTTGACCTCGGCAGCCAGCACAAGCAGGGAAGTTTTGACGGAGTTGTCGGTTAGGGGGCCCTCGAATCAGGCAGCAGTCGTCGTCCTGGGCATCCACATCAGAGGTGTAGTAGTCTAAAGAAGAGTTGATTTGTGCGCGAGGATGTGCGGTGAGTTTGCATACAGTTGACAGCTTGTCATTCGATTTCAATTCAGCGGCAGCAGACTCTGCCACTTCAGCCGTCTGAGCAGCTTTGATCACGTCTTGTAGAGTAGATTCTTCAGTCGCTAACAGCTTATTCCGTATGGAGACATTCTTCATGCCGAAGATAATGGCATCTGTCAATCTCGCTTCAGGGTTTTCAAATTGACATTTAGCCAATATCGTCCTGAGGCGAGTAGCGAACTGATTAATTGTCTCCCCTTCGGCTTGGGCCGTGCGGGAAAACTGGTGTCTATAAACCCTAGCGGGCTTAGTGGGTTTGAAATGAGTGGCTAACTTCTCTTTCAAGGTTTGCCAAGAGACGGAATTGGCAGGCTCCGGGTCTGTCAGGGTGCCAGCCAGCTCAAAAATTTGAGTGCCGCAATAGTTGAGAAATAAAGCTCTTTTGCGACTGTCAGCGGCATCTTGCATGCCGGCTGCTTCCAGAAAAATTTCAAATTTTGCCATATAGGCAGTCCAGGTTGACCGTTCAGGGTCAAAAAGTTCCGGCGGCTGAATGATTGACGGGGTAGACATAATGATTTAAGGAGAAAATATGTCCTCAAGACCCTCGTCGCCAATGAAATAATCCGAGTAAACGGCTTTGAGCTAAAACGCTTTATTCTTTCACAGAGAAACAACAGCCGCGACTTACTTTCACTGCCGAATGCAATCTGACAGGAGACGCGTAAGCCCGGTAGCACAGGAAAACTTTCGCCCAGCAACAAGCAACGCCTGACAGCTCTTTCAGCTTGGCGCCAAAGCCCAGCGGCCAATCAACGGTAAGTAAACAGTCCTGTCTAATATAATGACTTTTGCTTAACAACAACTTCTCAACTATTTTTCCTAGTAACAGAAACTTCTGGACTTAACAGTGATAATCTAAATTGTTAATCTGAAGCAGGTAATAATATTGGAATACGATCAGAGATATTTCTTCCTTAGCAGATACACCCGGTGGCTTTTTGTGGAAGATAGCAGTTTCAATGATCTAATGCTAAAGTATGTGAATAGCTATTTAGATAAAAGTAATCCTCATTTAACAATTGCAGTTGAAATTGGCAATTCTTTAATGTGGTTGGTAAGTGAAACATCACATGATCAGTCCCTTTCCAATAGCAGGAATAATCTGTGACAATTTTTGGTTGCAAATCTCCAACCTCTACTTGAGGGTATTTTCAGCATCTGAATACTACAGGAAATGTGTGTGTGTGTTAAATGAAGATTATCCAAAATTGGTTTAGATTCAGAACATCTTAGTTCTAATGATATTTGCTATGGAAAATGTCCAATGAAATTAAATATATTCACAAGGGGTGTATTTTTCTCAACTTCTGCACTGATGGCTTCTGTTCAGGGAAGGGCTACCAATTTTTTTTCCTACCACACTGTGGGTGTGACGCCCTGCATTTTTTTTCCAACTTCTTTCAGTGCAAATTAGGTGCTCTGGGATGGAGCTCCATTTTTGCTACCCCACTACATTCCCACCCGTCCGGGCAGTAGCCCACCCCTGCTTCTGTTCCTTGAAAGGCCTTCATTGAGCTGTACTTTTGTTCAGTTCATTTATTTATTTTATTTATTTATTTTATTTACTCATTTGTCCAATACACAAATACATAGGAAGAAAAATAGACGTGTAGTAATATATATAAGGGTAAAGTGAACTTAGAGGATAGGATATATGAAAGAAAGAAAATATATATGATAAGTGAGAGAAAGGAAAGACAATTGGACAGGGGACGAAAGGCACACCAGTGCACTTATGTACGCCCCTTACTGGCCTCTTAGGAACCTGGAGAGGTCAATCGTGGAGAGTCTAAGGGAGAAATGTTGGGGGTTAAGGGTTGACCCAATTTGTTTTGTTTTAACAAGACTCTTTCTTTGAAAATGTGTACCATGTCTTCCTGGAAGTATCTGTCATTACCTGGGGAAAAAAATCACAAGCAACCTGAAATAAAAATTGTTACTTCAAAAAGCACTACTTTTTCCATTTAGTTTAAACACATGCTATTAAAACAATCCTGGCAAATAATCCTTAGCAGACCAGCAGAGGAATGAGAGTGGTTCAGCAGGTAACTGCAATAGAATGAAGATAAAAAGCCTACCTGGTTTTATTCTCCTTGGTGGTTGGCAACAGAATATATGTTGGCAGAGAAGAAGAATATCTGATTGGTCATCTGTTGTATAATGGAAACTAAAAGACAGAAGACAGATGAGCGGAAGCCAAGAAAATCCATACCTCAGAAAAGTGTAAGATGCTATAGCAGAAAACATGAAAGCAGCACCTTTATGAACTTACAAAATATAATGTCACATCAAACAAAGCTCACATAATGTATTATTGGTGAAGTTAAGAAGAAACTGAGAAGATTTTTGATTAAAAACCTTTACTTTTATATCAAATTCTTCATTGCTTACAAGGCTCTGTTTTATTAGAGGAGATGAGTGGGGTTTTTTTCTCTAAGAAAAAATGTTTCTGAAAAGCCATATGCTATACATTTCTATTTTAAAACCAATTAATTAACTTTAGTGTGTCACTGTAGTACACTGAGAGCTTATGTACCGAACACAAATTCTTTGTGTGTCCAATCACACTTGGCCAATAAAGAATTCCATTCCATTCCATTCCATTCCATTCCATTCTATTCTATTCTATTCTATTCTATTCTATTCTATTGCCTTCTTCCTATGTCCAGAACAGTTTATTATTCTGGAATCATTCTGACTAATATTTCAATACCCTGAAAGGTATGTGTGTGTATATGTGTGTGTGTGTGTGTGTGTGTGTGTGTATGTATGCAAGTTCAGGTCCCAGTGAGGATATGGCTAGCTGATGAGGCCAGAATAAGGCCGAAATAGATCTATCCTAGTCTCCCTTAATTTTCAAATTCAGCAAAAACATGTGACACATACAGAATATAGTTGTCGGCTATGAATAAATTAACTGCCTTGGAAATGGCCCTGGGTTTGGCCGAGAGGCAAATAAGGAGCTGTGATGTTCCTTCAATATACAAGGGTGATTCGACACAAAAAACATGTAACCCTTCCCTGCTATAGAGCTGAAGGGATTGGATACTGTAGCCTAGAGGTTAATTCTCTGCCTTACAAGGCCAAGGTGGCAAGTTCAAGTCTTAGTGAGGATTTGATTAGCTGATGAGGCCCGAATAAGACCAAAATAGATCTATCCTAGTCTCCCTTAATTTTCAAATTCAGCAAGAACATGTCACACACACACACACACACACACACACACACACACACACTATATATTATTATTTTACAGTACAGTCATATGCAACTCCAGTGGGATCTACTTCAATGAATTTTATCTTTTTTTAAATTGAGTAAAATTCATAGGAATGCTTTCTTTATTGCTAGAATTAAACCATACAAAAATGATCCTAAGTATTATATAGAAATATGTTCTACCTTTTTGTAGAAATAAATAGGGTACTTCCTGAGTAAATGCATACAGCTTTTCAGTGTTGAAGAAATTGAAAGACGGGCAATAATCACTAGGGGGGAGATCTGTGAGACATTTAGTGAATTTTAGAGTTCAAGTTTGATGTCAATGTTGCATGCAAATATGCTATTCTGCACAACAGTGCAACCATTTTATTAAGATTGCCCACTACTGGAAAATATTTTATGCATGTTTAATATTTGCCCACCCCACTATGTGTCCTAGATCAAGCTGAGCTAAAAGTTAATAACACGAGGAATTCCTAAATAAATGTTTTAACATGCTTTAAGATAATATAGTTTTTAAAAATCTGCCCTTGTACAACAGCTGTTATTTCTGCATCCAATTTTAAGATAAATTTGTTTGAAGTGTTGGTATAACTATTATGCAACTGATCTAACAGCAGAGGTCAGATGGGTGAGAAGGGGTTGTATCAAAAACTTTTATTCTAAAATTTGCTGGGCAGAAGAAAAAAAACTATTGTTGTTCTCCCTCCTCAGTGTTTGGAAATGTAAAATATAGAATAAGAGATTAACAGAGCTGGAAGGAACCTTGGGGGTCTTCTACTCCAACTCACTGCTCAGACACAAGACCCTTTACCCACAATGGTGAACCTATGGCATGGATGTCCAAAGTGGCACATGTGTGGCCTTGCCTCTTTCTCTTTTTTCTGGCACTCATTTGCATGTGATGATCAGTTGTCCTTTATGCGTGTGGCAGTGCCAAAAACCAATGTGTGCTGGCCAGCTGGTTGTTGGGTGCGCATATGGACCAGAACCCAGAAGTTCCAGAGTGTGATCCCTCTGCACACATGGCAGTGCATGCCAGCCAGTTGATAAGTTAGACATGCATGCATACTAGAACCCGGAAGTTTGGCTTTTCTGTAGTGATGAGAGCATGCAAGCATGATGTTTCTGCCCAACTTTTTTTGCACTTGGTGGCAAAAAGATTCATCATCACTGCCTTATACCTTTCTGGACAAATGGCTTATCTTGAAAACCTCCAGTGATGGAGCATCCATAACTTCCAAAGGCAAGCCATTCCACTGTTTTTTGTTTTTAGCCTTAGTTCTAGGTTGCTTCTCTTCTTGATTAGTTTCCATCCATTGCTTCTTGTCCTGCCTTCAGATGCTTTGGATAATAGATTGATCCTCTGTTCTTTATGGCAGCCTGTTAGATATTGGAACACTGCTATCATGTCACCCCTAGTACTTCTTTTCATTAAACTAGACATACCCAAGTCCTCCAACTGCTCTTTAAATGTTTTAGCCACCAATCCCTAATCATCATTTTATATTCTTTCTAGAGTCTGAACATCTTTTTTGTAATGTAACCAAAACTGGTTGAAATATTTGTTAAGATATTCATGAAGTGGGAGAGTCAATGGTAATAAGGCCAGTCAATGAATGGGGATAGGAACTGAGTCAGCAAATGGGAGCTAACCACTTCCAAGTCTGTGCAGAAAATTGAAACTGGAAACTTAAGCTTAAGGCTGGGTGTGGTTCTAGGTCCACTCTGCTCTCTGCCCACTCTGTACTCTCTGTGCTTGTCTGCTCTGCTGAAATGAAACTAACTCTCCTGATTGTATTTACGTGAAGACGTAATCTGCTAATGGTATTATAAATTCATCTATTATGTTTATAAAGAAGTTATTGAATCCAGCTGAATCAGTCATCAATGTGTGCTTCTGGTTTTGATTTTTGCAACAAACTCTAATAGTATTCCTATGTGGTCTTATCAAGACATTATAAAGTGGTACTAACAGATCACGTGATCTTGATTCTATCCTTTCGTTAATGCAGCCAAGGACTGTGTTGACTTTTTTGGTAGCTGCAGCACATTGCTGGCTCATCTTTAATTGACTTTAGGACTCCCAGAGTAGTCTCGCTTACTACTATTGAGCCAGGTACCACTTATACTAAGCCTTGCATTTGTTTTTTCTTGCCTAAATGTAGAATCTTGCTTTTTTCACCATTGAATTTCATTTTCAAGAATAACATTGTAAATAACTGAAGTCCAGATCCCATACTAAAAAAAATAACCAAATCAGACAGAGGTTGGATGTTTGGTTCAAGGCTATAAATGTATCATTCTCCATCAACACAGACTACCGTAATATTGTTGAAATTACAATAAAATTATTTTTTGACTTATTGTTTATATAAATCTGGCTTTCTTTCTAAAATTAATTTCACTCAGGCAATACTAAAAATAGTCTCTATAAGCAATATTTATAACAAAATCTTCATTTTTAGTTGACTAGTTCAGAATTCAAAAGCATATTAATCTTCTGTATTGTGTATGTAATGTTAGTTTTGTTCCATTTTGCTGTTTTCTACTAATTTCTATCCAAACAAGTACAGTATTAAGTATTGCAACACACTGCTGGCCCAGTTACTGCTAACAGGATACCAAGTACAAACACACTTCATTTCCATAATGATTGTTGGTTATTCATCCAAACACTGGGTGTTATGCTTTGACTCTGGGTTACATTGATTATTTCCCAGACTTTTAAATAAGGGGCCAAGACATTCACCTGCAGGGCGCTACCCATCAATCCTAGCGGCTCATATTATTTTTTGAGCAGCTTCATGAACAAGTTTTTTTTCTCTCTCTCTCTTTCCCCTTCTCCAGTAAAACACAATGAATTAAAAATGACGATGAATTAAAAATGACAATTCAATAGATGGTGAAAACAAGAAAATAAAATATACAAAATATTCCTAATGAAGAGATCTTGAAAAATTTATAAGCTAGATAGCTATTTCTCAGGGAGCTGAACTCATTAATAGAAATGAGTGAAAGATGGGGTGTCTTCATGGCTTTTGCAAAACAGATCCTAAACAAGTAGTGAGGGGAAAATCATGATGCCAGGGTTCCTTGTAGTAGTTGCTAACAAGTTTTAAATCCAAAAAGATGTTAGTTTTGGATTACAGCATCTCATTAATCAACCATCTTGATGTCAAGACCGGTGCCTAGATAATGATAATCTCTTGGGGTACAGATAAAAGATAAAGGATTCCTAACGATGGGAATGTAGCCTTCACCTCGTTCTCCCTTGCAGGTCTGCCTTAAGTGCCCCTATCTGTTTTCTGTTGTGTGACTGTTCATGTCCTTTCCTTCCCAATGGACTTGTTGAATTGTTATAAAATCAGGACTTGCTGTGAATTGATATAGGCATCATGGCAGTAACAAGCACCCTGTCATCATTCAATAAATTGTAATAATTAATAGTGCCTGGGTGACCTCACTAGCTGAATGAGTGACACAGGTTATACTGAATGACAACATCTCTCCAATCCACTAAATTAATGGAGCCGGGTATCTACTAGACATTGTGCATGAATTGTGACAACCTTGTAAAAATAAAGAATTGTTTCACACTTCATTTGCAAACTTGGAGATAGGAAATGAATTAAACTTCATACAAACACTCAGGAGGCTTAGAAAGAGTCCTATCTCTAAGTCGTCTGTATTATTCATCCAAAGGAATTTGGTATCAAAGTAATTATTAACGATAATTCCAAAGTAGTTGTTTCGCTTCAGGATTTTTATGATTAAGAATGAAATGAATTAGTAATAAAAATCCTAATACATAGCCATCCTTAAATATAATTTCCTATCTAGTTTTGAATCTCCTTGTATTTTTGATTACGGCTGCTTTTCTTTTTCTTCCTGACATATTCACTTTTAATGAAATATTATTTTATTAAAAGAATATCTACTGATTTCCCCCCCCCCCTCAACTCTAACGTGTCTTTTCATGCATAGATTAATATGTCATTCATGGTGCCACATTAGTATCTAGATTATTACGCAAAGTACCAGTATTAACAATCACAATGAAGATGGGGAGCATAAGAACATTTAAATTGGGTGCTTGGAGGGTGATACTGGAAACAAGGCAACAGCTTGGTTATAGCAGCCACTGGCAACTGCCATGAATGGGCTAAGTGCAGCATAGAAAAGGCTATTATGTCTCATCCCATTAGCCTGCAACCTCTTTGCTAAGAGTTACAGGGGAGAAGTTAAAAATCTGTGCTTTTCTTCTGGGAAAATAGGGCACTTGGTCTATTGCATCAGCAAATGCAGTGACCCGTTAACTCTAGCCAACCTGGAAAATGGTCAGAGATTATGACAGTTGCAATGTAAAACATCTGGAGGGTACCAAAATGCCTTCTCCAGCAGAAAACTATAGAGAGAGGACATAACTAGTCTGGTAGCTCTTCTTAGATGAGAATAGGAACTTCTGTGAACTAGTATATTCTCCAGTTTGAAAGTTCGCTTGAAAATAAAAGCCCTCCATCCAGATGGAATAAGACAGTACCCTACCTCTGCTAATGTGAGAAAGTGCTTCCACATGCCAGGAAAGAAACATTGCATTTAACATCGCTATGCAATAGAAGAAAAACATTTAACATACATGAGTAAATGTGCCTAATTCATTTTGCTGCTGCTGACAGTTTATTTTTCATTAAAGGGTCTAGACCTCAATTGTAGTAATAAACTGTAATATGTAAACTACTATAAAAAGCGGTTCATGTTTTTAATGGAAACTGGACACAGCTACATGTGCATTACAAAATCTTTATGATCCAGCTATCATGGATTGTGGGCTCTGAGTGCTGAAGACATTTCGGGCCCTTTGAATCTCTGCCCCTCTACCCTACAAATTCCCCCAGAATTCTGATTTATAAGGAAACTGCCTTCATTTGTTTATTTAAAGCCAATAATGGATTGCAGTCAGGGATTACACATTTAGCATTTTCACCAATCTCACAGTAGGTTATGGTCAGGAATAAAAGACAGATTTCTATTTGTTCTTCAGCCCTTGCTGCTCTACATGGCAAACCTGGGATGATTGGGATAAGGAACAAATCTGGCTTAATTTTATTTCCTTCCAGATCAATTGGTAACATTAGAGAAAACTCCTATTCTTTCTCAATCATATTGCCAATCCCAGTTAAAATATTCTATTTCAAATGATCTAATTCTTGCTGCCTGTCTCACTTCTGAACTGTATATATTGACTGTAGTAACAGTTCACATCCATTGTGTTAGTAACAAAGGCACAATGGTTTGACATTATGGAAATGGTAGGTTATAATTTTTTTTAAAAAAATAAACTGGCTTATAATATGCAAACAGATAATTTCTTGGCTGTAGGTTAATGTGGAATTAGTATTTCAAAGTGTCTTGATGAGCATGGAAATGGTGCTTGATGTCACATTTCCTTCTTACAAATGTCATAGACATATAATATTTTTTCTATCTGATTTATTCTTTTTACAGGTTTTCTGTTCACTTCCTAAGTGCTTTTCCATCTTTGGGATCAAACATCCCAACCTTCGTCTCCGCAGTGCGCACCTTTTATTGTCTCCTTTGTATCCCATTAAGTCTGTGTGACACCACGCATCTGTGTCTCAGCAGGCATTTTCTGCAGCCCAGTGAGTCATTAGAAAAGATGTGATAAGTCCCAGATGTTAAAGAAACATGGTAGCACTCCATAGTTTACAACAGGGACAAATAAAAGCCAAAGGGTTTAAGTTTATTAGGCACCACAAAGTGAAATGAGTTCATTTTGCAATAAAGAAAAGGGTGACACTGACAACTTTAGATATACACACATATACAATTCTTGGCCATCAAAGAAACCTTTGCTAATCAAATTTATTCCTTTACTTTCAGAGACATAAATGACATTTAAAAAGTGTAAGACATCAACACATTTTATAAATCGCAAGTAGTTTGAATAACGATGTTCTAAAATTTATCTTTATTTTATTTATTTATTTATTTATTTTATCCAAAACACAATGAAGTTACAGGGGATATACACATAGTACATCAATCAATGGGAGAATAGAGGAGAAGATGTAGGAATAATATAGTAGAAGAAGAGATAGAGATATAGTGATAGAAGAAATATATATACTGTAGATATATATAGAGAAAGATATAGTGATAGAAGAAAAAGATAGAGAGTTGTAGAAGAGACAATAGTACAGGGGACGGGAGACACTCTAAGGGTAAAATGTTGGGGGTTAGGGGATGACACTACGGAGTTTGGTAATAAGTTCCACGCTTCGACAACTCAATTGCTAAAGTCGTATTTTTACAGTCAAGTTTGGAGCGGTTAATATTGAGCTTGTATCTGTTGTGTGCTCTTGTGTTGTTGTGATTGAAACTCAAGTAGTCATTGACAGGTAGGACATTGCAGCATATGGTCTTGTGAGCAATACTTAGATCACGTTTAAGGCATCGGAGTTCAAGGCTTTCAAGGCCCAGGATTAAAGTGTAGTTTCGTAGGGTATTCTTGCCAGAGCAGAAGCTACACAGGATTAGATGAACAACTCTTGAAGCATTGCTGGTCTGCAGTCTGTCTGTTGACTGCACATAGTTCTGGAAACCTTTTGATTAATAAATAAATATAATAAGCTGTTTAATATTTTCAGATTAAAGAGTTGGTGAGCAGAAAAACAATTTACAAAGGTATCATATGGCTGTTGCAAGGAGCAGCTCTATGGTCCTGGAAACAAACTCAGCCATTTTAATGAGTATAGTTAATATGCACTGTATACACAGAATACAAATCTAATAAATAAAATAAAATAAAATAAATAAATAAATAAATTTATATTCTCAGAATTTTCAAAGCAACTTTTGGAAAACCGAATGAAAATAGTTGGACAGCTTTACAACAACTCTTATAAGGAATCCCAAGGACAATGTATTTGATGCATACAAATGTAGTAACATGTACCATAAGTGATTTTATTATATCAATATCATGTGATATAATAGTAGTTTCAGTTAGAAATAAGTATGTTGCATGAGGGGACATGATACATTTGGAAGGAAAGTGACCAAACAAAGAAACTAAGAAAAAAAATGAGATAAATTATTTTACTTTATTTTCATGGCACCCACTTTAAACCCTGGGCAGCTTACAATTATACTATAGGACAGTGATGGTGAACCTATGGCATGGGTGTCACAAGTGGCACATGGAGCCATATCAGCTGCCACACGAGCCGTTGCCCTAGCCCAGCTCCAATGTGCATATATGTGCTCGCCAGATGAGTTTTGGCTCACATAGAGCCTCTGGGAGGGCATTTTCGGTTTTCAGAGAGCCTCTAGGGGATGGGGGAGGGCGTTTTTATCCTCTTCAAGCTCCAGGGAAGAATCTGGAGCTTGAAGAGGAAAGCAAATCATGATCCTACTGGATCCAACAGAAGTTGGGAAACAGGCCGTTTCCAGCCTCCAGAGGGCCTTGGGAGGCAGGGGGATCTGTTTTTACCCCTGCCCAGGCATTGAATTATGGGTGCGTGCACCCACATGCTTTCAGCACCTGAGGAAAAGAAGGTTCGCCATCACTGCTATAGGATACAGACATTATACATGAATCAAAATGGCAAATCCAGTGCACAAAAACAAACCTGCATCCCTCACCCAGCATGCTAGCTTTGGAGAAAGTTGCAGCATCCCAATGGTCATGTGATCAAAATCCATATCCAAAATCTATATGCTTGGCAACTATGTATTTACAAAAGTTGCAATGTCCCAGGGTCATGTGATCTCTTTTTTGTGACTCTCTGACAAGCAAAGTTAATGGGGAAGCCAGATTATCTTAACAGCTATGCAGTGGCAAAAAAGGCTATAAAATGAGGCAAAACTCACCTAACAACAGTCTTGCTTAGTTTGCTTAGAAATTTAGGCTCAGTTGTAGTTATACGTTGAGGACTACCAGCTAGTTCCAATTCCTTTAGTGTATTCTTCCTATGTCTGCAGTTGCTGAAACAACAAAAGCCCTTCCAGCTGGAGGAGAGCTTTCAAGGAATTTGGCTATATGCAAAAGTGAACCTTTCTCTCTCTCTCTGTTGTACAATTACATTGAATGAGACTGACTAAGAAGGTACATGGTGGGAAACTCAATGGACTATGTCCAGATGTTGCATCCATACCTATGTACTGTCAGCACTGCTAGTCCCTTGCAGTATTGGTCAAGAATTTATCCTGGTTTAGTCGTCCTTTCCACCATGCTGTCTACATAGGGCTACCTTTGAAAAGCATCTGGAAACTACAAATTGTGCAAAATGTAGCCGCGCGAGCAGTCATGGGCTTGCCCAAATACGTGCATATCTCTCTAACACTCTACAGTCCGCATTGGTTGCCAATTGGTTTCTGGACTCAATTCAAAGTGTTGGTTATGACCTACAAAGCCCTACATGGCATGGGACCAGAATACTTGCGATACCGCCTTCTGCCGCATGAATCCCAGTGACCGGTCAGGCCTCACAGAGTTGACCTTCTCCAGGTTCCATCAACTAGACAATGTCATTTGGCAGAACCTAGGGGGAGAGCCTTCTCTGTGGGGGCCTTGGACCTCTGGAATCAGCTTCCTCCAGAGATTTGTACTGCCCCCACCCTTCTCGCCTTCCATAAGAGTCTTATGCCAGCAATTATATTCTTGTCCCCTGGCCAATGAATGAGTTGAGAGAATGTTGAATGAATAGAATGGTTTTTTAAATGGGTTTTTTGGGTTTTATATTTTTAATTAATTAATTGGATCCAAGATATTGTATATTGTTTATTATATATTGTGAGCCACCCCAAGTCCTTGGAGAGGGGCGGCATAGAAATCATATTTAATAAAATAAATAAATAAATACTTATTACTCCCATTTACTTGTGGTCTATATTAAATCTACCTGGGTTTTTTTCCCTAGCAAAAGGGTCCTTCAGTTTTAAATTAAACCTGAGAAGGATTATTACCCCAACCAGCACTACATCTACAGGACATTTTCTAGGGGAATCCTGTACTATCGACTCACCTGATATCAAGCGGAATGGACAAGACCTGGTTGGTATGGGTGGCTGTTATTTGCCTTTTTATACCTTGTATTAGTTCTATTGTGGGTTCTGTTATATTTATATTTTAATTCTGGGGGCAGTGCTTGACTTAGAGTGCATGTGTTAGAAAAATGGAAAAGCCAGGGGCAAGAGTTGGAGCCCCCCTTGCTGAGTATGTAAACAGAAGCAGGTGGGGGCCTAACTATAACCCACAGCCTGATATGAATGTGGTGTCAGGCCTGCCAGGGATGAGGGTGGCTGGTGGAGTTGGGGGGGGATATTTGAGGGGTGGGAAAGTCAAAGCATTATGGTAATAACTGGGAGAAGCAGATATGGTGGGAACCAGGGTGTAGGCTGCTCATTGAGAACCAGGACTCTGTTCTAAGACTTACTCTTGGATGAGGGGGATGACCTGGCATGCGTAACTGAGACCTGGCTGGGCCACAAGAGTGGTGTTTCCCTCTTAGAGATGTACCCAGATGGGTTTCAGATGCTGCATCATCCATGACACTAGGGAAAGGGTGGAGGAGTGGCGATCATTGCCCGAAAGACTTTGAGCCCTCACAGGATCCCTGCACTGAGATTGTCAGATGTGAATGTCTCCTTTTGAGATTGACCCTAGGGGTTAGTGTACCTGCCTCCCAGCTGCATTGCCATAGCCCTGCCTGTGCTGCTAGAGGCGGTAGTTGGGCTGGTGGTGGGGTTCATCAGGCTTATGGGCGTGGGGGACTTTAATTTGCAGTCGTTCGGTAAATCCTTGGAGGCGGTGTAGGAATTCATGGCTTCCATGGCAACCGTGAACCTGGCCCAAGTGATTCAGGGTCTAACTTATGTGGGGGGACACACACCTGGCTTAGTGTTTCTGTTGGGGCAGTGGAAGCATGATCTGACGTTAAGGGGTATAGACATGGTAAGATCATTTCCTACTAAGGCTGGACTTTAAGACACCAATCCTCTGCTGCAGAGAGGTGGAACCGATTAAATGGTGCCACCCTAGATGCCTAATGGACCTGGAAAGGTTCCAGAGATAGCTTGGGGAAATACCCGACTCTCTTGCCCACAATCTGACAGAGTTCCTGGTGATGGCCTGGAATAAGGCCTCTTTGGGGGCACTAAACTGGATTGTACCTTTGTGACCTTTCCCTGGGAGTGGATCTAGGAGAGCTCCTTGGTTTACTGAGGCACTCCATGAAATGAAGCACCAGAAGAGACATCTGGAGTAGCACTGGAGGGCCAATAAATCTGAATCTGGCCAAGGTACACCCACATCACATCAACACTCCGTGAGCTGCACTGGCTTCCAATCAGTCTCCAGATGCAAGTCTCTGTGTTTCACTTAATATGAAGGACATAACTGTCAACCATTCTGTTGACTTCTGCAGTTTGCAACATAATATTACGGTTTCTATATCTGGTACATCTTATTCCTTATTCTATTTTGTTTTAACGTTGTTTTATTTAACATTTAATCTTATCACATATTGTCACATGCAGTAGGAATCATCTTAAGAAGGAGGAGCAAATAAGCAATGAGGAAACAATCAATATTAATGAAAAATCTTAAGGATACAAGCAACAAGTTACAGTCATACAGTCATAAGTGGGAGGAAATGGGGGATAGGAATGATGGAGAGACTTAGTAAATCGTTTGACAGTGTTGAGGGAATTATTTGTTGAGCAGAATGATGGCGTTCAGGAAAAAATGTTCTTATATCTAGTAGTCTTGATATAAGTTCTTATATCTAGTAGTCTTGATATCTAGAAGTCCCCCACGCCCATAAGCCTGGTGAACCCCGCCACCAGCCCAACTACCGCCTCTAGCAGCACAGGCAGGGCTATGGCAGGGCTATGGCAATGTAGCGACCTTTTAAGAGTTGAAACAGTTTATATCCAGGATGCGAGGGGTCAGTAAATGGCAATGTAGCGACCTTTTGAGAGTTGAAACAGTTTATATCCAGGATGCGAGGGGTCAGTAAATATTTTCACTCTTTTTGACTTGTGCAGTATACAAGCCTTCAATGGAAGGCAGATTGACAGCAATTGTTTTTTCTGCAATTCTGATTATCCTCTGAAGACTTCTTGCACCCTTGGCAGCTTTAAAAGGGGCTATGGAGCTTAATATGATGGCTTTGTGGCAGAGATGGAGTAGCTCAGAAGCGATGGAAAGCATACATGGACAGCATTCTTATCTAGCTTCCTATCAACACCTGTGGATCAATGTGGTAACAGAGTGCTAAGTGAAATGTGCCTTTTTTCTGGCCCTGAGATTGGGTCATCTTAAGTTCTTAGCATTGTTACCATCAGTTTCTGCAGTAATATTGTCACCTAATGGTGTTGGATATTTTAGCACACATTTAAAAAGTTATTTTAGCTGTAAAACAGATATACTGCTGGCAAAACTATCTATGTAATAATGGCCTATAGTAACAGCATGAGAGAAAATTAAGCAAATAATTATGAGAATATTTTTCATAGAGCCCATTTGATGATTTACTATTGCAATTTAAACTACTGTCCTGCTAAGAGGTAGCATTTAGCGTTTACCCTTTAATACTCATTTTGTCCAAAAAGTCTGCTGTTTATTGAAGTTTTTTAATAAAGCCCCCACACTTTTGTAATATTTAAGATACCACAGTGGCTAAAATCGAAAAATTAAATATTCTGTCTTCATAAATATACAGGTTCATGCAGAGCAAGACCTTTCCATGTTGCAGTGTCCCAGAATAGCTAGATTTGCTAACTGGAATAGTAGAGGTTTTAATACACAATTCAGTAAAGCACTATTGTTCTACTGAAAGAAGAAGAATCACAAATATTTTTATTACTTACATTTAATGTATCCCATATGGACAGTTTTGAATTTTAACATTTTATTTTAAGATTTATATTTGCATCCCCATTCCAGAAAGAATAGCAATATTCCCAGCAAATGCAATTTGAAAATGGGCTGAAAAAAACAAAATAAACTTAAAACATAATTAGGAGATTTAAAGCAAAATCATTGATCCTTTTCTTTAAAAATGCCTTTGCAAATATTTGAGCCTGGCAAATGGAGGAAGGCACTGGTAGAGCTTGACAGCCTTCAGACAAATGGGCCATCATTTATCTGAAAAAGTATAAGGTTTTCTGCTTGAGCAGGGGGTTGGACTAGAAGATCTCCAAGGTCCCTTCCAACTCTGTTGTCCGTTCTGTTGAAAGGCCTGTCAAATTGAGGCACTTACAGAAAAGGCCCTTTTTATATTGCAAATCAAAATTCATTTGGAGATGGCAAATATAAAATGCGTCATGTCTATCTTAACCTGTTAAGAGAGCTGATGCTTACCCAAATAGCTTTAAAGCATTGTGGCCAGGTGTGGGCTACTGCCTGAACGGGGTGGGGGGAATGCAGCGGGATAGTAAAAATGGAGCTCCAGCCCAGAGCATCCAATTTGCACTGAAAGATGTTGAAAGAAGGTGGCATCCTGCATAAGCCATGCCTACAGCATGGTAGTAAAAACTTTGGTAGCCCTTCAATGATTGTGGCATATAGTTTTTCATTGGCTGGTCATGGTTGTTGTGAGAGTCAGAAAATGGAGGAATGTAAACTGGAAAAGCAGTTCAGGTCTGACCTTGAAAGCCAGGGCTGTCATGGAAGATGTAGAAACAACAGTCCCATTGGTCCAGCCTGCTATGTAGCATATGGTGTGTGTGCAAGGAAGACCCATCTCCCCAGTTGCTGTGGGAGATGCTGCTAGTTTGACTAAACTTGCTGAGGAGAGGATTAAAAGGTGGAAGGTGAAGTTACATGAATACATAGAGCAGTCATTGGATTCTGGTTGGAGATGGAGAAGAAGATTCCATTGGTGGTTTCTAAGAAGGGACGGTGGGAATCATCTGTTGTCAGTAAAGCCCTGGTATCTGGGAAAGGACTGAGCAGAAGACCCTGAGAGAAGTTCTCAACGGATCCAGGAGAAGTCAAGCAAATCCAGCAAATCCCTTTCTTTCTACTCTCTTGATAAGCCCAGAAACAGCAGAGGACGACAGAGTAAAGAACGAGGAAGTGAAGCAAATAGTAAGAGAGCCAGAGGGAACAGACCAGGGGTGGCTTCTAACTTACCTAACTCCCCTTTTGCTTCCTCCTGTGCTGTGTGGGTGCGGGCGCATTGCGTGCCACAGCCACACATCCATGCACAGTGCTAAAAATGTGGCTTCTATGCATGCACAGAAGTAAAAACCAGTTTCTGTGCATGCGCAGAAGCAATAAACAAGATGGCGCCGCATATGGCATCAACTAGAGAGCTGGTTCATGGGTGTGGCCCACTAGCCATCGCTCCCGGTTCGGCGAGTGGGGGGAAATTTCTGGTCCAAACTGGGAGGAACTTATCTCTGGAACAGACTTTCTGGGACATATATTCAGGAGTAAACCTGACACTGGGGTTCTATTGTTTGTATTTGCTATGAATAGCTGTGGCCAATAGCTACAATATAGTAAAAAAGCATAAAAGTCTTCACTGAAGAATACTTGGTCAATATTCTCAAAATGCCCCGGCATGCTGTGAAAAGCCCATGGAAAATTTAAAGGAAGAGGACAAGCATTTAAAATGAGGATATTTAGTGGTTCACATTGCTCTTCTACCATTTCAATAGACCTTTGATTTAATGGACCTCAAGCTTAGTGGGACAAATCTTCTGCTCAGGAATCCTCATCCCAAATAATAGACTAAGTTAATTGTGTCTGAAGTATTCCAGGTGATTTATGGTCATTCATATCATTTGCATACTTGCATAATTATGTAGTTTTTCAAATAACATTAAATTGGTATTTGCATCAATTTGCCACATTACCTTGATTAAGCAAATTACATAAATGGACACAAATGACATAAAGTGGGTTTTAACAGACCCCTTTTTCTCCCTGGAATTGTTTGCCAAATCTAAGTTCTACTGCAGCATAATAAGCATACTGATGTACTCCCTCAAATAAAGGACTCACTCAAGGCTATATTTGCATGCTGGATAGAACTGAAACTCAAACAGCAAATTCTGAGAATTTATTTTTTTCTTACCTTTAAAGCCCTGGTTCCCAATGTGGGGCTCACACCCCATAGCGGGGCAATTTCATTTTTAATGGGAGCAATTGGAGCCTTGTTTATACCTAATTAATGGTATTTTAGACTTCCTCCGTGTTAGTAGGAGTTCACTTTTTGAATAATAATAATTATATGTCATGGGGAGAGGGGGAGGCCTCAAGATTTTAGAGATGCTTAGGTGGGGCGTGGCCAGGGGTGGGCTATTGCCTGGATGGGGGGGGACACACAGTGGGTTATCAAAAATGGAGCTCCACCCCAGAACACACAATTTGCACTGAAAGATGTTGAAAGAAAATGCAGGCGTCCTGCATAAGCCTGTGTGGTGGTTAAAAATTTTGGTAGCCCTTCACTGGGCATGGCCAAAAAAAAAAAAAGGTTGGGAACCACTGCTTTAAATATTTTTCAGATCATTCAGCATGGGGATTATGGGAAATTGGCAGACTCTCTTTCTCTCTCTCTCTTTCTTTCTTTAGTGAAATGTGCAAACCAGCAATTGTATTTTCTGCATCAGATGAAGAGAACATATGTTTCTCCTTCTGTCCTGGCTTTTTTTTTCTTTTTTTTTTTTTTACAGAGCCATGATTAAAAGCCTTTTAACCAATTACATTAATGTTTGGTTTGGTTTGGTGGTTGCAATGCCTCAGATAGAAGGTCCATACAGAGAGTGGTAAGAACAGCAGAGAAGATTATAAGAAGCTCACTTCCCATTATTCAGAATACTATTTATAAACACTACGTGCTTAGAATTCAAATCATTGTCAGAAACCCCACCCACCCACTTTATGGTCTGTTTCGGCTGCTCCCCTCTGGGAGGAGTTTTCAAAGCATCTATAGCAGGGATACTAGATTCTATAACAGCTTTGTTCCTTCTGTCATTCATCTTGTAAACTTGCAGGATTCTTTTTCCCCACACCATGTATATGTGTACAGTCAAACTAGACTGTGATGTTTCTCTGTGTCATATAGCAATAGCAATAGCAATAGCACTTAGACTTATATACCATTTCACAGTGCTTTTACAGCCCTCTTTAAGCACTTTACAGAGTCAGTGTATTGCCCCCAACAATCTGGGTCTTCATTTTACCCACCTCGGAATGATGGAAGGCTGAGTCAACCTTGAGCCTGGTGAGATTCGATCTTCCATATTACTGGCAGCTGGTGATCAGCAGAAGTAGCCTGCAGTACTGCACTCTAACCACTGTGCCACTGCGGCTCTTACACACACTCACATGTATATGTGGGTTTATGCATAATGGTTAATTTTTGAGAGCTGGATGCAACAATATTTCTTTTTAATGTATGATGATTAATGAACATTTAAAGTGACCATATATTTTTTATCCTGTCCTGTCCTATCCTATCTATCCTATCCTCTGGTCTACTTTCTCTGTCACACACATCCACACATCCATACACCCACAGCCACACCCTCACTCATACCTACACCCACATTCACTCCCACACCATGATACTCAACAAAGCAGAAGTGCAAATCTCCAGATTCTACATTGTGACTAACTCCATATCTGCTTCTTAAGGAAGTGATTAATCCAATACAGAACGTATTGAATTCCATATTACAGTGTAGTATGTCAATGGGAACTATTAATTTTGTATTAGAGCATATGTGTCCTTAACAGAGCATCTAGCTTTTTGTGTTATTTCCATATAAGCCTCATTCAGAATAATAGAATCAAAATAATAAGTTGCAACATCAGTCTCTTTTAGATGCATGTTGCATCGATAAAGGATTCACTAGGCCAGTGATGGCAAACTTATGGCACGTGGCACATGGAGCCATATCTGCTGGCACATGAGCCGCTGCCCTAGCTCAGCTGTAACGTGCATGTGTGTGCTGGCCAGCTGATTTTTGGCTCACACAGAGGCTCTGGTAGGGCATTTTTGGCTTCCAGAGAGCCTCCGGGGGGGGATGATGACATTTTTACCCTCCCCCAGCTCCAGGGATGCCTTTGGAGCATGGGGAGGGCAAAACACGAGCCTACTGGGCTCACCAAAAATTGGGAAACAGGCCATTTCCAGACTCCTGTTGTCTTATACACCACTTCCCCTTTTCGCTCTGTGTAGCATGTAGTGTATTCATTCTTCTCCCTTTATCCCCAAGGAAACTGCTGCATTCTTTTCTCCACTAACCCATTTCTTTTCTATTTCTATTTCCTGGTGCTCTTTCTCCTTCTCTACACCACCATGCAATATGTATGGCAGTTCTTGGTGCTACATTTCTGTTACATTAAATCTTTTCTTTCCAGTAGACCTCTGTCTATCTCTGACTACTTGCACACCTTCTTTCTCTCAATCTATAGCTTGCTTTGTATTATCTCTCCTTTTTTGGCTTTTACCCTATTAGCCAGAGAAAGACAGGTCTTTCTGCACCCCATCTTAGTTCTTCCCTTTGTTATCTCTTTCCCTCTGTTCTGCTATAAAGAATTAATTGATCTATTGTAATCTAAACTAATTGATTATAATCTAGATAATCGGAAGAATGTTAAGTGCACTTCCAATATCACTTTTGTAGAAACAGTTTTTTAAATAGTAAAATATGTTATGCAGTGAAATGTTTCTATTAAACTTCAAGCATCCCTCAGTGGTGCATAGACAATTGTTGCTCTATCCATGTCATAATGCTCTACCTGTGACAGAAAATAAAAGGGGAAAAAAAAGCTAAAGCAGACACATCATCAAGAGACAGTAATAAATGAATGAAACTATTACCTTGAACTTTGCCATAAATGAATAAATTATTGTTTTGATACTCCAGAAAGCCTCAGCTAAATGGGTAAAGCACTGCTAAAATATTGATTACTTGGCAACACAAAATCTCCCCAAAGGAAATTGTCCTTTTGTCTTGGAACAGTCCCTCAAAATACTCCACTGACAGCTTAATAGTATTATCATGAAAAAGAATTGGTGTTTGCTGAAAATGAAGATACTCTTTCATTTCATTCTTAACTTTGGCCTCCAGAGAACTAATTTACCAAGATATATTTTTCCCCTTTATATTTAAGGACACTGCAGTTCACACTTTATATTAGATATTCTGATGCTTATTAATGTTGGCTGTGGTAAAATTTTCATATATGAATGTATTTTTCCTAGTGATCCACTTTTCAGTTCATATTAAGTAAATTTAATATGAATAATGGTAATATCCCAGTTTCCCAACACAGCACAATCTAAGCTTTCTATAACACAATTATTTTAACAAATGAATTGATATCTCATTATTCACATAGTTAAAAATCCTTAATCACAAACATTATGGGATACATAGAATCATACATAAGCATATTATTTGGAACCAATCTTGTTTGAATTATAAATTTATTTATTATTACTTAGATTTGTATGCCGCCCCTCTCCGAAGACTCCTTTATGGTTACTTCATCTTACTGAATAAAAATTTCCTTTAAACAGAAAATTAAGAATGCATGTAAGTTACAATATTTATCTCTCATTTTTAAAATACTGAAAGTTTTGCATGTTAATTTTCAAGAGCATGTTAAGAAGCCAGAACTGTTTTAGATCAGCTAATGATTCTGGATTTCAATTTTGCTTAAATATTAACTTATTGTAGCATGTTCTGGAATATATTGAAATTTGACCCTACTGCATTGAATTGCTCAGAATTATGTTTTGGGGATTCAATAGAATTATTACAATTTATAAAGCAAATCTTAATAAATGATTCAATGAATATCTTTTCTCTTTTACTCACCTGTATTAAATGTCATTTGTTAAGTTGTCTCTTCATAGCTTGTAACAATTATAGCAAGCTAATCAAATTAAGTAAACCTTTTTATGTTTACTTGTTTCTAACAGTCAGTCTTTGATTGGGTTCACAGATTGCATTACACAATCTTTATTTCTAAATAAAGACCAATTGACTGGATTCAGGCAATTATTTTTTCACAAATCACACTGGTTGGGATCATGCAATACATCAACACAAAAACAAAAATATGCTACACTTACAATGTGACTGTACCGTATGATTGAATAAAACATAGGGTCTTTAGCTATATTTTTTTTTAATGTACAGTGATACCTCAAGATACGAACCCCTCGTCTTACGAACATTTCAAGATACGAACCCGGTGTTTAAGATTTTTTTGCCTCTTCTTCCGAACTATTTTCACCTTACGAACCCAAGCCGCTGCTGCTAAGATGAAGGGGTTTCTTTTTTTCCACTTTTTTGAAGAAAGAAAAGGGAGGGGTGGCTTAGAGGGAGGAAAAGACTCGGCGTTTTTGCAAGCACTGAGGGGAGTGTCTTTTTAAGAAAGAAAAGGGAGGGGTGGCTTGAAGGGAGGAAAAGACTCGGCGTTTTTGCAAGCACTGAGGGGGGGTCTTTTTAAGAAAGAAAAGGGAGGGGTGGCTTGAAGGGAGGAAAAGACTCGGCGTTTTTGCAAGCACTGAGGGGAGTGTCTTTTTAAGAAAGAAAAGGGAGGGGTGGCTTGAAGGGAGGAAAAGACTCAGCGTTTTTGCAAGCACTGAGGGGAGTGTCTTTTTAAGAAAGAAAAGGGAGGGGTGGCTTGAAGGGAGGAAAAGACTCGGCGTTTTTGCAAGCACTGAGGGGGGTGTCTTTTTAAGAAAGAAAAGGGAGGGGTGGCTTGAAGGGAGGAAAAGACTCGGCGTTTTTGCAAGCACTGAGGGGAGTGTCTTTTTAAGAAAGAAAAGGGAGGGGTGCCCCCCTTGCCTTTCTTCCTTCCCACTCACCCTTTAGCCTAGCCTTGATTCTTCCACCCGCCCCCTTTAGCTGCTCCTCCCTGCCCTCTGTTCGCCTCCCTTCTAAAGTTTGGGATTTTCCTGAAGGATTTGCACCCATTATTGGCTTTTACATTGATTCCTATGGGAAACATTGTTTCATCTTACGAACTTTTCACCTTACGAACCTCCTCCTGGAACCAATTAAGTTCGTATCATGAGGTACCACTGTATTAGATTTGTACTGTACACTGTGTTTTTATATTTACTCTGTGAGCCGCCCCACATTTTTGGAGAAGGGCAGCATACAAATCTAATTAATAATAATAATAATAATAATAATAATAATAATAATAATAATAACAACAACAACAAAACAACAACAACAACAATAATAATAATAATAATAAAATGAAGTTACTATAGACAAGGAATTTGTTGACTCTAGCAGTACAGGGTTCCTGGTGAACAGCCATAGAAAGGACATTTTCAGATGACATCACCATTGTTTGTTTGTTTGTTTGTTTGTTTGTGTATATATGTATTTAATTTATTAGATTTCTATGCCGTCCTCCTTGAAGCAACTCAGGGCGGCATACAACATTTTAAATACACACAATACATATGAGAAATCTAATTACTTTAAAAAGACATATACAAAATTAATAAAAATCTAAAACACCTCATGCAGTCATCCACATTCATCCAATTCAATCATTCATTTCGGCCGGGGACAATCTTGTGGGACTTAACCAGCTGCTGGGATGTGTTCTGCTGGGCTCTCGGCACGAGCCCCTAATTAAATTCAAAGGTAGAAAAAGCAGACACACACATGAAAAGTCAAGAATATTGTCTTTATCCAAAGAAAAATAGAAGCAAAACACCCTTTTGGTAGTCAAAGGGCTCACCTTCAAAACAAACAGACTTGAATGCAGTGAAAAAACAAAAAAACAAACTCAAAGCAATTAACACATAGCTGTGAAGTCGTCACAGCTATTCTCCTTTAAACATTTTCCAACTCACACGTTTGACTATGGTTTAAGTTCAGAGTCCTGATATCAAAGCACAGAGTCCTTGGAGAATCCGGAGAGTAAAGCCACATCCACTATCATGAACAGATAATCTTCCACACTGAGAGGCTGGTACGCTGCCCATTTAACAGCAGCCCTAATTAGTTGAACCACACCCAACCACAGGTGAACTCTCTTATCTTTTGTAATACCTATGTAGCTGCTCTTTTCTATTCATGGCCCTTCGCCTGCGTATGTCAATGAATGCTTCTTCATCAGAATCCAGTGAAGATAAGGAGGACGATGAATTGCTTCCTAATGGGCTGTCTGCCATGACCCCCTCTGAGAGTCCCATTACACAGTCACTCCGTGCTTCTGATGATACTTCACTGTCCAAAGCAGTCGGCAGTAAAACAGGCCTCTGACACTGGGAGGATTCACCCATATCCACCCCCACAGTCCTTGGGGCAGGAGCTGGCCCAGAACCAACCACAGCAGGATGCATGAAGCAAAAGAGGTAGTCTGGTTTACTTGTTGACGGAAGTTTTGTAGGTGTAGGTAGAATGCAGAAATTTCATTCTCTAAAAAGGATACAGGCATGGCAAGTCTGTCAGCTTTGGAACTAATTCACCATTACTGAACGGTTAAGAGTTTGAGGTTTATGAACTCTGATATTTTTCTTACAACATTAGTTACAATGATTGCACTTTAGGCTCTTTTATCTAGAGAAAAACAAACAGGCATATGTTATGTATTTGTTTCTGATAGATCATAGAATTTAAATACATTCAGGAACATATAATGGTTGGATTGGAAGCTGACATAGAATTTGCATTCTAAGCTTCCCCAGTCACTTCCCCGGATGTTTCTCTGAATGCTAGTTCAGATGAGTCAGGTCTAGAGACATGGAAGAACATCCCCTGGCTCTAAGCCAGGACTGGTGAGGCCAAGCAGGAGCAGCAACTGGACGGATGGCTGGCTGAGCTAGAGACAGAAATGGCACAGCTGGAAAGCTCAGAGGCTTCAGGAGTAGAGGGCATGAAGCTGTAGCTGGCCAGTGGAGATGAAGAAGAACTGCCTCCATCTCCCTATCCAAGAGTGTGTAGGGTTGAGAGAAGGTAGAACACAATGAAGATCAGCCAGGCTACTTGTGAGGTGGCAGCCTCATCACTCTTGATGGGCTGCACTGGGAAGTGCTTGGAGTGAAATGACATGGAGAACGAACATGAATGTCCGTTTCCTTGCTGTGCATTCTTCTGTCACCATGATTCTTTCCTTGACTACTGAGCTTGGATTTTGTACCTTGTACTTTGGATCACATCTCTTGAACTCTGGACTTGTCTTTGCCTTGCAGATTTGCCTTTGCCTTTGCCCTGTAGACTGGCAGGCATTTTCCTTGAATAGCGTATTGAACCTTTGGAATGTGATGAATTTTGGGGGAAGACTCTTTGGGGCCTGGAAGTCCTGATAAAGACTTTTAACACTTATGGAATCTGGAAAGGCCATCTACAAATGAAGTACTATATGTATCACTATAGTAAGTGAAATGTGATTACTAATGCCCTTGTCCAGCTAAAACTACTGATGACAACTTCAAGATTGTTGCTTTTATGGGTTTTTTTTTTAAAAAATTCACCTTAACCAACATCAGTATGAGCTTATGGCTCATATGTTCAGTTTGCCTAACTGAACAATTAACCTAATCTTCCAGAACTTCATGATACTGGCTATATTTATATAAGACTCTCAACTAGAATATACAAATTATCAATCAGATTTTAGCATAGCATATTGTGGAAACTCATGATTAACATAGCTTCAGTCTGTTATATACATCCATAATATTAAATATATTAAGATTTAGCTAATTATGGATGGTCATGCCGTAAAACATGTCTTTCTGCCTTATAGTTGACTTGTGTAACATGTGCATCTTCTGTTGGCAAGATGGGTGATTTTGCCTATAGAGCACTGGAAGCATCAACATGCTTATTATCTGATGTAAACTTATATTGGGGTACAAAGGAAGACTGGAGAAATCTTGACCCCATTCACACCAAGAGTGCTGTTGTTCTGTTTGCTTTTGATCTCAAATATCCAGCCTTGTTCATTGCAATACAGTAACTGAAAACTGCTCTGATGCAGGACATTACCAAGAGCAGCTACTGCTCTTATTGTAGATTTAGTGCTTTTAGAAATAATACATTAATTGTAGCCTTTCATTACTGTTAGAACCTTATTTCAGACTTTGTTCTTAATTTTGTGAATTGACTTAACGAGGCACATTTTTTGCAGTTGTTTTGTTTAAGATTTGGTATTTGCTATATGCTTAAATGACCATTTGAAGTCTCCTGATCATTTGAGGAATAAATACTTTTTCAATTTGCCTGCATTTAATTGACAAGATCTCTGCAAGTTCTCGGCCAGCTATATAAATTAATTTTCCCCAAAGGCATATGCTCAACATGACTATTTTAATCTCTGTTTAAAAATGAATTTGTCATGTGATTCGCGAAAGCCTGAATTTCCTCTTTCTTTTTAAAGCAAATGGCACTTTGCAGGTGTTCAAGTTCTCATGGGATCAGTCCATTTTCTTCATTGTCTCTATGTGCATTTAGAAATCAATCATGATCTTGCAAATATTTAAGTTGACATAATCTGTAAATGTGGTGTAAACATAAAAACTAGACTTGCTCTTCATTATTTGCAGATGGTGCATACTTACCAAAGAAAGACCCTCTTGTATCTTGACTCATCTTGAAAAATGTTCAACATCTGCAAAAGCCTGCTAAACCATGATATATTCTAGATAACTGTAAACACATGTTATGCATATTTATTGTCTTATTTTATTTTACATGTAAATTTATTTGGTTTGGAGGGGGTTTTGCCTCAAAGAAAGACAAATTAAAAATATGTTACCTTGAAATTATTTGACTAACTCAAGCATTTTATTTTTGAAATATCACCCAATGGTATTATTTTAGAGTCATTTCACCATTTTGTTCCAAACCATGGTTCATCTAAAAAGAACTGCATCATCTATGGGCTTTCCTGTTTGCCACAATGAGAACAACTTGACTTGCAATGGTCCATTAAATAGTCTATTACAGTGATGGCAAATATATGGCACAGGTGCCACAGGTGGCATGCGAAGCTATATCTGCTTGCACACAAGCCATTGCCCTAGCTCACCTCCAACGTGCTTGTGTGAGCCGACCAGCTGAATTTTGGCTCATCCAGAGGCTCTGGGAGGGTGTTTTTGGTTTCCAGAGAGCAACTGTCAGGGATGGAGAAAGGCATTTTACCCTCCTCTGGCTGCAGGGAACCTTTGGAGCCTAGGAGTGGTGAAACACGAGCCTACTGGACCACCAGAAGTTGGGAAACAGGCCATTCTGGCCCCTAGAGGCCCTCTGGGGGGTGGGGGAAGGTGTTTTTGCTCTCCCCAGGCATTGAATTATGGGTGTGGGCACTTGTACATGCATGATAGCATGCACACATGCTCTTTTGGCACCTTACAGAAAAAAGGTTAGTCATCACTGGTCTATTAAATAAGATAGCTGCTGGAGAATAATTTGTAATGTTGTATAGAGTGGGATGGTGATAATTTTGTGATTGAGACGTTTCCATATTTCTTTCTATTGCAAGTGTTGGAGAAAGCATTTGAAAAGTGTTCATAACTTTTTCTACTTCTTAGTTCACCTCAAGCCAATATAGAATATTTTTTTCTTATTAGACTCTAGATATACAGTAAATAAAACCTGATTTTTCTTTTAAGTGCATCTATATCTGAGGAATTATGCAGCAGTTATTTAAGTTATAACTTCTGTTGAAGGCAGGGATATCAAACTGATGGCCGGTGGGCCAGATGCATCATGTGCAGGCCACAACCATTCCAGCTCTGTAAAGGGAAAAAAAGATGCAAAGGGCCATATGACAGCAATGTGACACTGTGAGTTTGACACCCGTGGTCTAAGAGCTTTCAACATGGGTAAGTAGGCTACTATACCATTATTCTATTGCTTCCATTGTAGTATTTGTTTTCCATGACAAGGTAGCCTCCATTGCTATACCTGATGGCAAAAATATACCTACATACTTATGTACTGGATTTCAGTTAGTTGCTCCATTTCATAATATTGCTGATGACTTTAAAAGTTGTGACATGGGCACGCAGAAGATCAGAAGTATCTTTTGTGCCATTAGCATGCAAAAGATCAGAAGTATCCACTTCTTCATTTAAGATGATCAATGATTCATGTCAAGGAACTCAGGTTACTTGAAACAATGATTTGTAAAAATAACCTGACATCAGATACCATGGAATGGCTGGCCTTATAAATTTATTTTATTTATTTATTTATTAGATTTGTATGCTGCCCCTTTCCGTAGACTCGGGGCGGCTCACAACACAATAAAAACAGTTTATAACAAATCTAATAATTTACAATTTAAAATATTTTAAAAAAACCCATTATTAAACAGACTTGTTCGCTCTAGTAAGTACAATATCAGTAGTATAGTGTAGTATTTTGCTAGTTATTGATTTAAGTAATATATGGTTTGTTTAGTTTTAACTTTTCTTATTGTGTTAAACCCAATAAATTTTGAGAAAAAAACCCATGATTAATCAAATGAAGAATTAGTATAATGTAGGAACTCTGGGTTAATATTATGTGCTAAGCCATAATGCTGTTTATTTGATTTTGTACATTGAATATACTATGTAGAATTAGCCAGTGTGGAGGTAAATGATTGCCTTGGGCCAAGGTTTCAAACCCAATCACATTGTGGGCTGTATTACGACTGCTTTTGTGCTTACAGAACTGGAGTGGGCATGGCCTGCACAGCCCATATTCTCCCCGCAGACCACATGTTTGACACCGCCTTGGCCAATCATGATTTAGGGCTCGTACAATGTACATATCCAGGTATTGTTGCTTATCTAATAAACCACGGCAAAAAACAATTGGGTTAGCAAGATGGTTTTATCCAACTACAAAGAGATGAAAAAGAAGAAAGAAAGTCAGCATGGCAGAAATGTGATACAGAACACATACCATTCATTCATTCATTCATTCATTCATTCATTCATTCATTCTACAAATATAGTAGTAAATGGACACTAACCCCACAATCAATACAAACATTTCAAATGGTGGGAAGAACCATGGAAAGATATATTTTCAGCATTACCAGGTAAGATAGAAAGACCCACATATGGATTATAAAACAAATGAAAATATACTATACAATATCATCAAGAGAGTAAAAGAATTAAAATGGAAATGGACTGGTCTAGCACAAAGAACTTATTGCAGCTGGACCAAGCAGTTGTAGAATGGATCCTCCCTGATAAAAAGCATCTGTGAAAGAGACCTAAAACAAGATGGATTGACGACATCAGCAAGCATTGTGGATCCAATTGGCAATAGAAAGCTCAAGACCCATATTGGTTGGAAACATGAGGAAGAGGACTTCACCCTTCAGGAGATAAGACAATGGCTAAAATGCTGATGATGAGCAGTCAATGTAGAAAATCAATGTGCTTTTCTTTCATTTTGTTCTCACAACTCTTTCCTTTTCTTTTTTACCATCTTTCATTACGAATTCTTCATTTCTTCTTTAGTGAACTTCAGTCATGAGATTGTATTTCACCAGTCCACCATATCTTGTCCCATTATGAAAAGAAAGAAGTTCATAGGAAACTTTCTACACTTAAGGAGGGTTTCATATAGAAAATCAAAAGCATAATTTATATTTGTAGTTTATAGTCAATTTCTATTTCTTAGAGGATTTTTTTTTCTTACACCAACTCTTCAAATTAAGTTTGTTTTCATGGTTGCCCAGATAATCTTACGCATCAATATAAGTTTCTACTTTATCTCCAGATGTTACTTTTCTTATGGCATTCAAGATCTTAGCCTCAAAGCTTTAAGAGCTCACTTGCTGATATCACTATTTGAAAGTCACTACTTTTGTTGATATTCAACACATCTATGTGCACAGATACATAATTTTTTCCTAATAAGAAAATGCATACAATAAGATTAGTTAGGCAAAGATTGTGCCCATCAGTTAGAATGATGCATCTAGTTTTCTCTGCAGCAAGTTAATTGTAGAACTGACCTAGAGAAGACTAGCTAGCTAAAACTAATGAGCAGCAAGTAAGTGTAATTGGCATTGTGAAATGCTAGATCAATGGCCCCCAACCTTTTGGCACCAAGATTGCATCCGTGAAGAAAGGTTTTTTCGTGGACCAAAAGGGGTGTGGTTACTAAATTAGTTCTTGATTCACTTATCCAAACACCATCTTTCGGCTGTGGCAAGGAGAGCGTTTGCCCAGGTTTGCCTGGTGCACCAGTTGTGGCCCTATTTGGACAGGGAGTCATTGCTCACAGTCGCTCATGCCCTCATCACCTCGAGGTTCGATTACTGCAACACTCTCTACATGGGGCTACCTTTGAAAAGTGTTCGGAAACTTCAGATTGTGCAGAATGCAGCCGCGAGAGCCATCGTGGGGCTTCCCAGATTCACCCACATGTCTACAACACTCCGTGGCCTGCACTGGCTGCCGATCAGTTTCCGGTCACAATTCAAAGTGTTGGTTATGACCTTTAAAGCCCTACATGGCATTGGACCAGAGTACCTATGGAACCGCCTGCTACCGCACGAATCCCAGCGACCAATAAGGTCCCACAGAGTTGGCCTTCTCTGGGTCCCGTCGACTAAACAATGTTGTTTGGCAGGCCCCAGGGGAAGTGTCTTCTCTGTGGCAGCCCCGGCTCTCTGGAATCAACTCTCTCCAGAGATTAGAACTGCCCCCACCCTCCTTGTCTTTCGTAAATTACTCAAGACCCACCTATATCGCCAGGCATGGGGGAACTGAGACACCTCCCCCAGGCTTTTATATTTTATGTTTGGTATGTATGTGTTGTTTGGTTTTAAATGATGGGGTTTTATATGTTTTTTTCTCTTTTAATATTAGATTTGTTCCACTGTAACATTGTTTTTATTATTGTTGTGAGCTGCCTCGAGTCTTCGGAGAGGGGCGGCATACAAATCTAATAAATTATTATAAATTATTATTATTATACTGCTACCACTTTCATTTCCCCCAGATCGCCACTGGAGTTTGAAACTAATACATAAATGCCTTCTATGCCGGCCAACCTCAAAATACCAGAAGCGTCCTTAAAAACATCACATGCTAGTCAGTACTAGTTACACCTTCACCCCATTATTTAATTGGACTGATGTCTATCCTAGAGAAACAAAAATCCATTCTTTTCTTTGATATATAATAAAGTAAGGACAATAGTTGTAGCCACCCTGCCCACATTATTATTATAGGGAACTAAAATTTATAAGGAATGTGATTTTGTAAAAGAAAATAAATATCTAATCTACTTTTCTATTGTAAACACACTGCATACTAGGGGTGGGTTCCAATTTACCTCGCTGCCAGTTCGCTCCCTCCCACGCCATTTAAGGAAAAACTTCTCGCACTTCTGAGAAGTTTTTCTCTACATTTCAAGTAGATTCCCTGCAAAGACTTGCCAAAAAAGAGAAGTGGTAAATCTGCAAGATGCTAGTAAGAAGTTTAGGCACAATTTGGGGGAAGACGGGATGGAGAGGGGCGGGCTGCAAGATGTGAATCTTACCAGCGTCTGGCTTCTCTCTATCACTACTTTCTCTTGCCTTTTCTTCTCTCTCTTCTTCTCCTGAGTGTGTTCAGAGATTGGCAGACCAGATTCGGTGAACCAGATGCACCGCTGCCACTTGGGCGAAGAATAGAAAGAGATGGCACTGTGAGAGAACCCATTTCTCATGTTCTTCTTCTCCCGGGTGGCGGCAGCATGTTGAGTTCTCCAAATCTGACCTGATGATCTCAGCTGGGTGGCCCGCAAGTCAGATCTAAGCACTTCACAGGCCACGTTTGGGCCCCAAACCTTGACTTACATTGTTTCTTCCTAAATACACTACATTGATCCATGTTAAAGAATACTGTATTCAATTTAGCCCAGTCATCTAATCTGCCCAGGTTAGACTTCATACTCATTCAATTGTCTTGGATGTTTTTCAGACTTCCCAAGGTGCTTCACCAGCAAATGTGATAAATAGCTTGTTTACCAGGTCATTTATGAAAATGTTAAACAACACTATAAATAATAACATTTATAAAAGCTTTGCTTAAATCAAGGTGGATTATATGCACAAGATTCCACTTGCCCACTACAGTAGTTACCCTGTTAAAGAGGAAGACAACACTTATTTCACATTATTTTTTACAAAACCATGTTGGACCTTAAACTATCATGGCTTTGTCTTCAAGATTTTCTGCTAGGAGCTTTTTGGGGATCAATATTAGGCTCACCAGTTGATCATAACTGGGATCCTATGTTTTATTTTTTTAAAGAGAAGGACATTTGTTTTTCTTGGGTTCTCGGTCACATCCACAATTTTCCTGCATTTTTCAAAAGTAACTGTCAGAATTCCAGTCAGCTATTTAACCAGTTCCTTCAATACAGGCAGCCCTCGACTTACCACCACCATTGGGCCCAAAACATCTATTATGAGACATTTATTAAGTGAATTATTCCTTATTTTATGACATTTCTGTGACATTTCTTGTCACAGTTAAACAAATCACTGTGGTTGTTAGGTTAGTAACCTCGTTGTTAAGTGAATCTTGCTTCCCCATTGGCTTTGCTGGTCAGAAATTTGCAAAAGGGGATTGCACAATCCAGGATACAAGAACCGTCATAAATATGAACCAGTTGCCAAACTTCTAAATTTTGATCATGTGACTATGGGTCTGTTGCAAAGGTTGTAACAGTGAAAAACAGTCATAAGTCATAAGTCACTTTTTTCAGTGCAGTCACTAAATGAACTGTTTATGTCAATGACTACCTGTATTCTAGGATATGTTTCATTGGGGCAAAGGGATTCAAATCATGTAGAAGTTCTTTGGGGTAGCTTTCCTTCGCAAGTCCTATAAACACAAACTTAGTTATATATTTGATCATGACTCCTTTATGATTTTTCTAGCTGCTGCAATATTTTGCCTTCATGTAAATAAGAAATGAATAAGGAACTTTGAAACTTTTATCAACCAACTAACCGTAGGATATATCTACTGTAGCCACCCGATGGCAGTATAGTTGCATATTTCTCTTTGTCTACATTTTTCCCTCTCCCCATATTATGTTAGGCATTGCCCTGTCAACATCGATATGAATGTAAAATAGCAAGAGAAATAATATAGCAATCTTTTCCTGATATTAATAACTAGTGATGCTCCTTATATTATGTTTAAATACATGTTTAGAAAATAACCTACATAGTTAAGGCTGCTGACATTAATTGCTGCCTAGCTAATGCAGTAGCAAGTATAAAGGAAGAAAGCTCAGCATGTAGTCAAAATATGTTTTCCAAGTAGGCAGAGGCAGGTTTTCAAGTTATGACTGGTGCTCATAGAGCTAAATTAAGTCATGAGATGAGAAAACACCATACACCATTATTTTAAAGCAATTTAATCACAGAAACAAAAAAAGGAGGAAGTAAATAGACATTTTATTTAATAGAAACCATCTGTACTGTACAGTAGGCAAATTGTATAAAAATGAATAAAACTGTCTCTGGAGGAACATGACTCAAGCCCTAGCTTATATAATGAAGATGTATATGTGTCTTTTAGCATTTGCATTGTCTATTAGACTAGGTAAATCGCACCACTAGTGTAAGCAAAAGAGCTGCAAATTTTATTACCATCCTATGACGGATGACAAACACAGTAATAGAAATAATGCCCATTAAATGGGGCTTGTTTCAGACCCTAAATGGCCATACATTTGGGGCATTAGATGGAGCTAAATAGATAAAGAGTGATGGCTGATGGACATTGTCACTGCTTTAAAACCTGGAGTCTATAACAGAAGTCTTTTAAACTGGGTTAGACCTCAAGCCTATTGTTTCATTCAGTCTCACTAGGGAAGAATCTAATTTAAACATGTCCAAATTGACTTTTGTACAGCTCTTTGAGCGAAAAGAATCCAGGGAAGTAATTCTTAAGCTGCATCTTTAGGTTGGAGAGAAGGGGGGATACTTATCGGATATACTTGACAGCAACAATTGGAGGATCATTTTTAATATTTTCAAATTATTTTCAGCACCTACCTTCCATGCTCAATAAACACGCAAATAGTGCAAAATCCTGGGTGTAGTGAGCTTTATAAATAAGATGGAGATTTTATTTTCCTTCTTCCTCTGGAATCTCTTAATTGTATGAACGCAAATTTTGAATTAAACTGCAAAAAAAAAATGCTTCCTGACTTAACTTGATGTTAAAACATGCCGAATGCTGTGATGTTTCAGGAAAAATAAAAACAATTTGCCTTTTATAGACATGGGCTACTTTCGAAATTATTTATCAAGACCACTTACCCGATTATAATTTGAAAGTTGAGAAAAAATATGCAAACTTCTGGAAAAAAAATCTTTTTATTTTCCTGTAGGGAAGAACTTGAAACTTACATAGTTGAAACTCACTTTGCTCCTAATTTCATATTAAGGAAATTCAGTTATGAATTATTTTCAGGCGATCCTTAAGCCATTTAAAAGCATTATTTTTCCTCACAATATTCTTGCTTTTTAAAAAGGAAGTTGATGTTTGTCTAATATAATCCAAGGATCCTATTTGAACGAAGCAGTAGAATTCTGTGTAAACTCCAGAGAATAGGTTTTATTCTAAATGGTCCCTGACATTTCCCTTCTCCTATCGCTATCAATTGTTTGTGGTTAAGAGTGTGTTCAAAATTGCTCTGAAATACCAGTCAAAGGGATGTTCTGACACTTGTAAGCCATTTAACTGACTCTGAATTTTGATAATCTTTTCAGGATACTCTGTATGGACACAAAGTCACAAGAAAAAGTGTGAGCAAAGGAAAAGAAAAGAAAATACAGAGGAACATTTCAAGAAACTCCACTTGCAAAGATGTTTTCAAAAGTCTCCTGAAATAATCTAAGGAGCTTTTTGCTAGAAAAAAATATATATATTAAGAAGCAGAGTGAAAGTAATATTATTATGATATCTGTTTTTTCTTTTATCTGGGATTGATTTTATAGTGGTAGGATTAGTTGAGGGAATAACAAAACTATATTCATGTGGGATTTACAAAATATTACTGCTTCCTTGCATGGATCTCTGGAACATGTTTGTTTTCTTTTCCAATAAGAAGCAAATGATTACAATACAATTAATTTTTTAAGTAAATAAATTATACAAATATTCATAGGCTTGAAATCAACGTATATGTTTTTATAACAAATGTACAATATTAATATATTAATTAGAAACAAGCAATTTAGTTTTGAAATGCTATACGTATGCACTAGAAAAATATATCAATGACACTACCAATATATATATAGAGAGAGATTTGTTATCTGATTTAAAACAAGAGCAACAGAGCAACTGGAGCAACTTAATTTAGTGGGGAAACAGACCCATTTGCTGTAATGTCTACTTCTATTAATAAAGAAAAGGAAAATAAATTAGGCATCGTAATTTAGTCCATCAGTTTCCTGTGATCTATTATACAGTACTGTACTACATTTTTAAACAAACAAGCTAGCTAAGAAGTTAGATATTTTTAGAAAAATATTTCTGAGAGGGAAAATAAATAAATATAGGAGAGTCAATTATTTTCTTTAAAAGGGGTAAGAGAACCTGAAATTAAGTACATCTCTTATATTTGTGTCCTGTAATTTCTTTGAAAATAATAAAAAATGATTTTAGGTGGTGCCTTTGGTAAAAGCACTTTGTTAATAAATAAATGCTGACTTTCTCAATTTATCATAGTCAAAATGGTTTGCCATTGAAAACAACAAAAATGTAAAATAGTAAAATACCTGTATATATATATTTTAAAATCTTTTAAATACAAATGGATAGACCAGAATTTTAAAAAGATTTTAAGAAAATAAAAGAAATATGTATTTCTGGAAAAGCATCCAAAATCTACTGAAGGCTGTTGATTATTACATTTTGTTGGATATTTTTTCTCATTTGGTCTCTTAGATGATCACACTTCTGATCATTTTCTTGTTTTGAAGTTGCCCCACTTTGGCATATACTTAAAAGGCCATACCAAGGGCACAATTAAAACAAAAATCCATTGCCAATTTTAAACTGAAATACCTCAAGCCTGAATTTTCTGTATTATTCAGCACTCATGGCTTCTAAAGTCTGGCTTCATAAAGAGATAATGGGGCCCAAACCATTTGGAAAATCCCAAGTGGAACATGATCACTAATGACCACTCTAATTAAACAAGGCTAAGTAAACAAGCAAACAAAACAAAACAAAAATCCTGCCCAAATTTCAGTGACATCCCAAAATAAATAAATAAAAGAAAAGAAAACACCCTTCACTCATTGACCATTTTGGTCCACAAGATGGCAGTCTTAAGCTTCTTAAAGAGTTCCTTAGGCCAACAAGAGCATGGGTGAAAAGATTATGGATTAAGGCAGAGGGAGAATGGAGGGGGGTGCGGGTGGAAAAGCAAAGATAGAAAAGTGGACATGAAAGCTAGCTAGAGTTCTCTAGATGTCCCTAACTGTGGAAAATTGTGTTTTTTAAAGTCTCGGGATGTTCTTTGGAATTTTACCCTGAGCTAAGATTCTGGTCAGTATTACTACTGGATCAGAACCATAGGAAACTCCTTTCAGGGTTTATTAATATAATTGATGTTGTGGATTATAATTTAAATTCTAAGGAGGCTGGAACTTGCACAGTCCATAGCAACACCCTGACTTTAGATCAGATCACACACACACACACACTATTACCCAGATGTGGAAAAACCTTATAGACACACATTTGAAGAAGGAAAAGCAAAGCAAAATGTTCTCCTTAGATATCAGCCAATGATCAGGTTACTATCCAAGCAAGGGCACAGACGAGTTGGTTATGGAACTTTAGCTTACAATGATGAACCGAAGACTTTATTACTAAGCCATTTCACAGAAAAAGAAAATTTAAATTTATATTAACAAAAGATCATGTCATCAGTTATTACAATGCTCTTTTCAAGGAGTGATGTGTGGGCGAGACTGCCAATCACGGCACACTAGCAAGGCTGGAGCTGTGGAGAATCATTTCAGGCCTGCTTCCTCTCCACATATGTTTATTGTTCAATGAGTGTCCCAGCACATATTTTAAACTTCATTTGCGTGAACGTTGGTGATAAGGGCGTGCTATGTTTGTGTTAGCAAATGCCAGAGTCATTTGCCGAGCTTTTTCCCTTTGTACCATTGCAGTTTATTATCCAGATAAAGGAATGAGTGCATGTTCATTTATACAACACAACAAAATGAGGGGTGGGTATTAACTTACCTCGCTGCAGGTTTGTTTCCTCTGGCGCTACGTGCCCATGCCTTGTGCATGCGCAGTAGCAAATTTTTTTAAAAAATTAAAAAGGAGACAAAACAAAGATGGCAATGCATGCAGGGTACTGAAAACTCAGCTTCTGCACATGCACAGAAGAAAAAAAACTGAAAAAATTTCCCCCCCAAAATAATTCCAATAAAACCTTAATTCCATTTTTTATAAAAAAGATGGCGGCCTCCAGAGACTGGCACCAACTGATCTGGTTCCATGATGTCATCACAATGTCACCAGCAGGTTGCGACCAGTTCAGGCAAACAAGACAAAACCAGGAGGAACTCACTTCTGAACATAACGCAGCAAGAAAAGTGTAAACATCTTGAGTAGAAGGTTGACATGACTGAAAGTCTAGACCAGGGGCATCAAGTTCTATTTTATTGAGGGCCACATTAGGGTTGTGTTTGACTTCTGGGAACCGGAGATCGGCGTGGCCATGGTGAGCATGGCCAACTCAACATCATTTGCGTCAGGGTTGCCTATGGTGACCTGGGAACTCTGCCAGTGAAAATGGGCTCCCGAACTCTGTTTTTAGCTGCCACAGCCTCCTGTAACTCTCTGCTGGGGAAAACAAAGCTCAGGAGCACTGAAAGCACTGCAGGCAAGTCCTTTGCTGTTTCCAGGGTTGTCCCATGGATCTGGCTCCTGGGCCTTGAGTTTGATATCCCTGCTCTAGGCCAAGCATATATTAATTAACCATGTAATAACTTAAGTAGACAATTAGTTTATGTAGCTAGGCTTCACAACATGGAAGAAAAAGAGCATTTTTGCCCAGGTTAGATTTCCAACTGCAACAAGGTCTTTCATCTCAGGAACTCTATAACAGATTGGCTAGTATGAAATCCTCTTTCCTGCTGTTTTAAATGCATCGAGGGGCAATGCAATAGGTGACAGTCAGCCAATGTTGCCTTTAGAGGTATGACAAATCACCTGGTTTTTTCCCCCACCCATCCTGGAAAAGCTGCTTTGTATTACATTATAGAGTAGCTAAAACACCAAATAGAGAGCAGTTAAGTGCGATACTTTACAACCCATTTAATTTTGGAAACCAATACTCACACTGGCTGCTTTAAGAAACAATAATAAAATACACTTAAATATTTCTTCTGTCCACCCAAGGTGACAGGCTTAGTTTCCACTCTATTTTCTGGGGTTCCTGTTGATTCTGGGTTCAGACACCGAATTTTACATTTGCATAAAAGACTTTGTAAACAAAGCAGCTAATAAGCAACAAATGTCTACTTGGTCCAAGTTGTCATTCTTGAGTTCTACCTTACCTGTAAACTAAGCGCTGTGAATGTTAGCCCTTTGTACGTAGTAATAAATATATGGATGAATGGATGGATGGATGGATAGAAATAAAATTAAAATAAAAGTGGCATAGGTGGTATAGGTGGTTAATTTTAGGCATAGCAAGATTATTTACTAATACTTAGTTTCTTGCAATTAAATGGATCAGGAAACTAGAGATCTGTTGTACCCCCCCTCCCCCATGGTTTTGAGGGCCATATTTAATTCCCAAGCTTTGAAAGAATGTTAGAAAGAATTAATGAAGCAAATAAGTTATATGCCAACAGCTTGCTCCAAGATATGTAAATGGAAGCTCTAGAGTTACATGTATCACGTCTTTGAATAGCAGTAATAGCAAGGGCTTCTTTAAGAAAACAGCCTACCTACTTTTGTATTGATGGAGTGCCTTTTTTCCCACCCAGGAGAAGGGACTTCTTCCCTGAAGGTGTTGCTTACCTAATACACTGCTCAAAAAAATAAAGAGAACACTTAAACAACACAATATAACTCCAAATAAATCAAACTTCTGTGAAATCAAACTGTCCAACACTGATTGACAATCAATTTCACATGCTGTTGTGCACATTCAACTTTGTACAGAACAAAGTATTCAATGAGAATATTTCATTCATTCAGATCTAGGATGTGTTATTTGAGTGTTCTCTTTATTTTTTTGAGCAGTATAGGAAACATCAGAAGAACGGGATTATTTTCTTAGCATTGTGATGAACTTGAATATTTATCGTTATGTTGCTGGGTGAAATAATTGTGTTGAGCAAAAGAATGAGTATCAAACAGAGAGAGAAAGAGAGAGAAAGAGAGAGAGAGAGAGAGAGAGAGAGAGAGAGAGAGAGAGAGAGAGAGAGAGAGAGAGTAAGAAAAAATGGAGAAAAAGTATGAATGGGTGGATGAATGAATGATTGAATATGAGGATATAAATCTTAAGAGACCCAGTTTGGGGCAGTAGTTAGAGCACCAGGGTTAAAACCAGGAAGCCATGAGCTCTAGTTCTATTTTAGGCATAAAGCCAACTGAATGACCTTGGGACAGTCCTTTTCTCAGCTTTAGAAAAGATGCAGGTCTAAAGCTCTTGCCAAGAAAACTGCAGGGACCAGTTCAGCCAGTTGCCAGGAGTCAAAAAATGACCTCAAGATAGGCACACATACACCTACAAATCTTCTCAGCTAAGCCTGCAGTGAGAAGGTAACAAGGACTCGTTTTTGTACAACATTCTTGAGACCAAATCTCTTTCCTAATTCCTTCACAGTTAGCTTCTCCACATTCCTAATGGCCCAATGATTTCCAGACTTGGCTGGCAATTTCCAGCCCTTTCCATCTGTGTTCCTGGGTACTCTCCAGCTGAAAGGCAATCCCTTTGTTCTGCTCAGAGCACTTGCATGAAAATGGCAATTACCTCCAGGAAGAAATTTTGAATGAGATCGGAGAGAAGCCTCGGTTCTTCCTCAGATGCTGTGCCTGGATTTAGAAGGCACTCCTAAGCAAGCAGACTAAATCGACATGAGGGTTGTGGATTCGGAGGCAGTGAAAAGTAGCTGTGTAGCTGATGCTGCATTATTTCTGAGCAGAGAGAGAAAGAAAAAGGTCCATGTTTTAATAATAATCTCTCCTAGCCTTTTCCAGAAGTTGGAGGATGCTTTAAAAAGATTCATGAGCAAATCATAACAGTGCAACACACGCTGAAACAGGCTGTGAAGTCCTTGAAAAGTATATATGCATTGTAATATTCCATTATTTTAGCAGTTTACAGTTTGACTTGTTGCAACTGATTTTATATGTGCCAGATGTTACCTGGGAAGCAGGAAGAGAAACAGCTTAATTGAGACAAAATGCTTGTGCAAGACAAGAAATACATGTTTTCATGTTTCTTTCAGAAATATTGATACACTTGTCCATTTCTAAATAGAGATATTCCTTTGTTATATCCTGAAGGCATAATAACTGTTGCTATTAGTTTGGTTATTTTCTGTCCTCTTTCTGTCAATATAGCGCTCTGGTGCATTTAGTCAAACCTACAGTCATGTACAGAAGCAAAAGTCCTACAGAGGGACTAAAAATAGTTCTACAGATGTAAAATGTGCAATCTGAGGTAGTGTTTGTTAATTTCTTTCTTTCTTTCTTTCTGTCTTTCTTTCTGTCTTTCTTTCTTTCTTTTTTCTTTCTTTCTTTCTTTCTTTCTTTCTTTCTTTCTTTCTTTCTTTCTTTCTTTCTTTCTTTCTTTCTTTGACTTCTATGTCGCCCAATCCTGAAGGACTAATGTTGATAAATAGATTCCATTAACATGTGGAAATTGGCTTATGTATCTATATCAGTGGTTCCCAACCTTTTTTTGGCCATGCCCCACCTAAGCATCTCTAAAATCCTGAGGCCTCCCCCTCCCCCTCCCACATGCCATATGATTTTTATTATTCAAAAAGTGAAATACTCACATGGAGGAAACAGAGGAAACCTAAAAGGCCATTAACTAGGTTTAAACAAGGTTCCAATTTCCCCCATTAAAAATGAAATTTCCCCACTGTGGGGCATGGGCCCCATGTTGGGAACCAGGGGTCTATATGCAATCTAGCTTGAGTGCCTAGAAATTGGACAAAGTGGGGTAAAACATAATCCAAATGGATAGTAAAATTTCACAGACTGCTATGTTTTATACTGCAGAAGTCTTCAAACTTGGCTACTTTAGGGCTTGTGGACTTCAACTCCCAGAATTCTCCAGCCAGTAGCCAGCATAGCCAGCATAGCATAGCTGGCTGGAGAATTCTGGGAGTTGAAACCTACAAGCCTTAAAGTTGCCAAGTTTGGGGATTGCTGTTTTATAGGAATGCAGAAAAACCAAAACGTGACACTACCAGAACTGTAATCACATCCCAAACATAGTGACACCAGGTAAAGGATCTCACGTTTTTTCCCTTTCTTCATGAGATATAGCATCTTTGAAAACCACAGAGATTTTAGTTTCTGAACAATCAGCCTCCCCTACATAATGAGATTATAAACCCCCACCCCCATATTGCTGTATTCTCAATAGGTTAATTTAGATAATAGAAAGAATTAGCAACAGATGGGAGCCGAGCTCCACCTGTCTAAAGCACATCTAAGACAAAGAATACATTTACTAGAAACACAGAAGGTGCTTTACAATGCTTATACCTAGCACATTTTAGGGGGCTGCCTTATACTGATTTAAACCATTGATTTAGTTACCATATTTTTCGGTGTATAAGACACACCCAGATTTTAGAGGAGGAAAACAAGGAGAAAAGTATTCTGAACCAAAAGGTGTAGTATTATATTGTTTAATAAAATATCAGTGTAGCAGAATACTTTTTACAGCCATGTATACTTATCACAAACTTCCAACTTGACAGCTTCAAGACTTGTGGACTTCATCTCCCAGAATTTTTCCACAAGCCTTAAACTTGCCAGGTTTGAAGACCATTGCATGCCTAACCACTAACCCAGGGGTCTTCAAACTTGACAGCTTTAAGACTAGTGGGCTTCAACTCCCAGAATTCATCCATTAGTCATGTTACCTGAGGAATGGGAGTTGAAGTCCAAACTTGCCAGGTTTGAAGACCAAAGTCAAGTTTCACCCAAACCCAGCTTATTTGACCCCTATGACAATCATTAAGCATTGTACCTCATGATTCTTGACAAGCGTATCTTTTCTTTTATGTACACTGAGAGCATAGGCACAAATGACAAATTCCTTGTGTGTCCAACCACACTTGGCCAATAAAGATTTCTATTATACTCTACACTCTACTCTACTCTATTCTACTCCACCCTACTCTACTCTATTCTACTCTATTCCTTGTGTAAAGCCTTAGATGATCTTGAAAAATCTAAACAGGGTTAGATGGGATTCTACTGCTTACTTGGATGGGAGACTACAGCGGAAAACTCTAAATATAGACCCCCACCTGGACATAACACATAGGCCAAAAGAAGGTAATGAAAAAACCCTCCAATTTCTCCATTGTTTCCAAGAAAATAACCTAAACCCGTCCATGTGATCCTTCCTAGTAGTGGTGCCCCATTTTGAAGCCTTGTCTGCTTTTAACCACAGGCATTCCCAAGCGCAAGTCATTCTCTTTCATGTATTTTCTTTGACCAAATTAATGGAAAACACTTCATTTGAACTAGCTGAAACCCATTGCAATTCTCCCATATCCCCAATGCCTTTGGATCCCAGTCCACCTGCAACAATTGAGGGCAGTGGGAAAAATCACCCCTAGGAAAGCCTATCTACTTTTTGGCAGAAGTGGGCGAAACATGGAAATGTATCACCCTGGGATTCCCTCGCCAACTCTCCCAAGGCTGCTGGGTTTACCCTTCCCAATCCGGTTCAGCCTTTCCCCTCGGCTCCCTCATCTGCGTGTGTGTGTGTGTGTATCAGAAAGAGGGGGGGGGGAAGGGGAAGAACCACCTGGACAGAAGCGGTGTCTGCGCTAGTTTCCAAGCCTCCTGCGTGACTGATTCTCTGTCTGGGAGCTCTGTCTCCCCCACACACCCCATTTCATCCTGCACTCCAAAAGCACTTTTCTCTCTGTTTAGGACCAGCGCTCTTCTCTCGGGGCAGGGAGAATGGATCTCCAAGTGCTGCCTTCAAGCTCTGTGCAAGGCAGCCACAGGCGCTTCCAGCAATCTTGGGCCAGGCAAAAGACGTGGTGGCGGAGGTTCTCAGGCTCTCTTATGCACAGGATGGCCTCAGATGGCAGTGGTGGTTGGTGAAGGGTGCTCCAAACGAAGCTGCCTCACCCAGAAAGAGGCAGCCCCTGCCCAGCCCCTGCCACAGCTGCTCGCCCGAGCCACTTTTCCACCTGCTGGGAGGGCTCCTCGGGCAACGTCTGCCGGTCTCCCTCAGGAAGGAAGCAGCCAAGGGCTATCGGGCAGCCTCAGGGACAGCCGCCGAAGCACAGGACGGCTACTGCTACTGCTGCTGACCGCTGTCCAACTCCCCCGCACAGCATTCGATGTATAAGATGCACCCAGTTTTTGAGGTACTTTTTTGAAGTAAAAAGGTATGTCTTATGCACCAAAAAATATGGTAGTTTTGTGTGAGTTATGTCAATTTACAAGAGACCTCAAAGGTTTTATACTGCAGAAGACTGGGTGGAGATGCTTGTGGACATATCTGGGATCTTTTTCTCATAAAACAAGTGCTCTATTGCTGTGTTATACCACAGGTCCCAAGGCTGGCAGGCAAAGAATACAAGCCACAGTTCAAGTATGGGCTCAGCAGCTTTTAATTACAGTATAAAGAAGCTTATACTGAAACTAGTGTTGTCAATGTAATACTACAATCTGTCTGGCATTCATTATATGCGTATACAATTTATCTCTATAATTTCCAACAGTAACAGCATTCTAGTAGGATTCATGTTGACAAGCAGACTGCATTAGTGATGGTGTATTAACTAAAGCAGTGTTTCTTCACCTTAGCAACTTTAAGATATATGGACTTCAACTCCCAGAATTCCCCAACCAGCATACTGAATTTGGGGAGTTGAAGTTCACATATCTTAAAATTGCCAAGGTTGAGCCTCGGTGGCACAGTGGTTAGAGTGCAGTACTGGAAGCTACTTCTGCTGATCACCAGCTGCCAGCAGTTTGGCAGATTGAATCTCAGTAGGCTCAAGGTTGATTCAACCTTCCATCCTTACGAAGTTGGTAGTGAAGTGGTATATAAGTCTAAATTCTGTTGCTATTGATCTAAGGGAATTGGAAAAAAGCCAACAAAAAGAAAATCTCCTTGAATTCTCAACTAATCAGATCTGATAAAGAGAAATTCCTTCCCAATTCCAACATAACAATCCTTTAGCCTTGGAGTCAGAAAGCCCAAATGACTTGTCTTCCCCAAAGAAAAGACTAATCTTAACCACTTTGGCACCTATCTGACCACTTCTAGTAGTCGCCAAAATGTGGAAGGAAGAAACAGTAATTCCAAGCTAAAAAAGTAAATGTCTTCAGATACTTATATTGGGCATTTTTGGCTATTAAAATTCATCAATCTATTCCTTAATACCTCTTAAAAGAAATAGTCTTGTAGGAATGAGAATGATTATGGCAGATACATAGGTCGATTCAGTCACTGCATCTAAGAACAAATTCGTTACTGAGCATTATAATCATTATTATAAACAAAACAAGAATTTGCTTCTGTTTAAATATTAAGTTATTTACAGTGACTTTATTTTGCGGTTAGCTGAAAGAGTAATGCAATGGGGACTCTGCAATACAATCATTAAGTGCAAATTACAGAATATCTCCTGGGTTCACCTGAGTTGTGCAGTTACTTGCCTCTCAAAGGGAGCATAATTTATCCCTCTTAATTTTGGAACAAAAGACGTTTAGGCTATCTATATGATGCAATAAATTAATAAACAAATAAATAAATAAAGTGGCTTGGTTATTTTTGATGCGAGGGGAAATTTCTCTATATTTGTAAAATATCAGCTGCAGGGAATAGCTCATCAATAGTTTTTGGAGACAGGGTTGATCTTATTTACAATGCAGAACGTTCAATAGAAAGCAAAAGTGCTTTTAAAAGGAGCTCATGGAACACTTTGAAAATATTAATTAGTGTGTTGAAGCATTCTGCATAGCATATCATAGTAAAACTGCTCCAGGGGGTTGCTTGGAATGAATTATTAATTTGAATCTTTCTTTCCCTTATGCTTCACACCCTGATTTAAAGGGAGGGCTTGGGGGGGGGGTGTTAGACCCACATTGTCTGCTTAGCGGGAATAGTAATGGCAGTGATGCAAAAGGACTGCAGTTCAGTGTGGTCCCAAGAATTTTAGGGTTAGCAATCCAAATCATTTGGTATTCACAGATTAGCATTCTTCTGTAGCTATTGAGTGCTGCCCCTTCTCAAGCCCACACTAACTGAATTATCCCACAGGATGCCAGCATAATAAAAATACCCATGCCTATGTTAAGACTTTTTAATATGTGCACCCACCTTGCTGTGAAAATCAGAAGACCTCCTGTTCTGCCCACACAGCTCTACTCTTCTTTTCCATGGTCTAGATCAGCGGTCCCCAAACTACGGCCCGCGGGCCGGATGCGGCCCCCTGAGGCGATTTATCCGGCCCGCAGGGACCACACGAGATTTTATCAATAGATATAATAAGTTCTGGAATCTCCCGTCCATTCACCGTGGAGGATGAGGTGAGGAGGAGACGGTGTAGAGGCAAGGGGTGGGGAGGAAAGCGGCGTCTCCTCCTCACCTCATCCTCCGCGGTGAATGGACGGGAGATTCAGGAACCCCCCTGAATTTGCCCGAATGGAGGCAGCGGCGGCTTCAAGGGACCTGGTCCTTCTCGGCGCTGCGTTGCTGCAGCCTCCGAGCTCCGCTGTTGTCCCCAGGCACTGTTACCTCAGCTGCGCTGAGAGAGAAAGAGAGAGAGCGTGGAGGGCGGCTTGCCGGTCCACGGCCCCCTGGATGAGCGACCCCGCATGGCCCCAGCACCGGACTTCGCCATCGCCTCTGCCCCCGGTCCGGCTCTCCAGCAAAGAGTCCACCCCTTTGCCCTCCATGGTGCCCAGCGCCCGGCCCCAGGCCACCGCCACCTCCTCCTCCTGGTAGCGCGCTAACCTCTTCCTGCAGGAAGGGGTGGTGGGGTGGAAGCGATTGGATTTATGTACACGCGCGCCTGCTGATTGGGAAGAGGGGGGGGGAATCTGCGCCTCCAAAGAGGGGAGGGGGGGGGAAGAAAGAAAAAAAGAGTTCCAACTTGGCGGAAGGCGGAGGGGAGAACCGAGCGTGCTGCAGCAAGTTTGCTTGGCTTTCTGGGGCTTTTTTTCCTCCCCTTCCACCACCCCTGTCTGAATGTCGTTTGCCGCTTAGGAGTGACCCTCTCTCGGGCTTGTTGTGGATGCGGCGTGGATGAGGGGGAAAGCCGTAAGCGCGAATTAGCAAAACCAGTTCAACCTCTTCTTCGCCTCCTTACCGACTACTGAAGAAAAAAGAAGCTTCGTTGGGATTTTGGCAGAGACTTTCCAAATGTGCTTTTCCGGGCAGTCGGGCTTTCCCCCTCATCCACGCCACATCCACAACAAGCCCGAGAGAGGGTCACTCCTAAGCGGCAAACGACATTCAGACAGGGGTGGTGGAAGGGGAGAAAAAAAAAGCCCCAGAAAGCCAAGCAAACTTGCTGCAGCACGCTCGGTTCTCCCCTCCGCCTTCCGCCAAGTTGGAACTCTTTTTTTCTTTCTTCCCCCCCTCCCCTCTTTGGAGGCGCAGATTTTTCCCCCTCTCTTCCCAATCAGCAGGCGCGCGTGTAGATAAGTCCAACCACTTCCACCCCACCACCCGTTCCTGCAGGAAGAGCTCGGGCGCGCTACCCGGAGGCGGAGGCGGCGTGGGGCTGGGCACTGGGCACTGTGGAGGGCGAAGGGGTGGACGTGATTGCTGCCTCTTAGCTGGAGAGCCGGGCGGGGGCGGAGGCGACGGTGAAGTCCTGTACTCTCCGCTCTCTCTCTCTCTCAGCGCAGCTTAGAAGTAACAATGCCCAAGAACAGCAGCGGAGTTTGGAGGCTTTAGCAACGCAGCACCATGAAGGACCGTGTGTTGGTCCTTTGAAACCGCCGCCGCCTCCGTTCGGGTGAATTCAGGGGGTTAGCTGGAGAGCCGGACGGGGCGGAGGCGACGGCGAAGTCCAGTGCTGGGGCCATGCAGAGCTGCTCATTCAGGGGGCCGTGGACTGGCAAGCTGCCCTCCGCTCTCTCTTTCTCTCTCTGTTGCCAGCGTGGTGTATGAGAGAGAGAGAGAAAGCAAGATAGAGAGAAAGCGAGAGAAAGAGGGAGAGATAGAGAGTGAGAGAGAAAGAAGGATAGAAATATAGTGAGAAAGAAAGAGGGAGAGATAGAGAGGGAGAGAGAAAGAGGGAGAGATAGAAATAGAGTGAGAGAGAAAGAAAGAGGGAGAGAGGGAGAGATAGAAATAGAGTGAGAGAGAAAGAAAGCAAGAGAAAGAGGGCAAAAGAGGGAGAGAGAAAGGAAGAGGGAGAGATACAAAGAGGGAGAGAGAAAGAGCGAGTGAAAGAGACAGAGAAAGAAAGAGAAAGAGAAGAGAGAGAAAGAGAGAGGGACAGAGAGAGAAAGAGGGAGAGATAGAGAGGAAGACATAAAGGGGGATAGATGGAAAGAGAGAGAGAGAGAGAAAAAGAGAAAGAGAAAAATGAGAAAACGAGGGAGAGGAAAATGAAACAAATGAGAGAGAAGGAAGAAAAGAGAGGGAAGAGAGAAGTAGAGAGGAAGAAGGGAGGGAAGGAAGGAAGGAGAAATGGAGGGAGTTTCTTGATTTAAGTTTAAATTTACTTGTTAATAAAAATGTATAAATTACTTTATTACTTCTTATTTTAAATATTGTATTTGTTCCCATGTTGTTTTTTACTTTAAATAAGATATGTGCAGTGTGCATATGGATTTGTTCATAGGGGTTTCTTTATAGTCCGGCCCTCCAACAGTCTGAGGGACAGTAAACTGGCCCCCTGTGTAAAAAGTTTGGGGACCCCTGGTCTAGATTAGTGTTTCCCAACCTTGGCAACTTGGAGATATTTGGACTTCAAATCCCAGAATTCCCCAGCCAGCGAATGCTGGCTGGGGAATTCTGGGAGTTGAAGTCCAGATATCTTCAAGTTGCCAAGGTTGGGAAACACTGGTGTAGATGTCACTGCATTATTCCTCAGTGATGTTCAGATGAGTCTCAAATGAAGATCAGAAGCTGCTTTTCTAGGCTCAGTTAAACATGCTATCATTTTGTCCTATCGATCAAGACATTGGGGTTCATTTGTAGAAAACAAAATCGTACAGGTTATGCAAAAAATCGCAAGATCAGATCTGGCTGGACCCACGTCATTATACCACAGACAGTCCTCGACTTACAACAGTTCACTTAGTGACCATTCAGAGTTACAATTTCACTGGAAAAAGTGACTTATGACCATTTGCAGCATTCCTCATGATTTACATTTGGATGTTTGACACCTGGTTCATATTTACGATGGTTACAGTGTCCCGGGGTCATGTGATCCTCTTTTACGACCTCCTGACAAGCAAAGTCAATGGGGAAATCCAATTTCATTTAACAACCATGTTACTAATTCAATGACTGCAGTGATTCACTTATGAAATGTAGCAAGAAAAGTTGTAAAATGGGGTGAAACTCGCTTAACAAATTTCTCACTTAGCAACATAAATTTTGGGCTTAATTACAATTGTATGTTGACGACCATCTGTACAAAGAAGAAACCAGCCACTGAAATTCCACTTAGTTGGCAGTAGGTGAGCTCTGTTTCAAGTATGCTTTTAGAAGTTCTGCTACCAATATATTTTAATATTTTAAATATGTAGGTAAATGGTCATTATTTTTTTCCCTTTGCTCTTCATTCACCCATAATTACACTCATTTCCAGAACTTTTCACTCTTTTTTTTAATGTATTACATCAAAGCCATGTTTGTCCAAAAGCAGATATATAGCAAACAGCCACATCTTTGACATTCCCATAATCAGAGATACTTGGGTTAATGTGAACAGTAAGTGAGAAAGAAATACATTCTGAATTTGAATTCTGTAACTTAATGGGAATAAATACAGCAAAAGTGTAAAGCAATAAATCTAATATTATAATTCTGGCATTTGATATGGGCAAGGCCATGTATAAAAAGTGAGCCCAAGAAAGTTCTGGATAATTTATGAGATTTTGTTTTTATTTATTATTCATTGGAAAATGTAAACATTCCAGGCTAAATCCTAGTTTAGAAGGTTTGTTTTTTAAAAGACGCTTTACAATATAGTTTGCCTAAAAATGTTTAGAAAATAGACAATTAAAAGTTTTTAGTGTATGTTCAAAATTGAAGCTTCTGCCATACTATTAATTTCATTTTTCTGATAAGATCATTTGCTGGAGAGACGGAGTAACGACACGGACACCAGAGCTGGATTTAAATTGGGTCATTTTTATTAACATAAATTTGCATAATTTATTCAAATACTTTGCATAAATTAGCATAAACAACTATGACCCGGAAATGGACCTGCAGGGTCAAACAAATACTTCCGGGGCGGAAATGACGTTATGTCAGCAAACATTCCTGGGCAACTCATGGGCGTATCTCGATGCAAGGTCCAGGTGAGGGCCAGGCCGTCACCTGTGACCTTTTCTGCCATGCTGTGCATGAGGGGGGTCCCACCGGCTAACCCGAATCGGGGAATTAAAGGTGCAGGACCCAAAGACAGGTTCCCCCCAGCTGCTCAGGCAGAAACTCCCTCCATGAGCTTGCGGAGAACCTGTCAATCATCCCCAAAGATGCCCAAGGGAGAACGCGCGGTTGCTAAACCACCCAATTTTCCGCCCCTAACCTGCCTACCCAAATGACCAAAGGTAAGCCAATTAACCTAATTAATGCAAGCACCCCCTAACCGCACATCCGTCACCCCAGTGTGGAATGGGCGAAAAAACAGCTCAGCTAAGAGGCAGAACTGCAAAAAATTCCCATTCGGCCCCCTAAGGGCGACCCCGAAGCACACTGCAAAATAGTGGAGGGCGGGCGGGTGTCTGCTCAGGAGCTCGGTCCGGGCGAAAAGGGAGAGCCCCGGGCCTGCTCGCCCTTATATAGGGCAAGCAGGCCCCGCCCGGACCAATCAGGGCCTGGCCAATCAGGCCCTGATCTCCCGAGCGAAGTCTCGCATCGCGAGACTTCGCCCGGGATCCAAAATGGCGGCCGCCATGAGGGACCGTGTCTCCCGGTCCCTCCAGCAAAGCCTGCCTGCCGGGTAAGTCCGGCGCTGCCCTTGCTGGAGAGACGGAGTAACGACACGGACACCAGAGCTGGATTTAAATTGGGTCATTTTTATTAACATAAATTTGCATAATTTATTCAAATACTTTGCATAAATTAGCATAAACAACTATGACCCGGAAATGGACCTGCAGGGTCAAACAAATACTTCCGGGGCGGAAATGACGTTATGTCAGCAAACATTCCTGGGCAACTCATGGGCGTATCTCGATGCAAGGTCCAGGTGAGGGCCAGGCCGTCACCTGTGACCTTTTCTGCCATGCTGTGCATGAGGGGGGTCCCACCGGCTAACCCGAATCGGGGAATTAAAGGTGCAGGACCCAAAGACAGGTTCCCCCCAGCTGCTCAGGCAGAAACTCCCTCCATGAGCTTGCGGAGAACCTGTCAATCATCCCCAAAGATGCCCAAGGGAGAACGCGCGGTTGCTAAACCACCCAATTTTCCGCCCCTAACCTGCCACAGGAGCGGGGGTCAGATCTCTATCTTGGCCCCCCGACTCCCCCCTCTAGCTGCGCCAGCTCACGCAGAGACCGCTGCAGGTCCTGTAGGAAGATGGCGTTCCCCTGCTCAGACAGGTGGACGCCATCATCACGGTAGAGCCATGGCTGGTCTATTGATATAAGGGGATGAGGTACTACCACTCCACCCAATTCTCTAACCGTTTTACCCATAGCCCTATTCACCCGCCGCCTAGCCCGGTGAATGGCCCTAAGGGAAGAGGCATCCCTCCACACAAGCCTAGGTAATATTTCTGACCACACCACTTGCGTGGTGGGCCAGACCTCACGAAGCCTTCGCAGGTCTTCGCGTGCCTGGATGAGCAGCGCCAGGCCTCCCAGTATGCACAGGTCATTGCCACCTAAGTGCAATACCAGCCACCTGGGTGCGGCCACAGGATGCTGCCCACCCAGACCCCTTTGGGCGCGACTCCAGGAGCCGCCCCCCATATTGCCGGGCACAGCCACAGAATGCTGACCGCCCAGCAACGCCGGTAGGAGACCCTCCCACCGCATACCTCTCCGGCCCATCCAGGTAACGTTGACCCACCGCCCCAGGGACAGGTGGGTCCCGATGGCGCTCCTGGCTGCCGCGCGGCCGGCCCAGAAAATCATGCTGTGGCCACACAGCAGCGCCGTCGGTTTCGTGTTAGCCTGGGGACCTGCAAGAGGACACAGACACAGAGAGGTTACCTAGCCTAAGCCCTGCCTAGGATCCTCAGCGGGCCTAACATAACCCAAATATGCCGCTGACCGCCAGCGGCCGATCTCCCGAATCCGATGGGCCGGGAAACCAGAAAGTGCCGCGCTAGTGGCGGCGCCGATACGGAACGAATGCGTTCCATAACCGGCGGGATCCATGCCCACCTGGGCCATCGCCCTAGATACTAAAGCCCAAAATTGGAAACGGGTCAGAGGGGTACCGTCACAATGCCTAAACAGGTACCCCTGACCTGACCCCCTCATACCACAATAAAGCCGTAGGGCGGCCACCGGACACACCAACTGGTCGGTGGCCGCACTAAGTTGTAAGGTAACCCCTCTGCGTAGCTGATCCGTTTTAGACCTCCTCACTACAAGGGACACCCCCCCTTGTCTAAAGGCCAGATCAGCGAACTGGAAGGCCCGGAGCGAAGTGTCAGCCTGAGACGAAGCCATGGCCTCGCTGACCCGAAGGGCCCCAAAAAACATGACACAAGCCGCTGCCCTAAAAAGACGGGCCTCGTACAATGAGGAACACAGACTGTCGAAAACCACGTTGATTAAAGACAGCTGCTCCACCGTCAGAGCCTGATGAGTGTCACCAGGGGCCCCCGCTTGCTCCCTAAGCCAGCCTTCCAGCATCTTCCGGATGCGAAAGTCACCCGAAAGATCTGCAAACCCCCCCGCCTTGGACAGAAAGGCGAGGCCGGCTAACCGGGACCGGATCGTCCTAACTGACAGGCCACGCTGCCTAAGTTGGACGCAAAACTCGGCCAAATTCTCTACAGGGACAGGCCAACTAAGCTGGTAACCCCTGCCCTGCCTAAACTCCCCAAACTCCTTACCTGCACGCTGGTATGCCCTGAGGGTGCCGGGCGCTACAGACAAGGAGATTGCCCGGGATGCCTCGTCTCTCCACCACTCTGGATCCCCCCCAGACTCCAGAGGTGGCTGGGGAACGCTTCTGGCAACTCTCGGGCCCACGGGGCCAGGGTCCGAAACCTGGACAACTGACCACGGGACAAGGCATCAGCAACCCCGTTATCTAACCCGGGGACATGCTTAGCCAAAAACAATGCGTTCAGAGACAAGGACCTGTGCACAAAATGGCGGACAAGCCGCATGACCCTGTCGCTCTTTGAGGACAGGGCATTCACCACATGGACAACCGCTAGGTTGTCACACCAAAAGTGCACAGTCTTGTCCCTGAACTGCTCCCCCCAAAGCTCCAAGGCCACTATTAAGGGGAAGAGCTCCAAGAACGTCAGGTCCTTAACCAATGAAGAGGCACTCCATTCCGGAGGCCATGCCGACCAGCACCACTGGTCACCTAACACCACCCCGAAACCACAAGTCCCCGCGGCATCAGAGCAGAGCTGCAACTCAGCTTCCAACAGAAGCTCGTGCCTCCAGAAAGACAACCCGTTAAATCTATCCAAAAAATCCCGCCACACGCCGAGGTCAGCCCTGACCCCAGCGCAAAGGCGGGTACGATGATGGGGCAAACGGAGCCCCTTCATCGCATCATACAACCTCCTGGAAAAAGCCCTTCCAGGAACAACTACCCGACAGGCAAAATTAAGAATGCCTGCCAATTCCTGAAGCTGCCGTAGGGTCACCTTCCGGCAGCCCAGGACCTCATCAAGCTTCCGCTTAATCTTCACCAACTTCTCTAGGGGCAATCTAGAAGATTGCTCCTCTGAGTCCAATTCAATACCCAGAAAGGTAATCCTGGTGGCGGGGCCTTCAGTCTTCTCAGAGGCTAAAGGCACCCCCAAATGAGCACAAAGGGCTTTGAAGTCCCGCATCAAAGCAAAACATTGCTCCGAATGCGCAGGCCCCGCCAACAGGAAATCATCAAGGTAGTGAACGACCGTACCCAGACCACTTTGCCTCCTGAGCGCCCACTCCAAGAAGGTGCTAAAACTCTCGAAAAGCGAGCACGAGACAGAGCACCCCATGGGCAAAGCTCTGTCCACGTAATAACCCCCCTCGAAATGGAAGCCCAACAGCTCAAAGTCGTCTGGGTGTATGGGGAGGAGCCGGAATGCCGACTTAATGTCGCACTTACCCATAAGGGCTCCTACCCCACACTTCCTAACCATAGTCACGGCTGCATCAAAGGATGCATACCGGACTGAACACAACTCGTCAGGAATGAAGTCATTCACTGACTCCCCTTTTGGAAAAGACAAATGGTGAATCAACCTAAATTCACCACTCGCCTTTTTGGGGACCACACCTAAGGGAGACACCCGAAGATTCGGGAAGGGCGGCTCCGAGAAGGGCCCGAGGACCCTGCCTTCGGCAACCTCCTTCCCAATCTTCTCCCTAACAATGTCTTCATGACCAACAACCGACCTAAGGTTGTCAGACATGAAGGCCTTCCTAACACCCTGGTAAGGGATCCTAAATCCCTCTGAAAAACCTAGCAAGAGAGCGGCCGCTCTCGAGCGAGGGTGGTAGTCGCCCAACCAACCCTCCAGCACCACTAAATTAATTGGGCTGGGCCCCTTTTCCCCCAGCAGGTGGGGGAGGCTTTGGGAGACCCGAGCCTTTCTTTTCAATCCCCTTCTTGGGGCGGGGGCACACGGCTGCGGAATGGTTTCCCCCACAACTTCCGCAGGCGTGACGAAACCTGCAAATGGGGCGGAAACACGCCCCCTTTGCAGCGAACTCGTGGCACACTAAAGAGGCCCCTTTCCCAACGGCACCCGCCACGGCCTTGGCCGGCGCGGGCGTCGCGGGCTCCTCTTCCATAAAGTGACCGCTATCGGTCCTATCACAGCCCTCCTTCCCTGACATATGCGTGGCCTGGAACCACAGGTCCGGTACCACCATATCCCAAGGCAAGTAGGGGTCATGGGCAATACGCATCCTGAACCCCTTGTCGTAGTGCCTCCATATGGTGCCCCCATATTCAAAATGGGCCCTCGCTATAAGGTCGATGTACTTCAGCAAGGCAGCGGCCCTACCCGGCTGCCTCTGAATTACCACCGACGCAAAGGTCAGAAAGGCATACAGCCACGAGCTGAAGCATTTCGTGACCTTTGTCTTTTTAACCTTCTCCCCAGGGACCACCTCCTTGTCCTGTTTAGGGACCTCCCTGTTCAAAATGGAGAAAAGATCAACGTACTCACCCCGCCAGATTGCCTCCTTAACTGACGGGTGAAGATGGTACCCTAAAGGTGTCGCGGGCAACCCACAAGGGATGGCCCCAGGCTTGATGCTGGTGAACAGGTCCCACACCGTGGTGGCCCCTGAGCCCAGCACCCCAAGCCCCGGTGGATACATGAACGGGACCGGGGGCATAATGGCTGGTGGAGGAGGGATCCAACCCCCCACCCCCGCCCCAGGTGGGACAGGTACCCCCGGCGCCCCCACTGGCGGAGCCGGCGGGGACCAGACCTGTCCACAGGTGCCTGCAGCAGACCCCATGAAACTGTTGCCACCCCCCAAAGCTGGCGGGATGAACCCGGGACCCTGGATGGGCAGGAGCGGTGATGTGCCTACATGTGGTGCAACCTCACCTGCCCCGTAAGGGGTAGAAGCCATCCACGGTGGGCCCATCCTGGTTGGGCCCTGGAACGATGACCACTGCCCCGGCGGGGCCATCTGCCCAGCGTGGCCCGTCTGCCCGGTGCTGCCCGTCTGTCCGGTGCCAGCCATCTGCACATCGTGGGCCACTTGCCCTGCTGGGGCCGACTCCACTTCGGGGTCTGCGCCCCATGCTGCGGTGGCAGCCGAGGAAAGCCCCTCCGGGCCTGCCCCCGACCGCCACCTCTCCAACTCGTCGAGCCGCTCCAGGACCCTGGCCCAGGAGAGAGAAGGGGACACCTCGGGTTGAGGGACTGTGGGCATAAACCCTACCACCCCCCCACCGGGATCCCCCCCGGGGGCCCCTCTGCCGCCACCCGAGCCCGGGCAGACGGCCTGGCAGCCCTCCTAGGCCGCACCACAGGTTGGGCCGGGAGGGCCTTAGCTGGCCGCTTTTTAGGGGCCATACCACCAAAATCTAATTTTACACAAGAAGGAATAGGGCGGGACCAAGCCCTCCCCCAACGGGCCCTGCACCACTTGAACAAGGCCTGCCCTAACAGCAGGCCTCAGTAGTGCAAACCCACCCAGGAAGCCAATCCCCCCTTCCAATGGGCGACAAGGCCCAATACCAGGCCTTTATCCCAGGCCTACAAGCCACCCAGCGACCCCCGCGGGCCCGCGAGGCCACCAGAAGGCAGCACCTCCCTCCCTCTACAAGGAAACAATGAGGCTCCAAACCGGAGCGGAGCCCAGCCGATGCTGGCTCCGCTGACGCTGCAAAAGGCTTTTCGCCACACCACAGGCCACTAAAATGGCGCCTCGCACGAGGTCACCAAACAAAATGGCCGCCGGAGCAGAACGACCGAACGTCTGCTCAGGAGCTCGGTCCGGGCGAAAAGGGAGAGCCCCGGGCCTGCTCGCCCTTATATAGGGCAAGCAGGCCCCGCCCGGACCAATCAGGGCCTGGCCAATCAGGCCCTGATCTCCCGAGCGAAGTCTCGCATCGCGAGACTTCGCCCGGGATCCAAAATGGCGGCCGCCATGAGGGACCGTGTCTCCCGGTCCCTCCAGCAAAGCCTGCCTGCCGGGTAAGTCCGGCGCTGCCCTTATGGCAATCTTGATGTTAAATAGAGATTCTCGAACATGCCCATACTGACTTTTTAGGAAGTAGGATTTAAGAAGACTAGCACATTAAAACATTATTTTCCTTTCCCTTCTACATTGCCAAAGGTAGGATTCTCTGAAATTGAACGTCACCAAAGAAGAAAGCTAAATAAGGCATTCTAGTTGAAGGGTGCATTAGAAGTGGGGTTCATAAACAATAATCAATTCTAATTCTAATTCTAATTTTCTAATTCTAATTCTAATAATTCTAATAATTCTAATTCTAATAATTCTAATTCTATATTGTTCAGAAACTTTAAAATCTTTTCTTTATTCTTTCATTATTAATAGTTATTGATTTTCAACCTTGGTGCAGTCCAAAGATGCTATCTTGAAATATCTTTAGCCAAAATTATTTGAGATTTGGAAGATATTTGTTGTGGTAAGAATAGGTTATGCTGTATCACCTGATTAATAATTACTTCGATATTTTATGGGGATAAAATACAATATATTTCTATAAATGATACACATGGGTTTTTTGATACCTGTTTTAGGCAAATTGATAGAAATTAATGATAATCTCTCTCTCTCTCTCTCTCTCTCTATCTCTTTCTCTTTCCACACACACACACACACACACAAACACACACACACACACAAACACACAAACACACACACACACACACACAGATCTAATGTATGAAAGAATCAAATTTCTTTTTAACTGATTTTTTTTAATACTTGCATCTATCAAGATGATGTACACATGGCTTTTACAAAGTTTCCTAATAAATTTCTTTATAAAAAATTCTTCTCAGACATGACGTAAGATGAGAGAGATCATTTTTTATATTTGGGAACTGTCTGAAGAATAGGAGGCAGACCGCAAGAATTAGAGGTCAGTTTTCAAAACAGGGTAGTTCTGCAATGTTTCCATTTAGCCTGTATTTTTAAACAGTGAATTGAATAATTTCGGGCCTCTAAAGCAACATGAGACAATGAAGTTTTCTAAAAGCTGAGGATCTTCCAACTGTAAAAAATGCATCAGATCAGCAAATACAATTCCGCTTGAGAAAATGGACAATGAGGGCTATTTCCTGAATCTTTAATATTGCACCACATGTTTCATAGATGAAATATTGAAATCAGACGTTTTAAAACATATCCCAGCAAAGTTTGAGTGAAATATTCAAGACAGTCAAGTTATTTGCATGATTACATTTTTTTAAAGTTAAAATCGGCATAAACTCTGCACCAGATAGTACAATATAGAGAGGAGGGTAAAAAACATATCTGTCATTAAACCACAGCTGCAACTCTCTACTCATACGTATAATTCAGGCCGAGATATTATCTTTTATAATTAAAATTTTATTGAATTTTAATATAAAAACAAATACATACATTAAAAATTAAGCAAAGAAGAAACATTTTCTATCAGGAGACTACAAAATGGTACGCTAGGACAGGAACATCTGACCCATAAAAAATACCCTGCTTTAGTTATAAAAATGCCTTTGTGGCAGGAAGTAAAGAGAGATATATTACTGAAACTCTCTATAATTGTGGCACTCTGTGATTATTACCTTTAAAATGGGGGAAAATCTCAAGTTGATAAAGTAAAAGGTTGGGGCTATAATTTTATTCTATATTTTACTGAGCAGAAAAAAGGTAGAAGTCAATGCGCCTTTTCTTTTATTTCCCTCTGTGCCTACAACTTTCTTTCCCCTTTCCATTTTCCCCTTTGATTGTTATTTTCCTTTGTATTTTATATTGCGACGATTTTAATAAATTTCTTACGTTAAAAATGGGCACTGTTTTAAGTTGTGTCAGTAAGACTAAAAAGAAAGTGATGCTGGGGGGTTGGTTTTAGTGTTTGATTTTGTAGAATACCATTTGGACAAAATGATAATGGGCCATAATCATGGCACAATTACAAGAGAAATGCGTATGAATATACTCCTTAATGATAAAAAACATGACCATACATGACAATATATGACTGAAGAGAAAAATAATGACTGAGTTGAAGATCTATGGGTAGAACTTTTGGCATAATATTTTGCTTATTGAAAACACTTTGGAAGCAACATTTGGCTCAAAATATTGCCATATGGCAGTTAGAATAAATTTAACCTAAAACACAAAAGGATATAAAACCACGCACCCAAGTTTGTTGATGGCAATTCACATTTGAGCACAATTTAAAGCAGTGAATTACTGCCATACTGTGGGCAGGCTTATTTTGTGGGTGTGACTTGATGGTCATGTCACCAGATGGGAGTGGCTTGACAATTGTGTGACCAGGGATGGCTTAAAGGTCATGTGACTGGGTGGGAGTGGCGCACCGACCAAGATGATTCATGATGTTTTTCTTGAAATTGATGGCTATATGGTTCAAGCTCTTATTCTGGAACCTGATTAGCTTTGTTGTTCTGTCATAGTCTGACTGGGAACCCTCTTAGGAGGACTTTATAATTTGTTCCACATTCACTTCTTAACTATGTCTTTGCTGTTATGACCGTACCCTTCCACTTCTTTGTACCAATATAGGTAATCCTTGACTTACGGCCACAATTGGACAAATTTATGTTGCTACATGGCATGTTTATATGGTGACTTTTCATTTAAGTTAAAATTGACATAAACTCTGCACCAGAAATGTACAGTATAGAGAGGAAATCAGGAAGCACAATTGCTAAGTGAGTTGTGCCCCATTTTATGACCTTCCTTGCCATAGTTGTTAAGCTAATCATTGCAGTTGTTAAGTTCATAACATGATTGTTAAGCAAAGCTGGTTTCCCCATTGACTTTGCTGGTCAGATGGCCACAAAAAATATGACCCTAGAGACACTGTGAAAGTTATAAATATGAAGTAGTTGCCAACGGTCTGAATTTTGATCATGTGACTGTGGAGGTACTGCAGCGCTCCTGTGAAAATCGTAAGTCACTTTTTTCCAGTGCTGTTGTAACTTTCAACACTCACTAAATAAACTGTTGTGAGTTGAGGACTGCCTGAAATGTAGACAATTTGATTATTGTCTGCTTGGCCTGGTAGTACACTAACAACAATAATTGAGACTGGAATTTCTGTTGCTAAGTGATGCAGTTGTAAAATGTGACATCACATAACCACTTTGCTTAGTGACAGCAATCCCCACAGTCATTGTGTAGCAAGGTTCATAGGTTGTTAAATGTTTACAATTCCCTGCTAGTCAGTCCAAAGTGGTTTTCCACCTGGCCAACAGGCAAGTAATTGACTACTACTGGGTATAAAATGGGGCGAGGGGCTGGTTGGGTGGTTGAGGAGGCATTACCCAGTATGAGTGCACCAAGGGAGGATGAAGCATGAATACAGAAAGGCTTAAGAGGTAGGGTTCTGGAAGATGTGCATGTGCAAAGGAGACACAACATAAATACAGCAAAGCATGGGGATGTGCAAATGGCCAGAAAAGTATAGCTTGAGTACATCAAGATTCAACAAAGTTGCGGAGAGGGTCTGGGATGGCCAGAGAGGAATGGCACAAGCACAGTAAGGGTTGGGGAGGGTGTGGGGAAAGTATTGGAGGGGCATGGGTGCCCATGGAGACACAACACAATTGCAGCAAGGTTCTGGGAGGGTATGGGGAGGGTATGTAAGTGACTGCATGAGCAAAGTAAGGCTCAAAGAGGATTGTGTGAGTGACAAAAAGGCTTGGGAAGGGTATAGGAATTATTTGCAAAAGAGGACAAGCAAGCTGCGAGCTCAGCAAAGGTCAGGAACAGTGTGCAAGTGGCAGCAACATTCAGGAAAGGTGCAGGGAAGGTGCACAGGGGTGAGCCAGGGAGGCATGACATAAGTGCCCTGAGGCTCGGGAAGGGTGCTTAAGGTGTGCAAGTGGGGAGGAGGCACAACATGAGCATGGCAGGGCTGGCTGTTCCCAGATAGGGCAGTGCACACAAAGATGCGCAGGCAGTAATGGGCAACCATTTTTTTACTGTCACATTGCGGGTGTGGCTTATTTTGTGGGTGTGGCTTGATGGTCATGTGACTGGGTAGGAGTGGCTTGACAGCCATGTGACCAGATGGGAGTGGCTTGAACAATCATCATTGTTCAGGTGAACTGTTAAGTCCTCAACTTACAACCTCACCAGTGTCACTCTCTGGGGTGACAATTTGCTTCGCGTTTCCCGCGCTCTCTTTCCTGGGTCGCCCCCTACCTCAGGCTGGGTAATTCGGTGAATGGGTGCTGATTAGCTGTTGAGAAAAGAGGAGGGAGGAAATGGGCCTCCTGCAACTCCTGACAGAGCTGGTCTCCCTGCTGCTTTCCGAGGAGAAGGAAGAGGATGGAAGGGGGAATAGTCAGCTGGAGCTGGGCACACAGCTTCATTTCCACTGGTGGAACTGGGCTCCACCCCGTCCTGCCTGCTGCTCACTCCTGTGCGCAGGTGACCCAAGGCACAGCTCAAGCTTAGGGAGGTGTGTTCATCAATTTCTTCTTCTTTTGGATAAAATTTGGATAACTCTCATATTATTATTTTTTTGGTCATTGCCTCCATTGCATCCAAAATGGTGATGCAGTCTTTGCTATAGCTTTCTTGTCTATGAAAACAATACCACTCCTTATTTTGTGTGTGTGCATGTGTGTGTGTGTGTGTGATGAGGATTAAAATATATGCTCTTCTTTGTTCAAAGTGTCCAGTTCTTACTATATTCCATGTTCTTCTTATATTCCTTTTTAAAAAAACAATGGTTTTTATTGAGTATAAAAATATATGTAGTATAATAAACTAATATTTCTATTTTTTCTATTTTTTCTATTTTTTAGGGATATTGGAACAAAAATTGTTCTATTTTTTAATCCAATATCCCTATTAAGAACATTTAAGTTTTCATTTTTTGTTCCATTATTTCTTCGAGCCACATGTGTATCTTTTCCTGAAAATTTTTAATTATTGGGCAGGTCCACCACATGTGATAAAATGATCCATTTTTGTGTTGGCATTTCCAACATTTGGGGTTCATGTTTTGATACATCTTGGCCAATCTAGCTGGTATAGGTGCCAACTGTGGTACATTTTATAGAGATTTTCCTTGTACAAAGCTGCCTTAGATAGTTTATAATTTTTATTCAAGATTTTTTTCCCATAGACCGAAATTTATGTTATATGCAAAATTTTTGGACCAACTAATCATGTTACCCTTAACAATTTCTTTCTCCATTTTATAGTTTAGTAAATATTTATAAATTTTTGCTATCATTTTTCCAATTTATTTTCTTTCATGACAACTTCCTCAAATGACTGGGCTTTAATCTCACCACATTGTAAATATCATTACATGACTGGAAGCTTCTCATCTCTTCCTCAGTAGCGTATTTATTTATTTATTTATTTATTTGTTTGTTTGTTTGTTTGTTTATTTATTTATTTATTTAGAAACATAGAAACATAGAAGACTGACGGCAGAAAAAGACCTCATGGTCCATCTAGTCTGCCCTTATACTATTACCTGTATTTTATCTTACCTGTATGTTTATCCCAGGCATGTTTAAATTCAGTTACTGTGGATTTACCAACCACGTCTGCTGGAAGTGTGTTCCAAGGATCTACTACTCTTTCAGTAAAATAATATTTTCTCATGTTGCTTTTGATATTTCCCCCAACTAACTGTGTCCCCTTGTTCTTGTGTTCACGTTCCTATTAAAAACACTTCCCTCCTGAACCTTATTTAACCCTTTAACATATTTAAATGTTTCGATCATGTCCCCCCTTTTCCTTCTGTCCTACAGACTATACAGATTGAGTTCATTAAGTCTATCCTGATACGTTTTATGCTTAAGACCTTCCACCATTCTTGTAGCCCGTCTTTGGACCAGTTCAATTTTGTCAATATCTTTTTGTAGGTGAGGTCTCCAGAACTGAACACAGTATTCCAAATGTGGTCTCACCAGCGCTCTATATAAGGAGATCACAATCTCCCTCTTCCTGCTTGTTATACCTCTAGCTATGCAGCCAAGCTTGTTATACCTCTAGCTATGCAGCCATTTACTTACTTACTTACTTACTTACTTACTTACTTACTTACTTACTTACTTATTCATTTATTTATTTTTGTTTTGTCACGTATGTATAAGTGATATACAAAGATATAATATTTATATACATGATAGTAGTAAAAGAGAAACATTAGGACAGGGGACGGAAGGCACTCTGGTGCACTTATGCATGCCCCTTATTGACCTCTTAGGAATCGGGAGAGGTCAACAGTGGATAGTCTAAGGGTAAAGTTTTGGGGTTATGATACTACAGAGTAACAACATTATGAAAGGCTAAAGCTTTAGCTGATTTTTTTTACAAGTTGCCTGATAAAAATGAAATGTCATTCCATTTTAAAATGGAGCGGGTGGGAGGGAGGGAAAGAGGGAGGGAGACAGAGAGAGATACAAACAAGATTTACCGTGGAACTGTGAAACCATGGACCAGCCTTTTTTTAAAAAAAGAAAACAAGCCAGTGAAATTGACAAGAATTTTGCCACTTCCAGTCTGGTGATAGCCGTAAAACTGAAGTGTTTTGTTTCTTTGCTTACCTGACTAGAAAATGGAATCCTAGGCAAGAAATCTCCCAATCAGAAATCCACACAGAACATCAGGCCAACATCACAGCTTAGGCATAGAAAAAGGTTGAAATAATTCATTTGTACATATTTTACACATGGAAGACAAGCAGCTTAGGGGAGCATTGTGGAAAAGTCCTTTGTATCTCACTGCTGTTTCGGTCTAGATGTAGCCAAATGGGGCTGTTCCAGATTGGGACTACAGTGAGAGAAATAAATAAAGGTCACTACTACTATGCCAGGATTACAAAACCCCAGGCTTTTGATCCTTGTTGCTAATTGCAAGATTGGCATTTTGCCTACTTGGACTATTTATTAGCATTGTATTGAAAGAAGGCTGAAATTGGCAAATTGATTCTTTGGTTTTAAGATTGAGAAGAAGGATAAGTCTTTGGTATAACTATGACAAATATGAATATGTTATTTCAAAGTAACTGTATTAAGATATGGAATGAAATAAAAAAAACATATTTTAAGGGGATGAATTATAATAGTTATTGCTGGGGAGAATTTCTGTGACAAAAGGAATGTCTCATCTAGAATGATATTTTTTGTTTCAGACAATGTTTTGACAACTGATGCTTCTTTTAAACGGTGGCTGAAGTATATATCTAAATTTGTGTAGCAGAAGAAAAAAAACCCTGAGTAAAATATAAAGTGTTAAAGGATGCAAAGAAAAGAGAGTGGATTGGGAGGATTGCATCTTGCTGATTGGTTTGGACTAAAGAATGGGTGTTGTTTCTTAATTGCTAAACAAATCTCCAGTTCTCTGGGCCCAGCGGACCTGAGAGCATGACTAGGTCTAAAGAAACTTCTGAAACATTAAATAAGATGGAGATAAAAATGGGAGCTGGGAAGGAGAATGTTCCATAAACTAGCATGTGTGTGTGTGTGTATCTATCTCTTTATCATCATCATCATCATCATCATCATCATCATCATCATCATCATCATTATCATCTCTCTCTCTCTCTCTCTTTCTCTCTCTGTCTTATCTATGTTTCTCTGTCTGTCTGTCTATCTGTCTGTCTGTCCATCTCTGTCTCCCTGCCTGTAGCAGTACATGTGCATGATTTGTAGCAGTACATGTGCATTTTTCCTTCTCACCTTAATTCGCAGCATATTTTAGTACTAGGGACCATTGTATCTTTCTGGCTGGATTCAAGAAATTGTGAATGGGTGACATAGTATGGGAGTGATTTTTTTTCCCCTTTCTCATTGTTAATTCCAGACAGTGTTCATTGGAGAGAGGAGAACCAGAGATTTAGTTCTAGTCTTCTGCTTTGTGAAGTGCAAAAGGGCTCCACTCTCTCCCCACTTTTAACATCCAAATGAAGCTGCTGCATGAGATCATCTAGTAGCCATCACTTCCAGTTTGCTGATGATACATGGCTGTAAATCTCTGCTCCAGGTGACCATGTCATGTTATCTTGGTACCTTCGCAGTGTTTGAAGGCAGTGGGGCGACTTATTTATTTATTTTATTTATTTGTTTTGTCAAGTACGTATTGGTGGTATACAAAGATATAATAATATTTATATACAGTTCATGATACTAGTAAGAGAGAAACACTAGGACAGGGGATGGAAAGCACGCTGGTGCACTTATGCACAGCCCTTACTGACCTCTTAGGAATCGGGAGAGGTCAACAGTGGATAGTCTTAAGGGTAAAGTTTTTGGGGTTCGGTGATGATACTAAAGAGATGGGTAGTGAGTTCCATGCATCAACTAATCAATTACTAAACTCGTAGTTTTGCAGTTGAGTTTAGAGCGGTTAACTTTAAGTTTGTATCTGTTGTGTGCTCAAGTGTTGTTGTGGTTGAAGCTGAAGTAGTCATTGACAGGGAGGACCTTGTAGCAGATGATTTTATGGGCTATGCTTAGGTTGTGTTTAAGGCGACATAATTCTAAGCTTTCTAAACCTAGGATTGGAAATCTAGTTGCATAGGATAGTCTGTTGCAAGTAGAGGAGTGGAAGGTTCTTCTAGTAAAATATCTCTGGACATCTTAGGAAAGAACAGGTTTCAACTTAAAGCAGATAAGAACTAGTAGCTGTGGGGTTGTGGATCCCCCAGTACTACAATCCTTGTCTCTGGGTGGGGTTGTACTTCCCCATTTATAATTATGCATAATTTGAAGGTCCCCTTGGATTCTCAATCCCTGCTTGAGGATCAGGTGATAATTATGGCCTCTGCCCAATTCCACATTGTATAGCTGCTTCAGAATCAGGAATCTATTCTTATAATCATTAATACTTTGGTTACCATCTTGTTTGATTACTGTAATTCACTGTATGTGGGATTGCACTTGAAAACTATCTGGAAGTTGTAATTTGTCCAAAATGCAGTGGTGTATGCAGTAATGGGTACACTACAGAGAGGATCCGCAACTTGGGCATCCTCCTTGATCCACAGCTTATATTAGAGAACCATCTTTCAACTATGGTGAGGAGGGCGTTTGCCCAGGTTCGCCTGGTGCACCAGTTGTGCCCCTATCTGAACCGGGACTCACTGCTCACAGTCACTCATGCCCTCATCACCTCGAGGTTCGACTACTGTAACGCTCTCTACATGGGGCTACCTCTGAAGAGTGTTCTGAAACTTCAGATCATGCAGAATGCAGCTGCAAGAGCAATCATGGGCTTCCCTAGGTATGCCCATGTTACACCAACACTCCGCAGTCTGCATTGATTGATGATCAGTTTCCGGTCACAATTCAAAGTGTTGGTTATGACCTATAAAGCCCTTCATGGCATCGGACAGAATATCTCTGGGACCGCCTTCTGCCGCACGAATCCCAGCAACCGGTTAGGTCCCACAGAGTTGGCCTTCTCCGGGTTCCATCCACGAAACAATGTCATCTGGCGGGAGCCAGGGGAAGAGCCTTCTCTGTGGCAGTCCCGACCCTCTGGAATCAACTCCCCCTGGAGATTAGGACTGCCCCACCCTCCTTTCCTTTTGCAAACTCCTCAAAACTCATCTTTGTCGTCAGGCTTGGGGTGATTGATTCCCCTGGGCTGCTTCCGCTTTACGCATGGTCTGTATGAGATGTATGATTGTTTTTATATTAAGGGTTTTAAATTGTTTTAGTATTGGATTAGTATTGTTTTTGTTGTGAGCCGCTCAGATTCTTTGGAGAGGGGCGCCATACAAATCTAATCAATCAATCAATCAATCAATCAATCAATAAAATAAATGGCCATATATTTGTTGGATTTTAATTTAATTTTGCTTTTATTAAAGTATGCTATCAGAAATTATGACTTGGGCATATTTATAAATTATATACATCTAACAGAACTAATATAAATCATATTCACACTGTAATCTTATCCACAGTTATAAGGGATTGCAGCCCATTGATTTTGTGGTTGCTTAGTGCACAATCTGTGTACTAATTATGATTTAATCTTCACCTTTTCTAAGGGACAGATGTATTTACAAATCAGGAAGTATCAGGTATGGGATAGTTGATTGATTAGTGAAGAGAAGGATGTGAGGATACCAGAGGGCAAGAGATTTTCTTAAAACAACAACACTGTGACAAGATAGTCTTCATGCACTTAATGTGACCATTGTCCTTTAGCTTTTAACACACTTCCTCAATTAATCCGTTCATGGTTAGCACTTAAGTAGCTAACCCTGCTGTTACAAATTGATTTATCCCCTGGTGCCAGTCAGAGCTGCTGACCAAATTGGAAAGAGGGAGAGAAAGAGAGAGAAAAGAAGAGACAATCTCCCTTTTAATTTTGCGAAGTCTCTTTCTGGATGGTTCTGGTTTTCAACTGTTTTGCTTTTTTTAAAAAAAATATTTACACAACCATACTTTTTTGGAGCTAAAAGAAAAAAGCACACATGAACAAGACAAGATAATATCTGCTGCTGAGGTCAAAATGTTAAGAGTAAACTGACTAGACTTTCTGGTTTTCCAAATATATGATCTGATGATTTCTTTTAGTCATTTTCCTAATTTAAATAATTTTCATAAATGAATTCAGACTGGGACCTGTCTATTAGACTTCTATACTGTCATTCAACTGTGTATATGTGTGTGTGTGAGAGAGCAGTATCCTTTGGAATATTAAGCCTCCATCATAAAAAAAAGTAAATAAATCAATAATGCAAGATAGTAAAAATGGTCGTAAATAATCAGAAGATAAAATTCTTCAGATAACAAAAGCCTATGAAAATAACATATTGCATATGCCTGGCCTCAAAAGGATATCTACAACCTCTCTGGAGGAATACTTTCATAAATGTGTTCAGTATTAAAGAAATGCCATGCCATGTCATGTCTGTATCTTTTAGTTCAGACATTTGGACGAGTGCTACGTAAAGTGTAGCTGGACAAGTGGATGTAGTAGGAGCAGGGGTGGGCAGCAGGCAGGATGGGGTGGAACGTAATTCCATTGGCGGAAATGAAGCTGTGTGCCCAGCTCCAGTTGACTACCCCCCCCCCATCCTCCTCCCCGGAAAGCGGTAGGGAGACCAGCACCGGCAGGAGTTGCAGGGGGCCCTTTTCCTTCCCCCTCTTTTCTCAACAGCTTATTGGCACCCATTCACCTAGCTACCCAGCCTGAGACAGGGGGTGACCCAGGAAGGAGAGCGTGGGAAACCCCGGAGAGCAACACTGGTGTGGTTGTAAGTCGAGGACTTAACAGTTCATTTGAATGATGATGACCGTTCAAGCCACTCCCACCTGGTCACATGGCCAGAAACCCACTCCTACCCAGTCACATGACCATCAAGCCACACCCACAAAATAAGCCACACCCACAGTGTGGCAGTAAAAATTTTGGCTGCCAATTACTGAGTAGGAGATATTCTTGTTTACATTTAAATTTCAAGCAGTTTAACAACATGAAAGATGAGACGAGCCCAAATCCAAGACCAAGCCACAAAAACAAAAACAAACAATGGATGAGGTCAAAGGTTGATCAGATCCAGTGTCAAATGTGGGAAGTCAATCATCAGAATACAAAACACAAAGCCAATTTTCTGACTGAGATCCAGATTTACAGTTTCAGTTCCTGGGAAATAACAAGTAGATGACTTGGTTTTAAAATGGTTAAGTTAGTGGCCAGTAATATATCATTTAACTTCAAATTTCATGATGTAATATACCTTGTGCAGAAAAATACCTTGTGCAGAAAAAGTAAAAGCGGTAGATCCCCCTTTAGCCAGCATGAGCAAGCCCACAATTAGGCTTGCCGCAGAGGGGAGGGAAGGGTGTGGCCCTATGACGCGGGCAATGAGCAGACTGAATAATGCTTTATAAAGGTGATTGTCTCCCATGGCATTTTTAATACTCTGACGAAGTTAGCAGCACGCTAACGAAAGCTAAGTGGTTTTATTAAAGTTTCTATGTTCCGGTGATCGAGATGGCTGCTGCCTCATCATTCACATCTGAATATGTATATATATATATATAGATATTTATATAGATATATATTGCATTTCTTTAAAATAAGGGATGTACTCAGTGAAGGATTACCAAATTTTTTACTACCACACTGTGCCCGTGGCTTGTGCAGGACACCCTGCATTTTCTTTCAACAAATTTCAGTGCAAATTGGGTGCTCTGGGGTGGAGCTCCATTTTTGCTACCCCACTGCGTCCCCCCCCCCCCATTCCGGCCAGCAGCCCACCCCTGGATGTACTGCATATTCATACTTCACTCTTATGTTGTTCCAATCCAGCTAGACACTAATTTGGCTTAAGAAATTTCTGTCCAGGGTACAATACTTCAGTATTTTGTGGCTAGGTTCAGTCTAGATGGCTGGTTATCGTTAGCCCCCACTGGACAATTCTGCAGCTTGGCGTTCCCAGCTTTTTGTACTTTGCCAATTGTTTTTCTTTCTTTGAATGAGTGTGTTTATGAGGCCCAGGCTGCACAGCTGATATTGACCTGGCAGAAGCCAAGTTCCCTATAAGCCAAATAAAACTGGCTTCCCATAGAGGTGAACATTTCCCATTAGTATCAAATTTATCAAATTTGAGGTTCATTTATTAGCCTTTATCCGGTGCATTACTGCATTAATTCCAAGTACAAGTTTAGACATTCATGTTTTACATTTTCTTTTATAGAGAGATGCAAAGAGAATAAGAAAAGATAAAGTTGTACAAATGCTATTCAGCAAACACCAATAACCTAAAATATAAATGATGTCTAGGATTGTTATTAAACTTATCTATTTGTTAATATGCTCTTTAAAAATCAAAAGATTTCATGCCTAAACTATTTTTAATGGAGCAAATATAACATTCTGCAAACATATTACCTAATCAAGTGAAGAAAAACTCCCACTTATTTTAATAGGCCCTAAATAATAGCCTAAAGTCTATAGAAAAAGCCTGCTTAATTTTCATTATTTCATGTGTTTACATAGGCTATGTACAGTCTTTAACTTTAGGCTGAATTTCTGAAATTAGGAACTGGTTTTCACTTTTACAATGCAAAGCTGTTTCTGCAAAATGGATTAAAATTTAATTACAGTTCAGGAACAAAATATGTTCACATTAAGAACAAAGATTTAAGTTAAATCCATTGAATTCTGTGGGTAAGAAATATCCACCCTTGTACATGTCATTGTATGCAGTAATGAGCAGCCAAAATTTTTACTGCCACATTGTGGGTGTAGCTTACTTTGTGGGTGTGGCTTAATGGTCATGTGACTGGGTAGGAGTGGCTTGCTGGCCATGTGACCAGGTGGGAGTGGCTTGAATGATCATCATTATTCAAGTGAACTGTTAAGTCCTCGACTTACAACCTTACCAGTGTCTCTCTCTTCCTGGGTCGTCCCTGTGCCTCAGGCTGGCTAGCTAGGTGAACAGGTGCTGCCAGAAGCATAAATGCTGCCAGTGCCACTTCCACCCACACCTTCTGCTTGCACCTCAGGCAGGAGGTGTTCGTGTGAGGCTGGAGGGGAGCCAGGCAGGAGAGAGGGAAGCTTGTCTGAGGCCAGGAAGGAGGAAAGAGGAAAAAAGCAAGGAGTGCAGATGCTGCAGCAGTAGCAAGGGAAAAAAGGAGAGCTGAGCCAAGACCAGTAATCCTGGAAATAACAGCCATCAATCTGTTAGAGTTGTGCACACATCTTCATTTCCACCGATGGAACTGCGTTCCACCCCGTCCTGCCTGCTGCCCACCCCTGATTGTATGTATATACTTCATTTTAAATTTTTAACTTTATTGACTAATATTGGAAATAGCTTTAAAAGAAACATAGACTTTTTAGAAACTCATGAACTTATGTACTGAAAATGTGTTATGCTTGGATTTTTGAGAATATTCCATGGACTTTTCAGCTGTCATGGGTAGGGTGCCTGTTCATTGACAAAATGGCTCTCTTAGCCAGTCCTAAAATAAACAGAGAATTTTTTAAAAAGAAATCAGGTAAAATGGTGACCCTAGAAGATTCCAGCAGGAATACTGATGCCCAAGTTTCTCATGGAATCAATAGTCACGGAGCCAAGAAAAATCTTGCAGTACTCTGGATCCCAAAAGTTGTAAACAATATGTGCTTGTTTAAAGCTATGTTTAAAAGCTATGTTTGGAATATCATCATGAGAAGGCTTGGCCAGATAATAAAATATAAGTCAAAGCAAAATTTTAGCCACCGTAACTTCTGTTGTTTGACATGAGAGATACTTGTGCAGTGTCCACTGTGGTTTATTCAAAGCCACCTAGCAGGGAATTTTATAGGATTTGCAAAAGACTTTAAGACCTTGCTGTTAGCTACTTGAGAATCCTCCAGGCGCCACCTCACATGGTCAGCAATATGTACCTGAGCTCAAAGTCTCAGCATAAGGCCAGTTGTGGGAATTCTAAGTGCTCTGTGATCACCAGGAAGGAGCAAACTAATGGCATTTTCTTAAGCACAGGGAAATAGGCTGCGCAACGAGGCAGGTAATGAACAAGGGGGAATAGAAGATAGAATTAGAGATGACTGTCTACATGTCTTAAGCATAGGGAAAGTGTACAAGAAAATGATTGGGAACAACAACAAAAAACAGGAGGATTAGATTTAACCATTGTAGATGAGGTCAGTGGTTTGGGTTTCTTTCTTTCCAAATAATATGGAAGAAGTGTCACGATGAAAGAAGAAAGAAATAATTGAGGGCACTCCATCTTTTGAGTAGTCATTTAAAACTGAGAAAAATCAATTAGACTTTTCAGTCAAATTAAAGATACAAGAATGGAAATAAAGAGGACAATTTATATGATTGATTTTAAATCTCATTTACAAAATACATTAAAAAATAATTTAAGCTTTTAATTGAAAAAACAAAACCTTTTCTACAATCATCTAATGGTTGTCAGTATTTTAGCTAAGATTCTACATGGATTCTGTTACTCAGCATTATTCAGAAAAAACTAGAGCATTGTCTTCAATTATCTAACATAAGAATAACATAAACAATTAATGGCACCTATAACTCTTTTCTTTTGATGTTTTTGATCATACTGTATTAGAATATGTAAGAAAACTGGACTGTTATGAAGGGATGAAGCCTACTGGGTTTGTAGAAACCAATTCAAATATATAGTATTTGATTACATAACATACAGACTTAACCCAAATCAGCATGGCTTTACTGAAGGCAAATCATGTCAGACTAATCTCATTGATTTCTTTGACTATGTCACAAAGGTGTTGGATGAAGGTGGTGCCGTGGATATTGCCTATCTGGACTTCAGCAAAGGCTTTGATACGGTTCCACATACAGAGCTGATAGATAAATTAGTGAAGATTGGACTTAATTCCTGGATAGTTCAGTGCATTTCAAGCTGGCTGAAGCATAGACATCAGAGAGTTATTGTTAATGGCGAGTATTCTGAGCAGAGACAGGTTACAAGCGGTGTGCCACAAGGGTCTGTTCTGGGTCCTATTCTTTTTAATATGTTTGTGAGTGACATAGGGGAAGGTTTGGTAGGGAAGGTTTGCCTATTTGCCGATGACTCTAAAGTGTGCAATAGGGTTGATATTCCTGGAGGGGTCTGTAATATGGTAAATGATTTAGCTTTACTAGATAAATGGTCAAAGCAATGGAAACTGCAGTTTAATGTTTCCAAATGTAAAATAATGCACTTGGGGAAAAGGAATCCTCAATCTGAGTATTGAATTGGCAGTTCTGTGTTAGCAAAAACTTCAGAAGAAAAGGATTTAGGGGTAGTGATTTCTGACAATCTCAAAATGGGTGAGCAGTGTGGTTGGGCGGTAGGAAAAGCAAGAAGGATGCTTGGCTGCATAGCTAGAGGTATAACAAGCAGGAAGAGGGAGATTGTGATCCCCTTATATAGAGCGTTGGTGAGACCACATTTGGAATACTGTGTTCAGTTCTGGAGACCTCACCTACAAAAAGATATTGACAAAATTGAACGGGTCCAAAGATGGGCTACAAGAATGGTGGAAGGTCTTAAGCATAAAACGTATTAGGAAAGACTTAATGAACTCAATATTTATAGTCTGGAGGACTAAATAAGGGTTAAATAAGGTTCAGGAGGGAAGTGTTTTTAATAGGAAAGTGAACACAAGAACAAGGGGACACAATCTGTAGTTAGTTCGGGGAAAGATCAAAAGCAACGTGAGAAAATATTATTTTACTGAAAGAGTAGTAGATCCTTGGAACAAACTTCCAGCAGACGTGGTTGGTAAATCCACAATAACTGAATTTAAACATGCCTGGGATAAACATATATTCATTGTAAGATAAAATACAGGAAATAGTATAAGGGCAGACTAGATGGACCATGAGGTCTTTTTCTGCCATCAGTCTTCTATGTTTCTAACCATAGTTTCAACTGGGAAAGTCTGAGTATCCTCAACCAAGTTAGGTCCAAAAATTCTAGAGAATATCTGGAAGTCTGACACTCAGACAAATCAGCCAGCAACAGGCACAAAGAGATAAACAACATTTACATACTATTTAAAAAAGACAATTGAAAAGCTGAAACAAAATGAAAAACCATACACTTCCCCACCAGCCATCAATATCCAAGTAAGTAGAAATTAACACCAGAATTAATTACCATACCAACAATAAAGCAGTAAACACTCAAGGAACTACCAATTTAAACAAAAAACAAGGAACAAAAGCCTAATCAAGGAATTACCAAACCCCCAATTTCACCAATACTTCCTTCTGTATCTCTCTAGACTAGGAGCTTCTGCTCAGAGATTCTCTAGTTTTAAACCATCAAGAACTTCAAATAACCAGCCACTTTAATTGCATCTGAAATTGGTTGCCCACTAGCACACTGCACAAATCCAATAAACAAACAAACAAACAAACAAACAAACAAACAAACAAACAAACAAACAAACGCAGCACAGAAGCTTAGGTTGTTGCATTCAGTAGAAATTCCAAATGGACTTCAATATCAATCCCATGTAAATCAAAGTTACCATATAGGCAGTTATTTTTTAAAGTAACCAGTTGGGATTGGCATCTTGGCCTTCAAGTGAAGCAGTCATTAAGTAAAACCACCAGTATGCTTATGATCTTGCTTTGATTTTCCTTTGCTTTACAGATCTGCAAAGGCCATGAATATAAAAATTGGTTGTGAAGTAAGTTTCTCATCAGTCTTGTAACTGCAAATAGTTGCTAAACAAGAGCTACAAATTTTCCAAATAGAGTAAGAGTGACCTCAGTTGACCCATACGGTGAAATTATGCAAAGGCCTTCTGACAAGGGCTTCACCTATTCTTCCAGAAACAGCTGTGAATCCAAGAAAACCTCAGAAATAAAGATCCAATTCTTTTGGAACCAATTACTTTCTGAACCATTAGACACTTCACCTTCCTAGGATTGAGTTTAAATTTTGTTTTTCTCCAACCAGACTTTTATAGTCACCACATACCATGAAAAAAGCCACCAGGTGGAAATTGCTGGACCTGCACATTGGCTGATTTTGGGCAGCGCAGAAGCTGAGCTTCCTTCTTTGATTTCTTCTTTTGGGCAGCACAGAAGCTGAGCTTCCTTCTTCGCTTCCTTCTTTTGGGCAGATTCTAGTTGTCTGTGCCGGGAAAAAACTTGGAAGCCATGAAGAAGGGCAAACCGAGCTGCAGAGCACAGAGTGAATGATCTTACTTTGGTTTCAGTGCACAGAGTAAAGATTCCTTCGGCCCGGGCAGCATGGCCAAAGCATTGGACTTGTAAACCCATTCTGTCCCTAGCTTGGTTCCGCTTGCCAGCAAGCCCTACCCCATCATCAGTGGCCACCTTTACCCAGCCTCGCAACTTTTTGCTCTTCGCTCACTCAGCCTCCCGCAGCCGTCGCCCTTTCCCTCCTTTCCCCCCCTGTTTTATTTTTCTTTCTTTATTTTTTATTTGCTTGCTTCCCCCTTTCTTTCTCTTCTGTTCGCTCCTTGCACCCAGCTCAACACCTTCCTGGGGCCCCAGCTGTTGGCCGAATTCCTCAGTGTGGCTGAGCCACCCAGGCAGGAGAGCTCACTAGCAGTGACAGCAAAGAGGAGGAAAAGGAAAGGGAAGCATGGTTGAGGCATTTGGTCCCTCCTCCTCCTCCTCCGATAGCTAGTCCGCTATGCTTGGTGGTGGGCAGACGGATGGAGCACCACTTGTGCCAGGCGGTAAAATCTGTCTGCTGTTTCCAAGTAACAGCTCGCTCGACGAATAAAGATGGGTCCATCTCAGCCCAATGTTTTTTCTGCCCAACAGGCCTTTGCCCTGGCACCACAAGTGGAGAGACTGAGACATTCTGCCATTGATGGGGGGAGAGAGAGAGAGAGAATGAGAGAATGAGAGAATGAGAAAGAGAGAGAGAGAGAGAGAGAGAGAAAGAGAGAAAGAGAAAAGGAGAAAGAGTGAGAAAGAGACACAGAGAGAAAGAGAAAAAGAGAAAGAGTGAGAAAGAGAGAGAGAAAGAGGGAGAGAGAGAGAAAGAAAGAGAGACTGAGAGAGAGTGAGAAAAAAAAGAGAGAGCAAGAGACAGAGAGAGCAAGAGAGAGAAAGCGCACATAAGAGAGAGAAAGAGAGAGTGAGAAAGAGAGAGAGAAAGAGAGAGGAGGAGAAAGAAAGAGAGAGATAGCAAGAGAGAGAGCAAGAGAAAGAGAAAGAAAGCAAGAGAGAGAGCAAGAAACAGAGATAAAGAGAGAGAGCAAGACACATAGTGTGAGAGAGAGCAAGAGAGAGAGGGAGAGAGAAAGAGAGAGTGAGAAAGAGAGAGAGAAAGAAAGAAAGCAAGACAGAGAGAGAGCAAGAGACAGAGAGAGAAAGAGAGAAAGAGCAAGAGAGAGAGAAAGAAAGCAAGACAAGAGAGAGAGAGCAAGAGACAGAGAGAGAAAGAGAGAGAGAGCAAGAGACAGAGAGAGAGAGGGAGAGAGCAAGAGAGAGTGAGAAAGAGAGAAGGAGCAAGAGAGAGAGAGAGAGCAAGAGGGAAGGAGAGCAAGAGAGAAATAGTAAGAGAGAGAGAGAGAAAGAGAGACAGAGAGCAAGACAGAGAGAGAAAAAAGAGAGAGAGAGTGAGGGAGAAAGAGAGAGAAAGGGAGGAAGGGAGAGAGAAAAAGGAGAGGAAGGAAGAGAAGAGAAAGAGAGCAAGAGGGAGGGAAGGAGGGAGAAAAATAGAAAGAGACAAGGAGGAAAGAAGTGAGAGAGAAAGAGAGAAAAGAGAGGAAGGGAGGAAGAGAGAAAGAAAGAGGGAGGGAGGGAGAGAGAAATAAAGAAAGAAAGAAAGAGATGAAGGAAGGAAGAGAGAGAAAGAGGGAGGTAGGGGGGAGAGATAAAGAGAAAAAGGAAGAGAAATATTTTTTGCTCCATATCGACCAAATTTTTAATCCAGAACCTCTCCCACCCACCCACCCTCACCCTGGTCAATGGTGTTCCTCTTTACCAAAGTTAAAATCTGGTCACTTTACTCTTGACAGAACTACATTCTATGATCTCAGAAACCAAGGCATCTTCTGGAAAACAAATGCATAAGGGACCTGGCATGGATCAATCAAATATGTCCTCCCAGAAGAGAACAATCATATGGTTAAAAAACTGAGAAGGATCAAAATAGGACAAGGGGCTTATGTGAATACCTCCACCCTCATCATGACTCACCTGCTTTAAGAAATACAGTGGTACCTCTACTTAAGAACTTAAATCATTCCGTGTCCAGGTTCTTAAGTAGAAACATTCTTAAGTAGAAGCAATTTTTCCCATAGGAATCAATGTAAAAGCAAATAATGCATGCAAAACCATTAGGAAAGAAACAAAAGCTCAGAATTTGGGTGGGAGGAGGAGGAGGAGGAGGAAGAAGAGGAGGACAGTTGCTGCTGAAGGAAGAAGGTGAGGTGAGGGGAATCAAAAAAATCCAAAACTTTAAGGCTTTAAAAAAAAAAGGACTGAGGCGGCAAGGAGGAGCATGTGCCTTCCAAACACCTGACACAAGGCTGCCTTCCATACACTGCGCCCGAGAGAGAAATCCAGGGGGTGATTTAAAGGTCACCTGCTTAAAGGTGGCCAACTTGACATTACTCACGTCAAGGGTTTGGGTTAGGGTTAGGTGCCTGGACTCTCTTCTCCTCAAAGAGATACAATTTCCCTATCTATTTACTATTACTGAACATCCAAAATATACAATTTAATTCTAGGTATATTTATTTATTATTTTATTTATTTATTATTTAGATTTGTATGCCGCCCCTCTCCGAAGACTCGGGGCGGCACAGGTATATGTCATAAGTATACATACATATTGCACACAGGCACACAAAAATATACATTATCTATTATATTAAGTTGAGAATGAAACATTTTTCTCTCTTTAGATTCCTCTCCCAACTTAAATGATCAAAGTACAGCTATAATTATAATTATAAAATACTTCCCCAAATGTAGATGATATAAAAGATGTTAACCTGCTAATCTCAGAATTTTCAGGACCCACAATTTTAAGTTATGGTACTTGCACAATAAATGGATGCAAATAAGCTGAACTAGTATCATCTTGCAGGTGGCATAATGAGGAAAGGTGGGATAAAAATCTAATATAATAAAAATGACAGGGAAGAATTATTAGTAGCAATAATCTAGAGTTCAACGCATACATTATTTAGGCATATTTTAGTTTTTATTTTGTTTCCTTTTCTTGAAAATCAATTATTGAGAAGTATGTTTTTATAGTAATTGAATAATAACTTTGAGAACTTTTAAACAGCACAATCATACATAATCCCAATGGCCTATGCCATCAATATAAGCAAATATAGAATTGCACTCAATAAAATAGCTCTGCTATGTCAATTCCTTTAGGTTATGTGAAGTTGTTTACTACCTTGCTTGGTGTAATACACTGCATTCTGCTGTAGTATTGCCTTCACAGGTATAAATGGATGCTGAAGTGAGAGGCAGTGGAGCATAAGACCTTACAAGTCTTAAAAGCTAATGAAAGCTCTTTCAGTTTTCTGTCTTATTTTGACTCCATGAAATAGTCAGTTGGAACATTTTTTTAAAAGCAGGAATGGGGAAATGTTCTTCTCATGTTGTGAACTGATCTGTCCGCTAAGTCTTCAGTTAAGCATTACACACCTTCTCTCAGTGGGAAAAAGTGGAGTTGGGCAACTAATAAATTTAAATAAAAATTTAAAAACACATCTATTTGACTTGATCAACTTTTTCAAAGTTGTGTGTTCAGAAAACCTGTAGGCCAGGCTTGTATAAATAGTCTGAAACAGAACAATCCTTCATGTCATACAAACATATCTGCACCCATGATGGGACTTAACATTTCTCATAATTTTTAGAGGAATTCTAAATTTAGTATCAGCTAGTTACCCCAGGTCTGTGAGAGGATGAATTTATGGACGAAAATGCTAAGACTCTTCCTTTCGTCTTTATGTAGGACTCTGCCATAAAGATGATCAGGCCATTTTGAAAAGAGCTTACCAACCTCGGAAGACAAGGCTATAAGGACACCAATAATGTATTGCCATTAGAAACAGTGGGTGAAAAAAAACTGCTAAAAAGTTTATTTTATTTTATTATTAGAGCTGGAAGGGACCTTGCAGGTGATCTAGTTCAATCCCCTGCTGGTGCAGGAGACCCTTCACCACACTTGTCCAATAGCAGTCTTTTCTTGAAAATATCTGGTGTTGGAGCATTCACCACCTCTGCAAGTGTTGTGGTTAGCTCTGGCCCAGCTCCTGCCCCAAGGACTGTGGATGTGGGGGAGACATGTCGCAGGCCTGTTTTGCTCCAGGTGGAATCTGCTGATGAAGGCTCCTCTGACCAAGAAGACAGGAGTGACAGGGAGGAGGAGAGTGTGGCAGACAGCTCAGAAGGAGATCAATTATCTAGCTCCTCCTTGGATTTGGAACAAGAGTTAAAGATACAGCCACGCATGCAGAGAGCGATCATAGGCAGCAACAACTGAGAGATTATTATCAAAGAAAATGAGGCCACCTGTGGTTGGGTGGGGCTGTGGTAAGTAGTGAGGCATCTACAAAGAGCAGCCATTGTGGAGGTTTATCTGATCATTGTGTTTCGTGCCTGCATTGCTGACTTCGACCTTTGCAGACTTCTTTTTCCCCACTTTGAAACTGAACCAGAGCCAAGTGTGTTTTCCTTTGTGCAAGACGAAGGACTATGAATTGCCTCACAGCTGCAAGCTAAGTATCTCAGAACTGATAAGGGACTTGTACAAATTACCAGTTTGTTTGGAGACAAGTGCTCTTTACAAAAAGAGTGCTTAGTTTATTTGCATTTTTTGTATAAAGAACATTGTTTTGAATTTTCAAACGTGTGTGTGTCTGAAATTTGTATCTGAATTTTCGGGAGGATTCTGCCAGAGAGCTCGACAGAACAGCAAGCAAGCCGTTCCATTGGTTGATCGCTATCACCATCACAAATCTCTCCTTGAACAGCTTCCAACCGTTGCTCCTTGTCTGACTCTCTGGTGTTTTGGAAAATAATGTGATCCCCTCGTCTCTGTGGCAGCCTCTCAAGTATTTGAAGACTGCTATCATGTTCCCCTTGACCTCCTCTTTGTTATACTATCCATGCCACTTCCTGAAACTTTTCTTTGTATGTTTTAGTTTCTAGTCCCTTTATCATTCTGGTTGTGTTTGTGTCTTGAGATTATATAGAATATATAGGTGGTTGCTACCAAGGAAAGAGATTAGGAGGAACACTGGATGCTGGCAAGAAGCAATAAGAGTTGCAAAGTACTGGCAGGGACCAGTTAGGAACCACCAATGGAATAAAGGACAGGGACAATATATTGCTACAAAGCACTATTTTTGTTTCCTTTGTTTCCAGTATTAACACAAACCCTTTTATGCGGTGTAGGTTTTTCATTTAACAAGATTGCGAGGTCTCCCTGTGATCCTGTTGTTTCCTTAGTTCATTGAAAGTTAAGTACAGGCACAGGATAAACATACTGAAGAATATTACTAAAATAGATATGTACCCTCACCTTCTTGCATTAAATATCCTAAACCTCTGTATGAAAACAAACTCCCACAGTGTTCAGGTAGCATTAGATTCCCCTTTGTCTGATTTGAATTGGATTCATATGTACACAAGCGACCTACTGTTAATAAAGTTAAGCCTGCCTAACCCAGCAATAATGACTGTGTTTTCTTTTCAGTAGTCTCCCTACAGTTTATAATATTGATTTTACAGACTTCATATGCCGGATTAAGGGTTTTAATTTAGATAGAAATGAAGAGAATGATCTTGTGAAATTTAAGTGTAAAGGGCCCCTAATTTCCACAAAAGAATCAAATATATTTCAGGATCTGCCTCAAAAAAAACATGTTCATATTTTCCTTAAAAGAAGAATGAACCAGGAACCTGAAATATAAGTAGCTTTGCATGTTGGCATAGGAAGCCAAACTTCCCAATCAAGAAATTGTAAAAATTTATATATGCTCAAAAGAATTTGCCTTTGAATGAACATTTTAAGAAATGAAATATTTCAGAGCCAGATAATGCATAAAGTATAGATGCTCTTACTTTAACTTATTTTATAAGAAAGTCAGCATATTATAAACAGGAAGAAATACAAAACCTTTCAGCTTTGGTTTAATCATATTTAAACTGTTTTCAGGAAGAAAGTACAAAAAGGGTCAATTTATGTCTGCTCCAGGGCAGTTTTTCATATGCTTAGCTATATTTCTGCATTAATTTTGTTGTTATTTTAAAAGATAATCTATAAATATATTTCTGTCACAACATGTGCATTTCTAAATATATTTTCCTTTTAACCCTTTGACTAAAGGGTACCCACTAACATATGAGAATAGTTTCAACATATTTTGGCCTGTGAACTAGAGAGCTGAGGATTTTTTGACAGTTTTTCTGAAAAATGGAAGACATGAAAACTCTAACAAAAAAAATAGAAACTGGGCTCTCATCCTGAATTCTTTGGAGAACACCATAGCTAGCTGTTCTGTCGGGCTCTCTGATAGGAGCCTCCCAAAAATTCAAGGATACAAATTTCAGACACACACAAAATTCACATGAAAATTCAAAACAATGTTCTTTATCACAAAAGTCAAAATAAACTAAGCACTCTTTTTGTATTGCGAAGAGCACTCTTCCCAAAACAACCAGATAGTCTGTACAATTTCCCTTAAGCCGTCATTAAGTACTTAGCCAGCAGCTGTGGAGTAACTTCCCACCCCTTCTTCTTCCAACGAAGGGAGACACACACACACACACACACACACACGTTGCTCTTCTTTGGTTTCAAAGGCATGAAAAAGCAACAAAGTCCAGCACACAAAATTCCTGACGAAACTGCAACAGATATTCTTCCACAATGGCCAAACCCAGCTGCTGCTATTTATAGCAGCAGCCCTAATTACTGGAGCCCCACCCAAACACAGGTGGCCTTCCTTATTTCCTGTAATATGTTCTTACTGGGTCTCTTCTATGCATAATTCTGCGCTTGCGTGGGTCCAACATGTCATCATCTGAAGCTATAGAAGATAAGGAAGATTGACTGCCTTGGCTGTGTGCCAAGCCTTCCTCTGCCGAGTCACTCCCACCTTCTTCTTCATCTGAGGAACCTAAACTCTGATCTGATTCTGTCGGCAATAACACAGGCCTGTGACATGTTGAATTTTCCCCTGCATCCACCTCCCCATTCCCTGGAGCAGGAGCTGGGTCAGAGCAAACCACAACAGCTAACATACTGGTTAGCTTGCGTAATCAATTTGTATAAACCCCAAATTATACAGTAGGTAATTAACTAAAACCTCTGTCTTGCAAAGGTCCTACAAGAAATATTAAAATCCTACAAGAAATACTAAAGAGCTATTTATTTAGTATGAATGGATTAACACTCCTCTCCCAATTCAAACAAGTTTAATGTTAAGTGTTATAACTTGGGGAGGTGGACACACCTCAAAAGCAAACAAACAAACAAACAAATAAATATGTATCTGTGAAGGTAGCATGGACGGCTGTCTTAAATGTATTTATATTCAACCCTGCTATCATCCCAACTATGTGTCTTCTTCCAATTCTCCTCCACCAATGGAGCTTCCTCCTCTCATGTTTTTGTCCTCCCTTGTAAACCCATTTAGCCCTCCACTTCTTACAGGGGTATTAACCAAGCAAACCAGGAATATCAAAAGTGTGTGCATTTGTTCGCTAGGGAAGCAGGAGATTCATCTGAGGGGCAGTCAGTCTGGCATCACTACCTTCCTGATTAGGCTGAAGCATTAAGGAATGACCATGCATCTTGATCAGATAATTAGAAACCTGAGCCTGTAGGAGCTCACCCTGGTGAGCTGCTTTCTGCTTTCGAACATGCAAAGAAATTGTGGTCCCAGCTGCTGTACACTGGCCCCAATCACTCAAACTAGCCAGCAAGTGAAGCCCTCCTCCCTTCAAACTGCTTATCTTTGATCTCATCAATATCAAACTAGGGATGGCCTCAGTAGGATGGGAGGCAGGCAGCAGGCACCACGGTAGTTAGTGGTGGCATGTGGCTTAGGGCAGGTACCTTAGCTCTGTGCTGTAACACCAGCTTCCAATCTGCAGCTCAACATCAAGGCAGATCTGGGGTTCCGGCCGACTAGCACGTTAATTAGGAGGCTGAAATTATAATATTATGTTAAAGAACAAAGAGTCTCCAAAGGGGGAAGAATATGTGCCGCATATCTGACAAAGATAAATTGGATTATTCAAACTATTCCTGATGAAATGTTACATTTTGCAACTAATTATCAATCTGTTTTATCTCCAGACCAGCTGGGCATTTTTTTCCCCATGCAGGCAGGACCTGCCTTGTCAATGATCTTAAGATGTCACTGTAGCGTTTTACATCTTTTATTTTAAGATTTCAATAACTAGGAAGTAGCTCATGTAATTCACTGCTGAGAAGAAAGGCTAGTTAAGTTGAATTCTTTCCAAGTGATCTTTCTTTTCTACCTTTTGTCTTGTTCTTTTTTTCCTGCACTTTTCTTTTACTTTAATTTGTGTTAGTTTTTATAGCATTTGTTAAAAACTTGAATAAAAATGAGTAAAGAAACAAAACAATATATTCTTCTAAAGAAGTTCTTTGAATTGGGAGTGATGGGGCTCTATTGAAATAAATCTTTAGAAAAAGTTTTGTCATGTTATCTTTAAATAACTCCCAATGTTTAAAACATTGAGAACATTTTAGTGTATTCTTTCTCATGTTGAAATGAAGTAAGAATGAATAGGTTTGGCGCCAGATTTTGGCAATGTCACTTGCACTTTGCTTTCCAACAGATTATTGAACAGATATGGAAAATCTAGTATTTGGTTCTGAAAAGTTTAGTGATGTGAAATATCAGTACAGAATGATACTTAATACTTAGACAATAGAACAGAACAGAACAGAATAGAACAGAATAGAATAACAGAGCTGGAAGGGACCTTGGAGGTCTTCTAGTCCAACCCCCTGCTTAGGCAAGAAGCCCTACACCACTTCAGACAAATGGTTTTCCATCATCTTCTTAAAAACTTCCAGTGTTGGAGGCAAGTTGTTCCACTGATTAATTGTTCTAATTGTCAGGAAATTTCTCCTTAGTTCTAAGTGCTTCTCTCCTTGATTGGTTAATAGCATCTGATAATATACTTTGGATGAGAATATGCAAACTGTGAATATTTTCACGTATATTAATTATATGACTTATAAATTAAAAGTATAGTAAATGGTCATCAGCACTATCCTTAACATTGTAAAAAAAAATGATGTTAGAATAAAATAACTTACTAAATCACCTTTATGATCTTCTCTCTTCTTCCAGAGTTGTTTCGGTACTTGAAAAGAGGAAGACTTCAAGTGCTCTGAAACTTTGAAATAACCTAGATCAAAAAACCTGGATCAGAGGGGCTGTTAAAAAACAAACAAATCAGTCAAACCTTAAATATAGTGATATGCTTTTAAGCTTTAACACAAACAATACAATGGACTTTAAAATATCTTATGTAAACAGATGATATTTCTGTTGCTAGAAAGGGCTTCTTAAATTCTCTGGATTCTGCATGTTATGCTTCTAGTTTTCAGAGATGTATTTTAGAATGAATTTACCTTTCATAGTTTGCCATGGTGGAGGCCACAACTTTAATAGATGAAAATTATAATTGAAAGCCAGTGTACTAAAATAAATTGCTGTAGAAAAATGAAATGCACAAATAAATCCTGTCAACTATAAATTACACTTTTTAACGTGTAAAAATGGGTGTAATGCTTTTCTTTCAGTTTTCAAAAGCTTGAAATCTAAGTAGGAATCCATATATTTATAAATCCCTGAGAGCACAATGTATTTAAAAGCCATATATGCTTAAATATATCCCTAAACATTTGAACATTATTAATTATTAAAATTATTAACATACTTTCATGACTTGACAATGGAACCCAAATATTTTTCCTGGAGATTCCAAGATCAATTTCTTCTGTACCATTAACTTTGCCTTTATGGTATACTTTTACTTTGATGTTAATGGCACTATAGACATATAAAAGGCAATATTTTCATAATCAGATTAAATTTAAAAACAAAATTAATCCTGGATAAAGAAGTAGTTAAGTTACAATTTTTTCTTAAATTTTGGTATGGAGGAACAAGGTTTTGTTTTTCTTGAGACAAATTCTATTCTTTGCTAGAACTTTTAAACATGTAGAAATTCTGATGGCTTGTTAATAGCACATCACTTTTAATTCTTGCTGTTCATAATTAATTCACAAAGGTAGAACAGCTGGAAATGACAATCTTATTACATTCTGCATTTGCTGATTTAGGGATAATTAAACTGACCCAAAATATCTATGAGTTGATCCCACTGTATAGCTATAGCGGTTGCAAGAATAATATAATCCATCTTTACCAAGGTATGGTACATCAAAGGAAAAATGTAATAATTTAAAAATTATATCTATTTCAATCAGTTCATAGCTAATAGATCTCCCACTGCTTGGGAAGCATTATGTGCATAATGCAAACATTCCACAGCAACTAATATAATAAAAAGGCCTATAATTTGTATTTATTATGGCTTTCTCTAGATGATGCCTTATGCATTAAGGAAGTATCAAAAATGGACACTCCCAGTTAAAGAATGTTTAAATAGGTAAACAAGGTTATGTTTACCTCCTTGCCTTTCGTAAGAGTCTTAAGTCTCATTTATGTCATCAGGTTTGGGCTGATTAGATCTTAGCCCCTGGCCAATGAATGATTGTACGAATGGGTGTGATTGATTTTTAATACAATCAGGGATTTTAGATAGCTATGTAATTTTAATTTAATTGGATTAATTTTGTTGTAATTTATTGTTTTTTATATGATGTAAGCCGCCCCGAGTCTTTGGAGAAGGGTGGCATAGAAATCCAATAAATAAATATGTGTAGGTTATGGTGAGAAGTCTACAGGGAAGCTCCTATGGCACGCTGGAATTTCCCCATGGTCTCTCTCTTTCTCTCCTCCCCCTCCCTCTCTTCCTCTCTCGCTCTCTCCCCTCTCTCTCCCTCTCATTCACTTGCTCCCTCCTTCTCTCTCTCTCTCTCCCCCTCTCCCTTCCTTGCTTCTCTCCCTTCTTCCCTCCCCCTTCTTTCTCCCTTTACTCCATTGTGGCTATCATCTTGGGCTTTTTACTATATCCTCTGGGCTGGCCCTCCTGCAAATTCACTCTTGATGTCTATGAAGTTTTCTTGGCAACAATAGAGGAGCTGCTAGGGGCTTCTGTAGGGTGAGCAATAAAAATCAAGACAGTAGGCAACACAACACAATTGAAACACATGCCAACTGGGCAGGGCTTTGATCACATGTCAACTGAACATTTTTTACTCTCGACAACACTCTTATGGGACCTCTTGTTAAATGGATTGGACTAAGTAACCTCTAATGATTCAATGGATGTAGGGTGGGAAATGTAAATATAACATACAACTCATGCCACATTGCAGGCGTGCTTGCGTACATACATACATACACATATGAATTTTAAGTGTACTGTCAATCAGTCAAACTTTTTAAAGAACTATTGAGATATTAATAGGACTGATCAGAAAGCTCAAAACAACCTCTGTTTCTTATTCTTTCCATTCTTTCATTTTCTCTAGGGAAGGAGAAATTTTAGTAAGCAGTGGGAAATGCTTGTACACAAGAGAAGCTTTTTGTGTCCTCATGCTATTTCTTTGCCTGCCTGAAATAACCCGATGGGCATCTCAACAATTTTGTTATGTTAATAAAACCCGAAACAATCTGAATCAGATCCATTGGCAGAGACCAACCTGGAGTTTATCCTTGTCTACATTAAATGAAAACAAGAAATTCACAGGATACTGTACATTGGGTATAACATGTTTCAATTAGAGATAATGAAGGTTCAGTCCCAAATCTATTGCACCCCCCCCCCCAAAAAAATTCATTCCACTAATTTTTGCTCCCAATTAGACTTTGCCAAATAATGGGAACAGTAAATACAAATTAGGGGTTTTGTTGTAAAGTTTTAGATATCATCTGCTTTCTTTGTTGATCAATTTTGACATGATTACCAACTGCATCATGGCTACTTTAGGGTCTGGTGTGTATTGATCGTTATAGATTGGTCAGGTTCTCATTTTATGACATGTCCTATATCCTTTTCTATAGCAGTGCCTGCTTTTTGGAAATGAGGTTCTCTCCAAGACTGTTTATTTTGTGCTCTGTTTTTGTGTTTTTGTGTTGTCCTTTAAAATTTTTTTTTAATAATTTGTAAACCACCCAGAGTATAAACCAGCTAAGCTAGATGGCATATAAATTTAATAAATCATAATCATAATACAAATAATCTAATTTTTGCCACACAGTTCTTAAAAGCAATTTGGACACAGGTTGTAAATTAACAAAAGATTGTCATTTCTAAAGTTTTTTCTTGCAGCTATCATGTTGCATGGACAATTGTCTTTTAAAAAAATATATGAAAGTAGCACAACTGGAAGGTCTGAGAAGAAAGTAAGTTAATAAAACGAAGGTGTATACAAAGCTTTTCAGCAAGAACTTCCTACTGCATGTTCCAGAGGTATGATTACAGCAAATAATACTTTGAATCTATATTTTGACAATCCCTGTTTTGAATACAAAAGTGAGATTACCCTTGTTTACTTTTAAGTAGGTTCTTAGATTTTTGGTATATTTTGTCTCCGAAATATAGAAATGCATTTGTATGCATGACAGGGAAAGAGAATTCCCACGGCCGACTTACCGGCCGATGGACTTTGCGGCGATCGGCGGGAGAGGAGGCCGCCATGTTGGGGGCGGAGCCACGGCACCCATGCTGTAAGGGGTGCCGTGATGATGTGGTGCGGTGCGTGTGCACCGATTGGCCGGGCGAGCCAGGCAGCCCTATATAAGGGGGCTGCCTCATGATGCAGCAGTCTCGCCCGGATCAGCGTGAGGCGAGGCTGCTGCTGCTGCTGCCGGCTCGGGCTGCTGCGTCACAGGCCCGGAGGCCGGCGAAGCAGCCGATCGACGTGGGACGTTCGGCCTTTTGAGGCCAGAAGAGCCGCGAGCGGCGGCTGGAGGCTCAGTTCGCTTCGGCGACACCCCCCACAGGGTTTGGAGGCACATTTGTGCTGCGGTACATGGCGGGGGGTGGGAGAAGTCGTTCGGGGGGCCCGGCGGCAGGCCACGGGGGGGCAGACCAGAGGGCTAGGGACCCCCCCCCATCGAGCCACGCCGCACCGGGAGAAAGCGGGCCCCCAAACGAGCATGGAATGAGGCCCCGGGGGCAAGGCTGGCCAGGAGGCCAGTTGATGAGGGCAGCCCCAGGGGGGAGGTGAGCCCCCGGGGGCGCGCATTGGACCGAAGGGGAGCCTCATCAGGGGCGAGGGGCCGCCGCCAGGGCCGGGCCCTACCGGTTGAAGCACTGGGGGGAGCAGGTGAGGCCACTGGGGCAGAAGAGGGGGCCCTCAGTGGATCGGAATCGGGTCTGTCTGGGGTGGAGGCCCCCGCTGCAAGGCCTGCCAGGAGGGAGCAGGAGGAGGGGGATTCACTTTCGGTTTCCTCACTTCTACTGTCTTCCTTGCTTGAGAAACTTGACGAGAGGCCAAGGAAGCGAGGCAGGTCCCGGCGGGGCCAAGCCGCGTGCGTTGCCAATGCAGAGGGGTCTCGGAGCTCATCGGAGTCAGCAGACAGCCCGTGGAGGGTGCGGGGGACCCGGCGCGCAAAACAGAAAAGCAGGCGGAGGAAGGCCAGGAGAACGGTGTCCGGCTCCGAGGACGCAGACGATGACTCTTCTCACTGGGGTGAGTGCCCTGTGCCTAGACACCGGTGGTCCCTCCCAAGGGGGCCTCACGGCAGGCTACGGGCTAATAAACGCACGACACGTGGGGCTCATAGGACCTGGCGCTCGCGCACGGCTGCTCAAGTTTGGAGGAGGGGGCGTAGAAGGGGGCTGGCCAGGAGGCACAAGAGGAAGAGGGATACCTCGAAGGATAGCTCTGGGTCGACCACCTCTGGGTCCACCAGCACCTCTTTTGACAGCGATAATCCTTTCGCACCTGGCCTCCCGGACACTCCGCTCAGTATGCACATGTCCCAGGCCCTCAAGCGTAAGATTTGGCGTGGCGCTTATGTTGACATTTTTCAGATTTTACTACCTGAGAAGTCTAAAAAGGATAGGGATAAAGAGGGCAAGAAGGGGTCGGATGACCCAAAGGACACCAAAATGGACAAGGGCATTCTGGCGTGGGCGTATGCATTTTTGGCCTACCACTCTGTGGTTGTGGAAGATGACGTCCATAAGACCCATGAGCTCATCTTGTACATGAACATGATTCTGAAGGCTTATCAGGAATTTGGGGGCGAGGCTTGGAAGCAATATGATGAGACCTTTCGTAGGTTCGCTGCCCACAATAGACACTGGCCTTGGGATATGAGGCATAATGATTTGTGGCTTCAGGCCACGCAGCAAGCGTCGACCCCGGCCAGTGGGCGGACTCCCACTGGTCATTTGCTTTTGACGCCTGGCAAGGAGGCTACTCTTCCCCGCCCGGCGGTGGGCACGGGGACCCCGGCCTCCGGCCAGCGTAGTGCGGCTGGTTCGTCCTTTCGGGGCCCGCCGTACTGTTACGAGTACGGCGCCAGGGGGGCCTGTTCAAGGTCATATTGTCATTTCCGCCACGCCTGCGCCTTGTGCAATGGCAGGCACCCGACCTCCGCTTGTTACAGGGGAAGGGGAGGGGCCGGCTCCAACGACGCCGGGGCCCCTGCCAAACCCCAACCGGGAGGAGCTCAAAGTAAGGGGCCCAACCCCCGTTAGGTTGGACAGGTTGAGGTACTGGCTCACCGGCTACCGCCCCAAGAAAGGTGCGGATTTTCTGCTCGCGGGGTTTTCCGCGGGCTTCAGGATCCCATACAGGGGGCAGCGTAGGGCCTGCATGGCGGATAATTTGAGGTCGGTGGCAGGTATGGGCCACGTAGTGCGGGACAAAATTATGAGGGAGGTGCGTGAGGGCCGGGTTTTGGGCCCCATTTCGGGGGCCCCCTGCCCTTCCTGCAGGTGTCCCCACTCGGGGTGGTGCCCAAGAGAGCCGCGGGAGAGTTCAGGCTCATACATCACCTGTCGTTCCCCCCTGGTGAATCGGTGAACGATCGCATTCCCGAGGAGCTATGCTCGGTACGCTACGCACCATTCGAGACGGCTGTCGCGATGGTCCGGGCGTGCGGAGTAGGGGCGCTGATGGGAAAATGTGATATCAAATCGGCCTTTCGGCTTTTGCCTATTCACCCGGGGGATTTCGACCTGTTAGGTTTTCAGTTTGATGGCGGGTTCTTTGTTGATAGGGCCCTGCCAATGGGTTGTTCAGTGTCCTGCTCGCTATTCGAGAAGTTTAGTTCATTTTGGAGTGGGCACATGTTAAAGGTACAGGCATTGCGTCTGTCGTGCACTATTTGGATGACTTTCTTTTCGCCGGGCCGGCGGGTTCCGACGACTGTCAGCAGGGGTTGACAGGTTTTCAGGATTTATGCTTGGATTTGGGCGTACCTTTGGCTCACGAAAAAACCGAGGGGCCTTCGACCAGACTGACATTTTTAGGCATCGAGGTGGACTCCGTTGCGAGGAGTGGCGCGGTGAGGCTGTCTGCAGGGATTTGACGTTTTTGGAGCTATTCCCAATTGTCGTGGCCATCGAGCTGTGGGCCACCAGTTTTGCCGGGAGGACGGTCCACTTTTGGTGTGACAACATTGCGGTAGTACACGTAGTGAACACACTCTCTTCTAGAAATGAACGGGTTATGGGTTTGGTCCGGCATATGGTAGCGAGATGCCTAGCCAATAACATGCTCTTCCGGGCCCACCACGTTCCAGGGGTAAGAAACGGGGTGGCGGATGCACTGTCAATGGGGCAGTTGGCTAGGTTCCGGCTGCTTGCCCCACAGGCCGAGGAGCACCCGGAAGCAGCCCCACAGCATCTGTGGCTGATTGGAGGGCCGACGTAAGCAAGGCCATGGATTTGTCCATAGCCCCAAGCACCAGGAGATCATACCAGCGGGCAGGTAGGGAATTTTGGGCTTTTCGTCATGATAGGAGATACGATCAGCTTTGGCCTGCCCCGGTGGAACACCTGCTCGAATTCTGCGTGCTTACCCGCCGCCGTGGGTTGTCTGCCCGGACGATTAGGGGCAAGCTTGCTGGCTTGGCCTTCGTAGCCAAGTCACGGGGCTTTTCGGACACCACAGGGGATTTCAGGATTAGGAAGACATTGGAGGGTTGGATTAGGGAGAAAGGTCAGGCCCAGGGTGACAGCAGGCGTCCCCTAAAGCTCGCCCACCTGATGGGGCTTTATGAGCTGTGGGGCCGGCTCTGCCGCTCTGAGTATGAGGCATCACTGTACCACGCGGTGGCGGTGACCTTGTTTTTCGGGCTTTTCGTGTTAGTGAGGTTCTTGCAGCTTCCCGAGCCGATAGCTCCGGCCAGGCGTTTACCCCAAGGGATATCAAATTAAGTAGGAGCTCGGTGTCCCTGAGGCTTAGACGGTCCAAGACTGACCAAAGGAGTCGAGGTGTGACGGTCCGACTTTCCCGGGCTAACAACCGGAGGGTGTGCCCGGTGGCGGCTCTGGCGGCGTATTGGGCCCATAGGGGCGAAGGGCCGGGCTTTCTGTTTTGTCATGTGTCCGGCGAACCCCTTACCAGGTACCAATTCTGGGCCGTCACGTCCAAGGCGCTGGCAAGGCTGGGCTTGGACCCCAGGCGGTACGGGACTCACTCATTCAGGATAGGTGCAGCGTCGTTGCAAGCAGTCAAAGGCTTCAGCAGGCTGGATATAAAGACAGTGGGCCGCTGGAGATCTGGGGCCTTCCGGATGTACATCCGCCCTTAGGTGAGTGGGGCGGGGGAGGGGTCTTGCCGGGCCGCCACTTCTGATGCTGCTCTGCTTCCTCCCTTTCTCTAGAACGAATACATGGCAGGCACCGCAGAATCCTGATATGTGGCCACAGCATGGTGTACTGGGCCGAGAGGAGGGCCCGTGAGACGACGCCCGGCACGCAGCTGGAGATGGATCAGCGAGTGGTTGTTCAGTGGCTGGGCCGTCGTGGCCTACGGTGGCGCGAGGTTCTTCCCCTGTTATTCAACAGTGGGAAGGTGCAAGGGGTGCCGGGCTGTTTGGTTTTGCACGTTGGTGGGAACGATCTGGGATCGATGACAGGTGTCGATCTGCTGTGGCACATTTGGGAGAGTTTGCAAGTGATCTGGGAGCGGTGGCCAGATACGTGTGTGTGGTGGTCCAACATCCTGCCAAGGAGGAGTTGGCGGCAGGCTAGAAGCCCTATGGCGGTGGATAGGGCCACGAAGAGGGTAAACAGAGCGGTTAAGAAGTGGGTAGTTCAGGCCGGGGGTGGAGTGATAGACCATCCAGACATTAGGGCATCCCTAATAGACTTGTATAGACAGGACGGGGTACACTTGACCGACAGAGGGAACGATAAATTTATAGCGGACCTGCAGAGGTGCCTGCACATCTATGTGCAGGGGGGGGGAGCAGGGGGAATAAATTAAAATTTCACCCCCTGCTGTGGCCGCTAGGGGGCAGAAAATAAAGTAAATAGCAACTGGTGATCTCCTTTAGGGGCACCTCTACTGAGGTGAGGGGCGAGCTCCTTCTCGGATTACAGGGCTCGACCGGCTTGGGTTCGTGGAGGGGGTCGCTCCTGTGGCTCGCTTGCTGGTGATTAACATAGTCCAGTAGCGAGCCATCCCACACGCCAGGGGTGGGGTGGTAATGGTGCAGGGGACAGGTGTAGTTTACCAGGACCCTCACCCAGTTTTAGGAGCTCTCGCCCGAGTGTTGCTCTGTTGAATTGGCTTAAAAGTTAATTCCGCCCCCATTTGATTTATGCACCCTGCAGGTCATGTGGGGTTAATTGTTTAAATGAGTTAATCGGTAAAGAAGTTAAGTTGAGTTGTTTGAATAAAAGTGACCCCATTATACCCACACCTTGTGTCCGACTATTACTCCGCCTGCGCCGCAAAATGAACACAGCTTTTTCTACAGTTCTCAATTTGGGAACTATTTCTTAAAATTATGTCATACCATGGTTTTGCCACTTCGAAGACCATGCAATCGTTCTCTTAGTATATCACAAGAATGGCAAGATTGTGTCCATAAGTGGAATGGGATTTTCAGACTAAAATGGACCACTTACTGTATATGCATAAATTAATTTACCAAGCTACTTCTACCCTTTTTATGACAGTCAGTAAGGCAGCACTTTTTCTTTTAAAAAAAATACAATCATAGTTCCCTCTAAGCTGAGCAGTGAGCAATCGCTCACTTAAAAATCATCATCAACTCAGAGTTTTTCAAACCTGCAAAGAAGCCGAGAGGGAAAGAGTGAGAGGGAAAGAGTGCCGCCCAGTCCCAAAGGAACTGCCACTCAGACACTATCCTTTTCCGCCCACCCCCCAAAAAATTAGAGGGAACACTGCCTACAATGCCATGCTTTATCACAGTTTGCTGTTTTCCAAAGGGTGTCCTAGATTTTGACACAAATAAATCTTTTTGCTTGAACAGGAGAATCAAAACACAATTATTTTAAGAAAGCAGTATTTGGTGGGAAAAGGAGAGCCTAAACTTGGAAAGCACCCTGCAGTGTAGAAAAACAGAACTTTATTATTTTACCAGTTTTCTCTTACTACAAAAACTCTTTATAACCCAGGTTTTCCTTCTCTTGTGTCCAGATTTTATTACTTTAGATCATTTTATGCTGGGAAGTTAGCCAGCTAAGACTACAAAGAAGCCATTAATTAGAGAGTTTCTTAGTGAAATTCAGTACATACTGTATGAACTAAATAGTATTAAGTGACATTCAATACATTGTATCATTGAAATGTCTGTTTGTTTGTTTGTTCATTCATATATTTTATTTTATTTTACTTATTTTATTATTTTATTTTATTTTATTTTATTTTATTTTATTATTTTATTTTATTTTATTTTATTTTATTTTATTTTATTTTATTTTATTTTATTTTATTTTATTTTATTTTATTTTATTTTATTTTATTTTATTTTATTTTATTTTATTTTATTTTATTTTATTTTATTTTATTTTATTTTATTTTATTTTATTTTATTTTATTTTATTTTATTTTATTTTATTTTATTTTATTTTATTTTATTTTATTTTATTTTATTTTATTATTTTATTTTATTTTATTTTATTTTATTTTATTTTATTTTATTTTATTTTATTTTATTTTATTTTATTTTATTTTATTTTATTTTATTTTATTTTATTATTTAACCAGTCTTGTCTTGTTTAAATTTGAGCCTGTTGACACCCATCCCAATCTGACAGCTTCTAGGCACTGGCATATCACATCCACTGCTTCACTGAACTGTGAGGGGTGGAGATATACAACTGGATATCATCAGTATATTGCTGGTATCTCACCCCAAAATGTTGGATGACCTCACACAATGGTTTAATGTAGATATTAAATAGCAGGGGAGAGAGAACCAAGTCCTGAGGCACCCCACAACAAGGGGTCTAGGGGTCGCCTCTGTCCTCCTGCCAACACTGACTGTAAATGACCGTAGAGATAGGAGGAAAACCACTGCAAAATGGTGCCTCCCAACCCTAGCTACCTTGGTCTCAGAAGGATACCATGGTCAATGGTATTGAAAGCCGCTGAGAAGGCTTTCAATACCATTGACCAAGAAGGATACTATGGTCAATAGTATTGAAAGCTGCTGAGAGGTCAAATAGCACCAAGATAGAGGAATGACTTCCATCGTGGGCTCACCAGAGATCATCCATCAGTGTGACCAAAGCAGTTTCTGAGCTATAGCCAGATATGAAGCCAGATTGACAAGGGTGCAGATAATCTGTTTTATCCAATGACCATAGGAGTTGAAGTGCAAAGGAAAGGTTGGAGACTAGATGGACATTCTTTAATTCTGCTGGATCCAGGGAAGGCTTCTTGAGGAAGGGTCTCACCACTGCTTCCTTTAAAGTTGCAGGAAGGACCTCTCACTCAAGGATGCATTAACTAAAGCCTGAAACCAGCCTCAAGTTCATCCCATATAATAGGACTAAGAATTGCCCAATTGAAGTTCAGGTCCATCTGAGAAATTTTATCCAATAGAAACTGAGCAAACTCCTCAGCTCACCCCATAGGAGCCCCTCCGTTCTTCCTATGTTAAGGAGGAAATGGGTCACCCTAATTAGATGGCTGGGCATGAATCAGCAGATGAAATAAGTGAAGAAAAATGTGAATATTTTGCCCCCCCATATCACCACTAAATAAATCCTAATAAGTTTGGTCACACTTGGAGTTACTGGTCTTCCAGTGTCGCTCTAGACATCTCCTGGAGCTCCTTGGTAAACCAGGGAGCTTTTCTGGATCCATCGCTGTGGAGAGGTCGCAAAGGCACAATGCAGTCCAGTGCCCTCCATTGCTGCCCTATTCCAGGCATCCGTCAGGAACTCATCCAGATTGTGGACTAGGGGGTCCACTATCACCCCAAGTTCCTTCTGGTACCCTTCAGAGTACATTAGGTGTATGAGGCAGAACAACTTAATTGACTCTGCCTCCCTGCATTGGGGGAGTAGCGTTCTAAAGTCTAACTCAGCAGGAAATGATCTGACCATAACAAGGAAGAAGAATTTATAGCCCTTAAGTTAATTCCAGATCATCTCTCCACTGCCCTGAGAGGAACACCAGGTCAAGTGTATCTCCTCCCCTCGTTGGACCCTGAACTACTTGGGTCAGGTCCATGGTTATCATGGAAGCCATGAACTCCTGAGCTGCATCTGAGGGATTCTCAAGTGATGGCAAATTTAAGTCCCCCAGCACCATATGCCTGGGGAACTCTACTGCCAACCTGGCTACTATCTCTAGCAGTGCAGGCAGAGCTGTTGTAATGCACCTGAGAGGCAGGTACATTATCAACAAGCCCAACCGAATCCCTGAGTGCAGTCTCAAGAGTAGAGAGTCATACCCCACTATCTCCGGGGCAGGGATCCTATGAGGACACATACTTTTCCAGACAGTGACTGTCACAGCACCACCCCTTTCCTGGAATTGTGGCTAATGTAAAACATGAAGCCCATCTGGGTAGAACTCTGAGAGGGGAACACCCCCTCTTGGCCCAGTCAGTTAAAAATCAATTCAAACTTAAACAGATACTGGAAAGTTAATTGGGGGGGGGGGAATAATCAATGTATATATTGAATAGATTGTCATGTACCTTTTTTATTTTTGTTATCCATCTGTATTGTGTTATATTGTTATGTATATGTTATGTTTTTTAAATGTACTGTATTATAAACAAAAGAACCGTTTTAATAAAAAAAGAATACGAAATAATAGCAATATTTAAGACCGCTATTATTTGTAATATTTGCCATTATTATATCATATATAATTCTAAAGGAATAAAGTTTTGGTACAGATTTATATAAGAGTTAGAGCAATTACATCTTTATTACTTTTTGTCAATTTCTTTTCATTTTAAAAAGGATCTGCCTTTGCCTCTCACTAGAATCTGGTGATAATGTAATGTGGATCAAAATGTGTGCTGAAATATAAAATATTTATTTGTAGCTATGTTCTGTCTGTCTGTCTTGTCTGTCTGTCCCTCCATCCGTCTATCTACCTACCTACCAACTTACATACCTACCTACATCTATCTATTATAAGAGGCAAGATATGATAATGACAATCTTTATTGTCATTTTTTACCATGAGCACAGAGGCACACGTTAAAAATGTAATTCTGTTGCCCACTCTCAAAAGAAACTCAAAAGAGCAAGTACATTGCTCTTTTGAGCAAGAGAAGGTATTTGTTGCTATGTATTCAAAATGGACAGTGATTAATATGTGTGTGTGTGTGTGTGTGTGTATTTGTTGCTATGTATTCAAAATGAACAGTGATTAATGGGTGTGTGTGTGTGTGTGTGTGTACATATGAATGTAGGTGTGTGTGTGTGTGTATGTATACACACACCTACATTCATATGTACACACACACACACACACACACACATTAATCACTGTTCATTTTGAATACATAGCAACAAATACCTTCTCTTGCACACTTACTTGCTCTTTTCTTTGGATTATTAACAATTCCATTTTTTTCCCAGTGAGAGAATTTGGACTGAATGTTACTGGTCAATCAAATGTTTTATTCTCAGGAGGAAGCGGAAAAAATTACTTGAAAATGGCTGGAAAAATTGTGGTTCCAGAAGGAGTTTTGTAATGGTGATTCTCAAGGTCAGCAAAGTGCTAAATGCTGTTCCCGACTCTTTTCAATCCCTTGGTGAACAAATTCATGCTGCTCTTTGATTAGGCCAAACTGAGTTGACTACTTAGAGGGCAATGATGCATCTGTTAAATTCATTTATTAAAGCTATCCGTTTCTTGTTCTTTGTCCTATGCCTGATTTTTTTATTTTATTTTGCTAACTTCCTAAAGCGTATGTGTATGTGTGTGTTTGTACTTGTGTATAGAAAACAAAACCCTTTGAAAGCATGGTACAAAATAGAGATAAAATTTGTGGATCCCTATTTGTTACATAACCCAGATGTTTGAAATGTGTCAATAAACCAGGATTTAGGATGAGGAACATCAAGCTAAGTGCTTTTACAATGTGATACTAAATTTTGACTAGGTATTAAAAATGAGAGTAGAGATGTTTTAAGCATACGTTATTCTGCTTAATATCTTTAAAAAAAACCCTATATATGGGTTAACATGAACATGTGTTGACTGTTCATGGTAGTACTATAAAATTAGATGCTTTATTAAGATTTTTAAAAAATATTTTCAAGCAAATCTACTCCATTGGAATTCCCAGTTGGTTTTCCAAACCCAACTACTAATCTACTTTAATCTCCTTAGCATCAGGGATCAAGCAAGGTAAGTTAGATGCTGCCACCTGCTGAGGCCAATCCATTTCTATCCCTAATTATATCTGCAGCATATCCCTACAGATATAGCAGTGATGTAGAGGTTAACAAATTGCAAAGCAATTGCAACTTCCAGACATTGAGTACAACTAACTAAATGATGGAAGTATTCAGACAATTGACAATTGTATGAATAGCTTTTTAAAAATAAATATAATTTATTTATTGTATTTATGGGAGAGTGACCCGAAGAATGATGGATGATAAGAGACCTTCCACTTTTGTCCCCCCGTAGTTGTCCTCCACCTCAGTCATCACACACCAGTACAGGCTATTTGCATTGCACTAGTGAAAACTTTCCTTCCAATATAAATATACTGCTCAAAAAAATAAAGGGAACACTCAAATAACACATTCTAGATCTGAATGAATAAGATATTTTCATTGAATACTTCGTTCTGTATAAAGTTGAATGTGCACAACAGCATGTGAAATTGATTGTCAGTGTTGCTTCCTAAGTGGACAGTTTGATTTCACAGAAGTTTGATTTCCTTCGAGTTATATATTGTGTTCTTTAAGTGTTCCCTTTATTTTTTTGAGCAGTGTAGAAGGAGCAGTGTTCCAGATCTAAACCACTTATCTATCCATTATGCTATTCCTTTTCAAGCAAGCAAGGTCATGTAGAGCACAGGAAAGAATAAATAAAAAGCCAGCAAAGTGAAAGGAATAAGAGAAGAGAAGATAGGTTGCACTGGATACAGAGAAAGAACATGAACAACAAGTAGCTGGAATTAAATGGGGTCACTTTATTGAATTAACAAAACATATATAACGATTATGAACAAATGGCCAGGACCTGCAGAGGCCACTAATAACTTTGGGGTGGAAATCTACGGCTATCTCCTGTTTACCACAAAGCAAGGTCTTTTATCACAGCCTTCATCCTGTTTACATTCTTGTTATTCGAGGAGAGCCACTGAATCGTTTTATGGCCAGTCACTTCCTAAGCAGATTTTACCAGAAATGCAGACTCACTATGTGACCTTTATGTACAGTCCTGTTCTGGCTAATGAAGTCAAAGTGTATGAGGCATTTATGTCAGAAGTCCAGATATCAAATCCTATCCTAACATGCTATGGCAGCTACACTTAATTACTTAACCTATAGAATGATGACTGAATGTAGAATGTTGAATAGAAAAGTAAACTGAGGCATGGACAAGAACTGAATATTTTGGTTACGATTTTGATTCCATTTCCTCTGTGATAGCCCCTTCCCTCTTTTTTCTTATCTATAAGTTGTGAAGTAGATGCTTACATGAAATAATTTGAAACTTATAATAAAAAATGTCCTACTGTTCTATGAAGCATCAATGATGTAATAAATTGATCTGATATTTAGAGTATCAACTGCATATTAAAGTCCTAAATAAAATGCTCTGCAAGATGGTTTGATTCCATCCAAAAATCTCAGAATAGCATGGTCAATGGATTAAGGCACAAAACTTCACAGGAGATCTGTGTCATGTTTTGTATTTTTACTTGACGCCTGAAAGACCTGATATTTTGAGTTAATGGATCCCTGTAGTTATCAGTGAAAAATATGTATAAGCCTGATGACAGAAGTTACTTGATTTGATTAATTAGATATGGCATTTTTTCAGTTATAATATAAGAGCAAAATCTGTTTTTCCCTTTTCAATCTTCAATGTATATTTTTATCTTGTGGACTTGGCATGATTTAGCCATTTTTCTTCCAACATCAACTGTCTTCCAAATTATGTGGTAATTTAGAGCAGAGGTGAATATTTTAATACATGGGAAGAATTCCCACAGCCGACTTACTGGCCGGTGGGGTTTGCGGCGATCGGCGGGGGATGGAGGCCGCCATGTTGGGGGGCGGAGTCACGGCACCCACGTCGGGTGCCGTGACCACGTGGTGCGGTGCGTGGGCACCGATTGGCCGGGCGAGTGGAGGCAGCCCTATAAGAGGGGGCTGCCTTGTGGCGCAGCAGTCTCGCCCGGAGCTTCGTGAGGCGAGGCTGCTGCTGTCTTTCCCCCCAGCGAGCTGCGTCACAGGCCTGAAGGCCTGGTGCGCAGCCGAGGAGCGCCGGAGCGTCAGGCCTTCGAGGCCAGAAGAGCCGCGAGCGGCGGCTGGAGCCTTAGTTCGCTTCGGCGACACCCCCCACAGGGTTTGGAGGCGCATTGGAACAGGGAGGCATGGCGGGGGGCGGACGTGGTCGCTCGGGGGCACGGCGGCGGGCCTCGGGGGGGCAGGCCGGAGGGCCGGGGGCCCCCCCCACGGAGCCCCGCCGCACCGGAAGAAGGAGGGCGCCCAAGCGGGCGTGGAGCGAGGCCCCAGGGGCAGGGTCTGCCGGGAGGCAGGATAGCGAGGATGGCCCCAGGGGGGTGGCGAGCCCCAGGGGGCGCACGAGGGGCCGTAGGGGAGCTGCAGTGGGGGCGAGGGGGCCCCGCCAGGGCCGGGCCCCGCCCGTGGATCCACTGGGGGCCCCAGAGGATTTTTCTAGCGCTGAGGAGGGGCCTCTCAGTGGTAGGGAATCAGGTTCCTCTGAAGCAGAGGCTTCTGCTTCACGGCCTGCCAGAAGGGGGCAGGGGGCGAGGGATTCGCTTTCTGTTTCCTCACGTATACTGTCTTCATTACTCGAGAAACTGGAAGAGAGGCCAAAGAAGCGGGGCAGGTCTCGTCGGGGCCGGGCCACGCCAGCTGCCGGCGCGGATGGGGCTCGGAGCTCATCGGAGTCGGCTGGGAGCCCGCAGAGATCCCACGAGGACCGGCATGCGCAGTCAAAGACCAAGCGGAGGAAGGCCAGCAGGATGGTATCCGGCTCTGAGGAGGCGGATGACGACTCCTCTCACTGGGGTGAGTGCCCTATGCCTAGGCACCGGTGGTCCCTCCCAAGAGGGCCTCGTGGCCGGCTACGGGCTTCAAAACGCACGACACAAGGGGGTCAGAGGACCTGGCGCTCCCGCACAGCTGCGCAGGTCTGGAGGAGGGGGCGTAGAAGGACAGTGGCTAGGAGGCACAAACGGAAGAGGGATACCTCGAGGGACAGCTCTGGGTCAACTACCTCGGGGTCTACCAGTACTTCTTTTGACAGCGATAATCCTTTCGCGCCGGGCCTACCAGACACTCCGCTCAGTATGCACATGTCCCAGTCCCTCAAACGTAAAATTTGGCGGGGCGCTTACGTGGACATGTTTCAGATTTTGCTACCGCCTAAGTCCAAGAAGGAGAAGGATAAAGAGGGCAAGAAGGGGTCGGAGGACCCAAAAGGCACCAAAATGGACAAGGGAATTCTGTCGTGGGCGTATGCATTTTTGGCCTACCACTCTGTGGTGGTAGAAGATGATGTCCATAAGACACATGAGCTCATCTTGTACATGAACATGATTCTGAGAGCGTATCAGGAGTTTGGGGGGGAGGCTTGGAAGCGATATGACGAGGATTTTCGCAGGTTCGCCGCCCACAACAGGCACTGGCCGTGGGATATGCGGCATAACGATTTGTGGCTTCAGGCCACGCAGCAAGCGTCAACTCCGGCCAGTGGGCGAACACCCACAGGTCATTTGCTCTTAACCACGGGCAAGGAGGCTACTCTTCCCCGCCCGGCGGTGGGGACGGGGACCCCGGCCTCCGGCCAACGCAGCACGGCTGGGTCGTCCTTTCGAGGTCAGCCGTACTGTTACGAGTACGGCGCTAGAGGGGCCTGTTCCAGGGCATATTGTCGTTTTCGCCACGCCTGCTCCTTGTGTAGTGGCAGACACCCGACCTCCGCTTGTTACAGGGGGCGCGGTGGGGCCGGCTCCAAGGACGCTGGGACCCCCGCCAAACCCCAGCCTGGGGGGGCTCAAGGTAAGGGGCCCAACCCCCGTTAGATTGGACAGGTTGCAGCATTGGCTCACTGGCTACCGCCCCAAGAAGGGTGCGGATTTCCTGCTCGCAGGGTTTACCGCGGGTTTCAGGATCCCGTATGGGGGGCCGCGCAGGGCATGCATGGCGGACAATTTGAGGTCTGTGGCAGGAATGGGCCACGTTGTGCGGGACAAAATTATGAAGGAGGTGCGCGAGGGCCGGGTTTTGGGCCCCTTTGCGGAGCCCCCCCCTGCCCTTCCTGCAGGTGTCCCCACTCGGTGTGGTGCCCAAGAGGGCCGCGGGTGAGTTTAGGCTTATACATCACCTGTCGTTCCCCCCTGGTGAATCGGTGAACGACCACATTCCCGAGGAGCTCTGCTCGGTGCGCTACACGCCATTCGAGACGGCGGTCGCGATGGTCCGGGCGTGCGGAGTGGGGGCGCTGAAGGGGAAGTGTGATATCAAATCGGCCTTCCGGCTTTTGCCCATTCACCCGGGGGATTTCGACTTGTTGGGTTTCCAGTTCGAGGGCGGGTTCTTTGTTGATAGGGCCTTGCCAATGGGTTGTTCTATATCCTGCTCGTTGTTTGAGAAGTTCAGTTCATTTTTGGAGTGGGCACATGTTAAGAGTACGGGCTTTGCGTCTGTCGTACATTATTTGGATGATTTTCTATTCGCGGGGCCGGCGGGCGCCGTCGATTGTCAGCAGGGAATGATGGGTTTCCAGGCTTTATGCGCGGATTTAGGTGTACCTTTGGCTCACGAAAAGACCGAGGGGCCTTCAACCAAACTGACATTTTTAGGCATCGAGGTGGACTCCGTTGCACAAACGTGTAGGCTACCCGATGACAAACTGACTAGACTCAAGGAGGCGGTGAGGGTCGCACGAGCCGCAAAGAAGGTGACTTTGAAACAGGTGCAGGAGCTGGCTGGCCTGTTAAATTTTGCTTGTCGGGTGATCGCGCCAGGAAGGGCCTTTATGTTTAGACTGTACAGGGCAACGGTTGGAGTGTCAAAACTGCACCACAGGATCAGGTTATCGAAGAGTGTTAGGGAGGACCTCGTGGTGTGGCAAGGGTTTCTGGACGGATACAACGGTGTGTCATTGTGGAGGCAGGATATGCTGCTGAAAGCGGACTTCCAAGTGAAGTCCGATGCGGCGGGCACGACCGGCTTTGGAGTGGTGTGGCAAAGCAAATGGTTCCGGGCTGACTGGCCGCAGGAGTGGCTCGGTGGGGCTATCTGTAGGGATTTGACATTTTTGGAGTTATTCCCAATAGTCGTGGCCATTGAGTTGTGGGCATCCAGTTTTGCCGGTAGGACAGTCCACTTTTGGTGCGACAATATGGCGGTGGTGCATGTAGTGAATACTCTTTCATCTAGGAACGAGCGGGTTATGGGTTTGGTCCGGCATATGGTTAGGAGATGCCTTGCCAACAATATGCTTTTCCGGGCACATCATGTTCCGGGGGTGAGAAACGGGGTGGCTGACGCTCTGTCCAGGGGGCAGTTGGCTAGGTTCCGGCTGCTTGCCCCACAGGCCGAGGAGTACCCGGAAGCAGCCCCACAGCATCTGTGGCTGATTGGAGGGCCGACGTAAGCAAGGCCATGGATTTGTCCATAGCTCCCAGCACCAGGAGAGCGTACCAGCGGGCAGGTAGGGAATTTTGGGCTTTTCGTCATGATAGGAGATACGATCAGCTCTGGCCGGCCCCGGTCGAACACCTACTTGAATTTTGCGCGCTTGACCGCCGCCGTGGGTTGTCTGCCCGGACGATTAGGGGCAAGTTGGCAGGCCTGGCCTTCGTAGCCAAGTCTCGGGGCTTTGCGGACACCACAGGGGATTTCAGGATTAGAAAGACATTAGAGGGTTGGATCAGGGAGAAAGGTCAGGCCCGGGGTGACAGCAGGCGTCCCCTCAAGCTCACCCACTTGATGGGGCTTTACGAGCTGTGGGGTCGGCTCTGCCGCTCTGCTTATGAGGCGTCATTGTACCACGCCGTGGCGGTGACCTTGTTTTTCGGGGCCTTTCGGGTCAGCGAGGTTCTAGCAGCTTCCAGAGCCGATAGCTCCGGCCAGGCGTTCACCACTAGGGATATCAAGTTAGGTCGTAGCTCGGTGTCCTTGAGGCTTCGACGGTCCAAGACCGACCAGAGGGGTAGAGGTGTGACGGTCCAACTTTCCCGGGCTAACAACCGGCGGGTGTGCCCGGTGGCAGCTCTGGTGGCGTATTGGGCCCACAGGGGTGTAGAGCCGGGTTTTTTGTTTTGTCATGTGTCCGGTGAACCCCTGACCAGGTACCAGTTCTGGGCTGTCACGTCCAAGGCGCTGGCGAGGCTGGGCTTGGACCCCAGACGTTACGGGACTCACTCATTCAGAATAGGTGCAGCGTCGTTGGCAGCAGTCGAAGGTTTCAGCAGGCTGGATATAAAGACAGTGGGCCGTTGGAGATCTGGGGCCTTCCGGACGTACATCCGCCCCTAGGTGAGTGGGGCGGGGCGGGGGGGGAGGCGCCGGGCCGCCAGTCTGATGCTGCTCTGCTTCCTCCCTTTCTCTAGCCCGACGACTTGACCGGCGCCGCAGGATCCTGATATGTGGCCACAGCATGGTGTACTGGGCCGAGCGGAGGGCCCGTGAGACGACGCCCGGCACGAGTTTGGAGATCGATCGAGCGGTGGTTCAGTGGTTGGGCCGACGAGGCCTACGTTGGCGGGAAGTTCTTCCACTGTTGTTCGACAGTGGAAGGGTGCGAGGGGTGCCGGGCTGTTTGGTATTGCACGTTGGTGGGAACGATCTAGGAGCGATGACAGGTGTAGAGCTGCTGTGGCACATCTGGGAGAATTTGCAGGTGATCTGGGAGCGGTGGCCAGATACGTGTGTGTGGTGGTCCAACATCCTGCCCAGGAGGAGTTGGCGGCAGGCTAGAAGTCCTAGCGCAGTGGACAAGGCTAGAAAGAGGGTAAACAGAGCGGTTAGGAAGTGGGTGATTCAGGCTGGGGGTGGAGTGATAGACCATCCAGACATCAGGGCATCCCTCATAGATTTGTACAGGCAGGACGGTGTACACTTGACCGATAGTGGGAACGATAAATTTATAGCCGACCTGCAGAGGTGCCTGCACATTTATGTGCAGGGGGGGGAGCAGGGGGAATAAATTAAAATTTCACCCCCTGCTGTGGCCGATAGGGGGCGGAAAATAAAATAAATAGCAACTGGTGAGCTCCTTTTGGGGCACCTCTACTGAGGTGAGGGGCGAGCTCCTTCTTGGATTACAGGGCTCGACCGGCCTGGGTCCGGGGAGTGAGTCGCTCCTGTGGCTCGCTGGCTGGAGTTTAACGTAGACCAGTAGCGAGCCATCCCACACGCCAGGTGGGGCGTAGTAAGGGTGCAGGGGGTAGGTGTAGTTTAACATGACCCGCACCCAGTTTCAAGGAGTTTTCGCCCCAGGGTTGCTGTCTGAATTGGGCATGTTATTCCGCCCCCATTTGATTTTGCACCCTGCAGGTCATGTGGGGTTAATGTTTTAAATAAGTTAATAAGTTAAGAATTAAGTTGTTGAATAAAAGTGACCCCGTTATACCCACACCTTGTGTCCGACTATTACTCCGCCTGCGCCGCAAAATCATTCATGACAATACTTTTCAATTACCTCTGCTCTAGTTACATACTATCCATGTGATTTACTCCCACTACTCATTAGTTAGAGAAGTTCAATAATTGTTTAAAGACACAAATAAGTTAATAACATGAAAATACAATGTGCAATCTTGTTTGCCAATTCTAGCTGATGAAAGGTTAGACCTTTTCTAGCAAATTCAATCCTATTTCTTTTTTTTATTTTGTTTTAATATTCCCCACAGTACAGAACAATTAACATTGTGTACGTGCATACGTGTATATATATTATGGGTTTGAAAAGCTCTAAATTGAAAGTATAACTTTTTATGCTGAATTTGTTTGCAGGAGATGTTGAATGCGTTTGAGATTTTAGGAAGGTTGGTGAAAGATATCTAATTAGATCTTTTCCTTCATAGCACCTCGCCTCTCTTTCTTTTTTTAGAGAGATTTCTATGTGGTACACATTCCTATGTATCATGTTTATTCAGATAACATATATCCAGACTGTAGATATAGAACAGAACAGAGAAGAACAGAACAGAATAAAGTAACAGAGTTGGAAGTGACCTTGGAGGTCTTTTAGTCCAACCCCTGCTTAGTCAGGAAATCCTACACCACTTCAGACAAATAATAATAATAATAATAATAATAATAATAATAATAATAATAATAATAATAATTATTATTATTATTATTATTATTATTATTATTATTATTTGTGATTCCGTCTGAGGCCCCTCAGGGAACGGCTGATCCTCTGCCGGCTTCCTGCTCAGAGGGGGAGGATGAGGAACAGGAGGTTCAGGCAGACGGGGAGGAGGAATCTCAGGCTGAGGGAGAGGGAGGACAGCCAGAGTCCCCTGAGAGGGAGCTCTCCCCAGCAAGAAGCCTGGATTCCTTAGATGAAAATGCAAAAGCAATAATCGATCTCCGGCAGAGAAGAGCAACACAACGAAGGGGACAATTAGCCAGGTACTTTCAGCACTAAAGAGGCAACAGCTGGGTTTGGGTGTGGTGCTCTCTGGAAAGGCTGAAAAGGCAGACCCACCCTTCCTGGCTTGTGGAGTATTATCTTTGGGAGTCCTGGGACCTGGCTGTGATCTTTGGCATCTTGGAATTCTGGTTTGTGACTTTGAATACTGAAACCTTGGGGGGAAAAGGTGTGGGTCTTATTCTCTACAGTGGTGGGTGTGCCAGCAAGAAGTCTGCTGTATTGTCTGGCCATCAGGACTCTGCTGTGAAGTCTCATAGCCTGCCTGTTGGGAAGAACAGGTTTTTCTCTGTGTTTATTTTTCAAACTATAAAGTGCTTTTGCTTTTACCAGCGTTTCTGGCTGCTTTTTCCAGTTGGTGTTGAAGTCTGGGGGCACCCAGACAGAACAATTATTATTATTATTATTATTATTATTATTATTATTATTATTATTATTATTATTATTATTATTAATATTAATTAGATTTGTATGGCGCCCCTCTCCATAAACCCGGGGTGGCTCACAGCAATAATAAAAACAATGTACAATAACAAATCTAATATTTAAAAATATCTAAAAACCCCTTATTTAAAAACAAGACATACATACAAACAACCAGTTTGGCTGAACTGGTTGAACTACCTGAATCCCACCACTGACTGAAACTGGTCACAGAAAGTGTTATATAAGGTACCCAATGGATGTATGGATTGCTTTGCTGGTGAACGGATATGGCTGCCATTCCTCTTCTTCTACATGCCAAATAGTGAGCTTGAGCACACTAGAGCTTAAGAGAAGTTGAGTTAACTCCTGGAATGTTTTACATAACATCACACAGTGCAGTGATGGGCTGCTGCCCCCACTGGGGGTGGGCACAGGGACGATAATAAATCTATGCAGATAATAAATCTATTGAATATTTAATAGTGTTTTTATTGTCCTGCCTTTTCTACAACCTTAGTATCATCCTTAATTACTTTTAAAATAGCAAATAATTAAATGATATGTTTTTACCCATAAGCATTTTAATCATTTTAATCATTATCGAGATCTGAACTTTTATAGCAATTAAAGAAAATTGAGCTACTTGCCTGATATGTTATCATATTGAACCTTGTGGGTTCAGTACAAAACCTTAAAAATTTTACTCTGTTCCTCAACAAATAATGTTGTCTATCATTTGTCCTTTTTGTGGCTATTCAAATAATGTGACTTAATCAACTGAAAAAGAGTCCAAGCATCTCTTTGAAAACTTATCTTGGTTGGTAAGCCATTCCCACCCAGTCACATGACCTTTAAGTCACCCCCCAAGATCACATGATTGTCAAGTCAGTCCCTGGTCACATGACTGGCAAGCTACACCCACAAAATAAGCCATGCCCACAGTGTGGCAGTAAAAATTTTGGCAGACCATCACTGGACATAGGCAGAAACATACAGTGATACCTTGTCTTACGAACTTAATTGGTTCCAGGATGAGGTTCATAAGGTGAAAAGTTCGTAAGACGAAACAATGTTTCCCATAGGAATCAATGAAAAAGTGATTAATGCATGCAAGCCCAAAATTCACCCCTTTTGCCAGCTGAAGTGCCCATTTTTGCGCTGCTGGGATTCCCCTGAGGCTCCCCTCCATGGGAAACCCCACCTCCGGACTTCTGAATTTTTACAATGCTGCAGGGTAATCCCAGCAGGGTAATCCCAGCAGGAGAATCCCAGCATTGCAAAAATGGGTGCTTCGCTGGCAATGGAGGTGGGGTTTCCAAGTGAGGGAAGCCTCAGCGAAATCGCAGTATTGCAAAAACGAAGATGGGATTCCCCTGCAGCATCGCAAAAATGCAGAAGTCTGGAGGTGGAGTTTCCCATGGAAGAGAGCCACAGGGGAATCCCAGCAGCTCAAAAACGGGTACTTCGCTAGCCATGGAAGGTACGGAGGTGGGGTTTCCCAATGAGGGGAGACTTCGCTTGGCAATGGAATTCCAGAGGCAGGGCATCCCAGGGGTGGTGGGTTAGTAAGGTGAAAATAGTTTGGAAGAAGAGGCAAAAAAATCTTAAACCTTGGGTTCGTATCTCGAAAAGTTTATATGACGAGGGGTTCATAAGATGAGGTATCTCTGTATTTGGGAATTAAGGCTACACAGAATGCATGCTTCTGTGACTTTGGCCAGCTGGTTAAAGGAAGCTGTTCAAGTTAAGGACCTTTGGCACACACCAAACAGATTTATTTTCACCCTTCTTATCCCAATGCATTACAATGATGTTTCCTCTGTTATCTACTAAACAGGTCAAAGTAACACTGAGTCAATTAGGATGACCTGGATGTGAACCAGATAATAGTGAAGGAAAGAGTTTATTGGATTCTAGTGGATGTTCTCTGAGCATTTTTACAGACAAGTTCTGTATTAACCTAAAGTTAGATAAAATTCAATCAATTGCTGAAAAGCGTATTCTCTAATAACTCTCCCTCATAAATTTCCCTAATAAATCTCAGTAAATATAGTGAAAGTAATTCCAGGAATATTACACATAAATAAGACTAAGATTTTAGTTAGTAATATTTAAATCAGGTAATTTCATACTGAAATAATGTAACAATGTATTTTGCTTGCTTGAATGATTAATTAATCCGCTAATTTGTGAAGAGAGGCTAGAGAGTTTACTGCCTTTTTGACTACAAAGCTCTGTATTATCTTTTGTCCATATCAGTACATAATATTATATGTGAGATTATTTAGAAAGGCCCTCTATGTTAACAACTTCTTCCTTATACTTGAAACAAGCATTGCCTGAGTGTTTATATCAATTTCTACCCATCTCGAAACTTGCAAGGTTGAAGCTTTTCTTCATGTGATTGATGGTTCATATGGGACAAGAAACGAATGTGAGGCCAGGAAGATCCATACTTCTTCTTTATTTCTCAGACAAAAAGTTAACACAACTGTTGCTAAAGGTTAAATTTGGAGGTCAGTTTGTTATGCTGTTAGGAACATCCATGTAGGTTTAAACTGTATTAATGCCCAACCCCTTTTTTATCCAGAGAGTGAGTTAGTCAATGACTACATTGATCCATTGTTGTGTCTTCTTACAGAGGTTCCGGCAACGAAGCAATAGAAATCATTATAGCTTGTGATAAAGAATTCCTCCTGGTCCAGACAGACACAGTGTTCACATTTCATTTATTTTTGCAGCAGCCAGGTATAGCTGCTAAACTCAATGTTTCACAGTAAAGCTGGATTATTTAGGGAGATGAAGCACAGGACACCAAATTTTAAAAAATTAAATACCTGTAATGAACAAAATCAGTATAGGTTCCAGAATCTTCAGTCATTTAAAAATCATGTAAGATCTGAGCCGATAGGGGGAGCAATCTTCAAGTTCCTTTCCTGAAATATTGCCATCCAGTGATACCCTTCCCATTTCAGCTCCTACCCTATCAAACAGTCTTCCTCCAGCTAAATCTAATCTAATCTAATAAATCTAATAAATCCTTCTCTTTTATCCTTCTGGGTAAAATCTGGCTCCACCCCCAGTTGTTGGGAGAGGAGAGGCCAGGTGGGATGAAAATGTAGATTGTATCAAGCAAGGCACCAGGCTTCTTGTCTTGTAATTTTGTGTTTTGTTTTGTTTTATATTTTATTTTATTTTTTATTCTGAAAAATCCCTCAAAAAATTCCATCCCCCAAAATAGCTGGGAAAAAAATGGAGATGCATATGCAGTGCTGGAAACTCAGCTTCTGTGCATGCTCGGAAGAATTTTTTTTAAAAAAAATCCCCCCAAAAATGGTGGCACTCACAGAGGGGCACAGACTGAACCAGTCCTGTAACATCATAGTGATGTCACCAGCGGGTTGCTACCAATTCAGGAGAACTGGCCCGAACTGGGAAAAACCCACCTCTGTCAATGTTGATGAAATCACTGTTTGTCACTTTTTGATACCCAGAATGGAATGTATAGGGAAATTAGATAATGATTGTTCTGCCGCCTGTAATTGCAGGGTAATTAGTCCAGAAAGACACACACTACACGATAGAAGGAAAACCAACAGAAAAGCAGAACAAACTCCCTTTTTAAATGTCAAAGGGATTTTCTGGTACACACAAGGCACAGGTTGAATGCAATCCAATTTCTCACCCAGTAACTGGGAAATTGAGTCCAATTCCAAAGTCCAGACACAGTCTTGAACAGGGGAACAGAAAAACCACGATCTTCACTAACTATGAATCAGGAATCAACTCTCCCCAGAGATTAGAACGGCCCCCACCCTCCTTGTCTTTCGCAAATTACTCAAGACCCACCTTTATCACCAGGCATGGGGGAACTGAGACATCCTTCCCCAGGCTTTGATATTTTATGTTTGGTATGTATGTGTTGTATGGTTTTAATTGCTGGGGTTTTATATATGTTTTATTTTTAATATTAGATTTGTTTACTGTTATATTGTTTCTATTATTGTTGTGAGCCACCCCGAGCCTTCGGAGAGGGGCTGCATACAAATCTAATAAATACTCATACTACTACTACTACTACTACTACTAATAATAATAATAATCATCATCATCATCAACTTCCACAAGGCTAAATCAGCACGCTGCTCTTTTTATCTGTAGCACAAATTACAGCAGCCCCACCCAACCACAGGTGGCCTCACTTATCTCCTGTAATAATCCTTCAGTTGTTCTCTCCTATGCATCACTCTATGCATGCGTGGGTCTGTCATAGGTTCTTGTTCAGAATCCAGGGATGATAAGGAAGATTGATCTCCTCCTGGGCTGTCTGCCAAACTCCCCTCTTCCCTGTCACTCACACTTCCTTAGTCAGAGGAGACTTCGTCAGCAGATTCTATCGGGAGCAAAACAGGCCTGTGGCATGTGGATGTTTCCCCCACCTCCACATTCCTTGGGGCAGGAGCTGGGCCAGAGCTAACCACAACAATGATTAAGTAAGCAAAGATGGTTTTCTGAACTCCTATCCAGCTGTAACCAAGTGCATCCTAGGAAAGGTTGGAGACCCCTGCACTGGAAACCTCCTCGTGATAATTCTGCATCTATTTGAAGATCTATTGCCTGACCCTTCTAATTAACATTGTACTGATTACACAATTGTGTTTTTAGAAATGACAGTTAAATACAGTGGTACCTCTACCTAAGAACGCCTCTACTTAAGAACTTTCTAGATAAGAACTGGGTGTTCGGGATTTTTTTGCCTCTTCTTAAGAACCATTTTCTACTTAAGAACCTGAGCCCGGAAAAATTTGCCAGGAAATTTGAGAGCGGCACGAAGGCCCGGCCAGTTTTCTGCCATTCTTCCTGGGTTTCTCTGTATGGGAGGCAGCCTTGCACTGGGTGTATAGGAGGCGCGTGCTCCTCCTCACTGCCTAAGAGTCCCTCTTTTTTTTTTAAGTCTTAAAGTTTTGGATTTATATTGATTCCCCTCCCTTCACCTTCTTCCATCCGCAGCAACTGTTCTCCTCCTCTTCTTCCTCCTCTTCCTCCCACCCAAATTCCGAGCTTTTATTTCTTTCTTAATGAGTTTGCACACATTGTTTGCTTTTACATTGATTCCTATGGGAAAAATTGCTTCTTCTTACAAACTTTTCTACTTAAGAACCTGGTCACAGAATAAATTAAGTTCTTAAATAGAGGCACCACTGTAGTTCTATTTCTCATTTTTATGTTATACAGTGTTCCCTCGATTTTTGCGGGTCCGAACTTTGCGAGTAGTCTATACCATTGTTTTTCAAAAAATATTATTTAAAAAAATGCTCCGTGGTTTTTTTGCACCCCAAGGGTTTCTGGGGCTGCCCGATTTACAATACTGTGCGTTTTAACTCTCCTCCTTCCCCCTCCACCTCAGCCATCCTTCTGCCCCAGCCTTCCGATCCCACCCCTTTAATTCTTGGAGAGTTGGTACGCTCCAATTGAAGCTGAGCCTTACTGCCATCCGCTGCCACAGCAAGCGCAGCAAAGCCCCCTGCTTGCCGCCCCGTTGCCCCTGTGGGTTCTGAGGTAAGTAAAACCAGGAATGGAGGAAGGAGGGGGAGGGAGGAAGGAAAGAAAGGGAGCATCTCTACTTCACAGAAATTCGACTTTCACAGGGGGTCTCGGAACGCATCCCCCACGAAAATTGAGGGAACACTGTACATGAAATCGTATTTGGTGCCATCTTTCTAACATGGACGTCGTAAAAGAATTGTCCTTCACAAGACATGACCATATGTTGTTTTTAGTTCTCATACCTATGTGCTTCTTTGAGACAAATGTTGTGGTTTGTGGAAGAAAATTATCTTAAGTTGTTAATAAAATCATCTTAAGAAAATAATCAGCTACATCCAAGCATGTGGCTTGAGACCAGTCTATTCTGCCATGATCTGCAGTTCTGAAAAGCAACATTCTTTGCCTGCTGGATGTTCAGCACATCAAATGACAGTTCTGGCATTGTTTTTAGAGGGTTAACTAAGATTAATGAGGAAAGAAACACGAAGCCATAGAGGATCAACATTACAAATCAATGCCTGAATAAATTTAACATGCATTCCATCTGCAGAATGCATGGTGTGGGTTTGTTTCTTAAGAGTGTATCTTTTATGCTTCTAAATAACCCACCAAGACATGAACACTGCATCCAGTTTAATAATGCTTTATTTAAGGTTTATACAGTAGTCGATGTATTGATTGGAGAGGAATTTGTAGAATACAGGAGAATGTTTAATAAGATACAAATAAACTCCCACAGCGCTTGCAATTCCCAATTCGCCGCATTTGTGAATTGTAACTTCAGCATTTTAATTCATAGAAAGTCATCAGAAAATGCTCAATTTTAAAAGTATGCACTTGTTCTGAGCTCAGCCACTCCTGAAAGATGAACATTTATATTTATATAGCTTTTTTATCTGAACCTTTTTACTAAAAGCCTTTTCTTTCTTAAAAAAAAAACCCCCAGAAAGAATATTGTATTTATTTCTACCTAATTACAGCTTAGACTCTGAAAATGTGAAATCTTTGAGATTTACATCTTTTTGTCATTAAACCTTCCAGAGAAGATGGTGCTTCTCTCTTTCACGCTCTCCTTTTAATCAAAACACTATTATCCTTAGATTGCCTCTTTACATTGCTGCTTGTCTAACAAATCTTAGGAAGTTACTTACCGTCAAATAATTACAGTGCAAAAGAAAAAAGAACAATACAAAGAGCAAGCCTTTTTACATGTCTGAGTGGGTTTCACAATCCTGTCTCATAATCAGATTCCAGAAATTGAACTTGCAGAAAGTTTGTGCTAGCCTTGTGGATTTTCATTTCAGATGTTGTCAACTCAAGGGCATTTGGACCAATCAATAACTGTCTGTCTTCTTGCACACAGAAAGTTGGCTATTAGAAAAGAGAGGCTTACAGCAGACTCAGCCAATACCATTAGCCCTAGCCTTAGGGCAGTTCTATCCATGTGCTGGGGTAGACACCTGCCCCCTCCCCTCCCCCACCATTAAGAAGGCCACTTGGGATGTCATTTGGACATAGCGGGCAAAGAGCACTTCTTTATTCTTTCTCTTTTTTACACCCAGACTTCACCAAAAATCAATAAATCTGTTCTTTGCTTATTTTCAGAACTTTACTTCAATATAAGGAAGGACTTTCCTTCCAGCTACAAACTCTTGCAACACCAAGTCTTTCTCTCTCTTTCTTTGCAGTTTCCTTTCTGTGGCCATTTGAGAAATAATTGGAAATAATATCAGAATTAAACTCTTCTTTTGAAATTAACCGGGAAAACCTTGATTGGCTGCCTAGTTTCAAATTCAGGAACACACTATACATTCTTTTTTCTTTGTTATTGTGTGAAATGATTTTTAATGAATTGTCCAACACCACAAACCTTTTTTTTTGCCTTGTGTGGATTGAGTTTATTTCAGTAATTGCTTTAAATACAACAAGTTAAATGAGGTAGAAAACAGGAGAATTAATTGTTGAAGCACCTTTGAAATTCTGTACTTTTATTTGAGTTACTAAAAGATAAATACATGGGTTTTTCCCCCCAATCCAAAATGGCATGATAAAAATGTTTGTGGTCATGGGGATTAAGCCATTACTGAACATTATAGGCATTACTCAAGAATAACTTTACAATTCTTCACCATTCCCATTCTAGGAGGCAAATGCTACTACTAGCAATCAACTACAGCTGGTAGCAATCGAAGACAATGGACATTTCTTTGCTCAGAAGATAGAGTAATATGTATCACACTCTGCAACTAAACTGATTCAGTAGAAGCAGTCTTCTCAGATTCAGTAGAATTATCTACTGCACTGCCAATATTGAGTGAGAAGTCAACCCAGATCCAGTTATGGTATAAGAGATGCACCATCAGACACTGAAACCTCCTTATGCCATATCATGAATGTCAAATGAGCTTAGATTTCATTCTCAGTTATGAGATCCTGCTTCATCCAGATAGCCAACAATTCCAGGCCCTGCTTATTACATATTCCTTCCCTCCAATAAATTTAGGCTGTGCTACACCTTTCAACTTGAAAGATTAACAAAGGAATAGCCAATGTAAGAAAATGGGATCAGGAACCCCATCAAGAATGAAAGTTGTATTTGTGGGCCTAGATTCCATTCTGCCCTAGGCTAACGTTCTATACAGCTAGCTGAAAAGGGAATGTGACTTGATGGTTACATGATAGTTTTACTGAAGAGACACTGAGAATGATGCCCCAAGGCAACTGATGAGAGTTCAGGAGCTGTAGGCTGCAACAGATTTGAAGTCCCTCAGGAAATATTTGCAATGGCACTTTCAACTGCTTGAACTGAATGGCAGTCAACCATAGCTCACCCCTCGGCTTTTATGTACTGGAATGTTGCAAGGTAGGGAGCCAGAAGTAAACATCTACTCTATCCTTCTGATATCCTTTTTCTAAATGCAACATGTTTTTTTTAAAAGTTCCCATTCTAATGAAAAACTACTTCTAAGCATGTTTTAAGTGCCTCTTGTCAAACAGATTAACTCCTAATTAACTCTTTAAAAATGAATGAAGGCCAATATACCTTCAGATTTCCCTCCCTTGTGAATTAACAATTGAGAATAAGACCACACAAATGACTTTTAATCTTATGAAACCATTCCTAGTCATTATATAGTTTCATCTAAGCACTGGTGAGCCATTAAAATAACTTGTTTTAATAAAGCTTCAAAGTGTGATTTTGTTAGGTTAGATTTCAAATGTCTTTTTAAATAAATGAATATGCAGATATTAGGGTTTTTAAAAAAATATAAAGTATATTATTGAAGCTTGCATTAAATTTTGTCTTGGTCAGAATAAGAAATTTCATTTGCTCAACTGTTTGAAACATCTGCTTGATAAAATAGATCTGCAAATAGTTTAAATTAAATATTAATTTAATATTAATTAAACTGATTTGTAGCCTTTTTAAATGAAAGTATGAAAGTATGAAAAAACATTTTATTTCTATGTTTAGTAGTAAAAAACAATATTATAGCGAAACAAATCTAATATTAAAAAGAAGCATATAAAACCCTATCATATTTAAAAACCAAACAGCACATACATACCAAACATAAAATATAAAGAGCCTGGGGGAAAGGTGTCTCAACGCCCCCATGCCTGGTGGTATAGGTGGGTCTTGAGTAGTTTACGAAAGACAAGGAGGATGGGGGCAGTTCTAATCTTCAGGGGGAGTTGATTCCAGAGGGCTGGGGCCGCCACAGAGAAGGCTCTTCCCCTGAGGCCCGCCAAATGACATTGTATAGTCAACGGGACCCGGAGAAGGCCAACTCTGTGGGACCTTATCGGTCGCTGGGATTCATGCAGTAGCAGGCGGTTCCGGAGGTATTCTGGTCCAATGCCATGTAGGGCTTTAAACCAACACTTTGAATTGTGACCAGAAACTGATCGGCAGCCAATGCAGGCCACAGTGTGTTGTAGAAACGTGGGCGAATCTGGGAAGCCCCACAATGGCTCTCGCGGCCACATTCTGCACAATCTGAAGTTTCCAAACACTTTTCAAAATTAGCCCCATGTAGACAGCATTGTAGTAATCGAACCTTCGAGGTGATGAGAGCATGAACGACTGTGAGCAATGACTCCCTGTCCAAATAGGGCCACAACTGGTGCACCAGGCGAACCTGTGCAAACGCCCTCCTCGCCACAGCCGAAAGATGATGTTCCAATGTCAGCTGTGGATCAAGTAGGACGCCCAAGTTGCGAACCCTCTCTGAGGGGGTCAGTAGTTCCCCCCCCAGGGTGATGGACGGATAGATGGAATTGTCCATGGGAGGCAAGACCCACAGCCACTCCGTCTTTTCTGGGTTGAGTTTGAGTTTGTTGACACCCATCCAGGCCCCAACAGCCTCCAGGCACCGGCACATCACTTTCACTGCTTCATTGACTGGACATGGAATTGAATAGTTCAACACTTCAAACAGAAAAAAAAATCTCAAATATAGGGCTGTCTTTTATAAAGTGGGACACAAAGCTAAGGTATGGTAAAGAACTAATTAGGGCAATCTAACAGTTGGTTTCTTACTTCATGATGTAACCAAGAAACTTATTGTTGTGGTTAGCTCTGGCCCAGCTCCTGCCCCAAGGAATGTGGAGCTGGATGTGGGGGCCTGTTTTTCTCCTGATAGAGTCAACTAGTGAAGTATCCGATGAAGAAGGAAGTGTGGGTGTGATGGAAGAGGGGGGCTTGGCTGACAGCCCAGGAGGAGATCAATCTTCCTTATCTTCTTTGGATTCAGAGGAGGAACAGATGACAGACCCACACATGCGTAGAGCTATGCATTGGAGAGAACAACTTAAGACATATTACAGGAGGTAAGAGAGGCCACCTGTGGTTGGGTGGGGCTCCAGTCATTAGACCTGCTGATAAAACAGCAACGTGCTGGCTTCACCGTTGTGGAAGATTATCTGATCTTAGTTCGTCAAGGTGAATTGTTGTTTCCTGATTGTATTCAAGACTGTGTTTGGATTCCTGGACTTTGGATTGTACTTTATTGTGAGTGTTTATTACTGTTGGACAACAGTATCTGTGACCCAATTTCACAGTTACTGAGTTAATAATTGGACTTCATTCTTGTATTGTATTTCATCTGTGCCTTGTTGCTACAAGAAATCCCTTTGAAGTTTAAAAGGGAGTTTTTTCTTCTCTTCTGTTGATAAAGAACATCTATTTGCCTTCTATTGTGTGTGTGTGTTTGCTTGGACTAATTAACCTGTAATTAAGGGTGGTTAGCACACGCTGGCAGAACACTTATAATACTAAAACTTCTATTTGCTAGAATCTGACAGATTCAGGCAAACATTATGACAACCTAACTGTAGGACAAATCCTTAGATAGTTATAAAACACATAATAATAAAAGTGGTTATGGGTTTTTTTTCCTTTTCCTTTTCTTTTCTCTCCCCTCACTTTTCTCTCTCAAAGTTTCTAAAGATATTTCTAGCTGTTCTAATAGCAACAGCACTTTTAAACTTATATGCCACTTCACAGTGCTTTACAGCTTTCTCTAAGTAGTTTAGCATATTGCCCCCAACAATTTAGATCCTCGTCTTATTGACCTCCAAAGGAGGAAAGGCTGAATCAACCTTGAGCCACTCAGAATCAAACTCCTGATGGGACCAGTGAGTTAGCTTGCAGTACTGCATTCTAACCATTGTGTCACACAGGATTTCTTTAAATAATCTATAGTTGGTGGAAAACCCCATTCTAACTGCATATTTTTTTTCTAAAAGCCATTAAAAAGGGCTTGAGAACTTGCATACAGCTGCAGATATAGATTGTACATCATTAATCTGTGATAAGCTATATATCTGAGGTAGGCCTTAGTTGTTTGATCACACTGTATTATTTGTGGGATTGTGTTTCTGCTGAAGTGTGACTTGGACAATTAAAGTCTATTCATATGGAAAAATATTGCCCTTGGGCTACAATAGTAACTGAGCTGGTATCTGTTGCCTTAGAACAATCAGCAGATGCAATGTCTATTTATTATAGTTTGTTGATACTTTAAAGGTGGTCCAAGGATTATGCAATTTTGTTCTCCTCTGTATTGTTTAGAGAACTTTTAAGAGCTGGGCTATAAACTGACAGCAGAAATAATGTCAGTGTTGTAGCTTTAGTTAATTGGTTGTTCATTATTTATCAGATTCAAAGAGCCCTTCACAGCCTAAATTAAATTTATGAGATTATAGGTATAGTCTTTTACAAATTGCTCTTCGTTCTAGCATTAAACTTTGGGTTCCAGCAGGAAAAAGCCTTATTTTGAAGAGTAACTTTATTTGTGTCTCCTGTGTTGGAAAGTTAATGGCAAGAATGTATCTTTTCCTTTTATGTACGCTGAGAGCATATGTACCAAGATAAATTCCTTGTGTGTCCAGTCACACTTGGCCCAAAAAATTATATTCTATTCTAAAAGAAGAATAGTCAATTGGTATATTTGATGTCTGCTTTGGGTCTCAGTGGAATAGACATGTACAGTAGAACATAACAAAGTGCAATTCATTTTTTCAGCTTCAGAAAAGTTATACGCAGAAGGGGAAGAACTAGTAGGGAAATCCTGGCCTTTCTTGCAGCTGAACTGGATATGGTTCTAACTTCTAACAAGTTCCTATTTTACAATAGACTGCAACAAAAACACTTTCTCTCTGCTAAATAATTATATCATTCAAGTTCATAATGTCTGGAAAACTGAACCTGAATGGTAAGTACCAGTGGGATGGGAAGAACAGAGGAACAGTGGCAACATTAGTACCTCATTTTGTTATTTGTTCAATCTTATCCTTCAATATTTATCTTTGTACATGCCTTAAATTCCCCTGATTGTCTTGTTATGAGATCAAATAGTCTTTCCTGCTCCACTATTTTTGAATTAGTCTAGGAAGGATTCTCTACCCTTCCAAGAGTCTGCACCCCATCTTTTCAAGGTGGCCACGAAGGAAATGCCAAACAGCCATCCAGTCTTTATCAGCAGACATATTGTGTAATGGAAATGAAGAGCATTCTTTTTTTCGCTTTCTATGACAAGGGGCGTATTGGTGAATTAACTTTCCATGAGACCAGAGAAACTTTCCATGAGACCAGAGAAAATGTCTGGGTGAAATGCAGGGATAAGCTATTTAGGCTTACACCACCAAAATTATAGTGCGGAATATAAATACAGTTCATCAAATATGTCAGGAATCTGTAGATTTTGTATGCTTCCTTGATTAGCTTTCAGCATATTTTTCAAATAAGTAGCAATTTTAGCATATCCTGCAGTATTCTTCAAAAAATATATAGATTCTTTAATCTCATTGAAAAGTTCAATACAGAAAATGTTAACAATGAAGTAGGAAAAAACACAAATGGAAGAAGAAAAAGATAGGCATTATTCAAATATATGTTGATCAGGTTACAATATTAAAAGCTGTATTTAAACCTAATGTGAAAATGGCTTGCATTGCAAAAATAAACAAATAAAAACTCTGGAGTACATGCATGCATGTTCCCATGATTTTAAGGATAAGATACAGTATATGTAGTACATTGCTCAACAGAGGTAACTGTGAGAGGGATCGTGGAGTCCTAATAGACAACCATTTAACTATGAGCCAGCAGTGTGCAGCAGCTGCCAAAAAAGTCAACACAGTTCTAGGTTGCATTAACAGAGGGATAGAATCAAGATCACGTGAAGTGTTAATACCACTTTATAAGGACTTGTAAGGCCACACTTGGAATACTGCATTCAGTTTTGATCGCCATGATGCAAAAAGGATGTTGAAACTCTAGAAAGAGTACAGAGAAGAGCAACAAAGATGATTAGGGGCAGTGGAGGCCTACCAACATTTTTACTACCACACTATGGGCGTGGCTTATGCAGGACGCCCTGCATTTTCTTTCAAAAATTTTCAGTGCAAATTGGGTGCTCTGGGGTGTTATTAAAGTTATTATTAACAGTGGTAACTGTGAGGGGGATCGTGGAGTCCTAGTGGACAACCATTTATTGGTGATAAAGAGGAGAAATATTATAAAAAGTGAAGAGAGCTGAGTACATTCAACTGAACATATTTTAAAAACTCTTTGTTATGTTAATTTTCTAACAGCAATAATTTTCTACACTTTTAAATATCACTGATAAAATCAAAGGTGTATTTTACTTTTCCAGTATTTTGAGATAATCCTGGCAGTTAATAAATAGAATCTAATCAGATTCTTATATTGTATTAATTTACATGTCTTAGGAAATAGGCAACAATAAGATAATTGTAAAGATTGGTGGATAATTTTTCCCAATTTCTTTAAATACATTTGATAAAAAGATTGCTATATTGGATATTGTTACAAGTTGACAATGTGTGCTAATTTGTTTACAGTCAATATAATTCAGAAAAGTTTCAATTTATGAGGCATAATTTTATTAAATCCATGTGGGTATTACCTGAAATAGATTTCCAGTGCCGCAAATTCCATAGAAATTAAAGTTGAAGTAAAAATTATCCTACCAACTTGTTTAAAAAAAACATTCAATACAACTTTTTTGCTCAATGTATGAGTTTTATATGATACTATCATGATACTTCTTTGAATTAAATGAAAAATAATTATATTGTTCTTTAAATGTTAAAGGCTTGTCAATAATTTTTAGAGAGAAGATTATCACTCATTTGTGTCAATAAGAAGCATTTTGAGGCTTACAGCAAGGAATATTGGAAGGTGACTGATCTGAAGATATCAACATAAAAAAATTATCTTTGATCACCTAAGATAATTTTATCGTTCTGATCTCCCCAGAACAATGGAAATGGTTCATAGCTTCACAGGAGATCAATAAAAATAAAGAAGAATGATAGTAAGAGGAGACTCATGATTGCATTAGACAGAAGCAGCTGTATGGGGACTAACTTAGCTATCCCGAAAAGTGGGACTCTTTCTATTAAACATAACTAAGATGTGATAGGGGATTACCAAGGCTTATCAAACAGATTGATTTCTAATAATTTCTGTTTATTCATCTGTGGGACAAACTATATTGCTAGCAGAGGTCAAACATTCCAAAAGATTATAAGTGACTACAACATGTTGAATAGGAGGTTTAAAGAGTTGAGAGTAGAAACAAGTATGTGGAAAACATGAGGGCTGATAGTATTGTTTTTATCCATTATTTATTTTATGATGATTAAAGTATACTACAGATTCAGTCCTTATATGGTCATATGGGCGGTCTTAACCCATACTTGGAGGCTAATTCCACCCAGCTTGGAGAAAGCAGAACCCTGGAAGTGAACAACAGGCTATGAAGATAGTTTCATTTAAAATAAAATCCTAAATCACAGTGTATATCACCATTGTAAGGATCTTTTGTTGCAGATCAGGTGTGCTTCCCAGATATGTAAAGATAGATTTGGTGAAATTTCCATGAAAAACATGGAGAAGCAGGGATAGATTTAGGGGATGGCTATAAAGATGATAAATGGTCTGGAATCAATTATTACATGAGCTGGGATCTTTAACTTGCAATGGGGAGCTACAATGGCTATCTGCAAATCTTTCAAAGGCTGTTACATGCAAGACAGTGGATTTATTCTCTGTTAATGCTGAGAGTAGAACTAGGACCAAGATGAATAATAGAAAGGAGTCTTTGGCCAAATATTGATAAGGATTTCTTAATTGTAAGAACTGAAACAGTACACATTTTTGTTAGAATAGAGATGGATTAGGGATTCTTGGATACCTTTCGTACATGACTTAGTGAATTGCTACACTGAGCAGATCATATAGATCCTAGATAACATATAATATGAGTAGAAGTAGATGTGGATCTTGATAGATCATTTCTAGAATTAAAAAAGAACCATTTCAGCTATTGAATATCCCTCTTGAGATTTAGTGCAGCATAAAGATTGCTAGAGATTTTGCAGATAGTAACATGATCTCAGTGTGTGTGTGTGTGTGTGTGTGAAACTTCCTTCCTTCCTTTTCATTAACTATGTATCATTTTTATCTTTTTAACTTGCATTCTGTATTTCATAAAAAAGGAGATTTGAAGCCTCGTTGCAAATGGCCAAGGAAACAACTTTTTAATCTAAACTAAAAGAAGAACTTTTTAGTTCTTTAGTTCTAGATAAAATTGATAGAATTGAAAGAAACAAATTGTAGACCTGGGGCATAGTTAAGGGGACAAACTGCAGTAATCTCACTGAATGAAAATGAGAGAGAGTAAAGGGAGAGAGAATGTAAAATGCTGTCCTAAGTTTCTGAAAGAAAGAAGGAAGATATAGTATATGTAATAAACATATAAAATAGACACATGCTGGATTGAATATGGATAATATGCAAGACACTTTGTCCTGGGTTTCCAAGAGATATTTTTCCAAGACAAATGGAATTCAGATTCCGAGGAAGTACCACTAAGGTAAATTTCTGGAACTGTGAAAGGATGGTTTCTATTTCATGGCTACAAATCCTCCTACCTCCTGGATCCTCAGAATTCTTCTATGCTCCTGAAATCAATAAGCTGTTTTTATTGGTTCTGTTGACTTTTCTGCTCCTATGTATGCTGGTTGATTTATTTTAATTTGCTTGTTGCAAATAAGCATCCTGAAGAAAGATCAAGAGTCAGTGAGAAATAACATTGGTCAGAAGAGCATTTTTTTGGCGTTCTTAGCTCCCCTCTCTGGAGGAAGCTGGATGCTATTCAGAAGGTTACTCCACAAAAAGATGAAGATGAATTTGTTTAAATGGTGGCTTGAGCAAAGTCGGCAGCAGTTTGGAAAGGTCCATTTTACAATTAATACAATATAACTTAATCATTAACTCACTGAAATGCTATTAATTTTAATAAACATGTATGAGTTAAGCTGAAAATCCATCCTTTAAAAAAGCACACACAAAGACCCAAAAGAAAAAAAATCTCAGCTTGTGGCAATTAATATATTTGAAAGGTAATATAATCACATTACACATTACACAGTAGTGTACAATATCAATCCCTTTTGTTTCCATCTTCGGACTGGTTTCTGCAGGGGCAAATGGTAGAGCTTTCCCTGTTCCATTCTCCAAAGAGAAAGGAGAGAGAAGCGGCTATTTTCTTTTTTGTTGTTGTTGTTGCAATCTGTAAGCTTTATGTGTTGAAATTTATTCCATTATTCTATTAAAGAAGAAAATGTGCAACATGTCTTACACCTCAAGGCATCTCTCAGTACATTTTCATCTTCTCTAATACCTGTAGCTCCTTTTCTATGCTAACATTTCACTGCAAGCATTTTATACTCTGTCAGTTAAGTCTCCCTTGAATGCCTATGGCCTTCTTGTCTCTGGTGGGTCAGGCACATCGGCCTTTTCAGATCTCTGGTGGGGGTAGCAAGGACCACAGTGAGTACACTGTCAAGTAAATAGATCAAATAGCAGCATGTCCTATAATAAACAGCTCATGTATAAAACTATTTGAAGCAACAATTCATTACTCTCTTTGTACTTTTTTTTTTTAAAATAGAGGCTCTTTTACCTGATTGTATAAAGCTCAATACATTATTCTGCCCACCTGGGCAACAGAGCTAAACTAACTAAAAAGGAAAAAAGCCCCCAAATCATTACAGCATTTTAGCTGTGGCTACAATTCTTAATTAGGAATAAAATACTGGATAGGCAACAGCTTCCTTTGTGCCTAAATATATGGCGAGAACCACACACATTTTTGATGCTTTGAGTCTCGGCTAAAATATGCTCCTGCTGCATTGTTTCTAGCAGCACAATCCAAATCTTTCTCCTCATTTGATACAGTGACCTCTCAAGTGCATCATTGCCCTGAGGGCTGAGGGCAGTCCAGCTACTGTTAAACCCCTTGGGTTGATAATCTTCTCCCACATTTGCCCTTAACACCAGACATACCACCATTAGCTACAGCTCCACTGGTGCTCATTAGAGCCGATCAATATAGACTAACATAAAGGATGCTACTGCACCTTCTGTTATTTCTCAGTTACTGCAGATTTACAGACTTTCTTCTAAAATATGAGTGATGTGTTAGACAGGTCTGGGTAGCCGTAGAATTTTCTTCTCTTTATCTGTCTATCTATCTATCTATCTATCTATCTATCTATCTATCTATCTATCTATCTATCCAAATTTTCTTGTTGAATATTATGTTTTTTTAATTTCTAATACAATTAATGTTAGAGGCACCTTTAGCAAAAGCTAGAGCTATCTCAGATTTAACCCTTGGAAGTATTTGGATGAAATAAAATGGTTTTTTTAAAATGTAAATTGAATTGTACCTTTTGGTTGAAATTTATCTTCAGAGTAGATTGAACTATTGCTGGAGTACGTAGAAGAATAAAAATTCGAACTCAGGAATAAGAGGAATATGGATAATGTAGTCCTTCTTTCTACCAGCAGGTGACACCAGAGATTACGCTTAGCCTTCATTCAGTATTGAAAGGGTAATAATTTTGTTTCCTATTTTTTAATATTAGTGTGAAAGAACATATAACCAACTCTGGGAACATGAACAAGAAAGCAGGACAATTTCAGGAGGGAGCAGGATCATCAGAGACTAGATTCCCTACCTCAGGGTAGGGAGAAAGTGTGAGAAACAGACCAGGAGTAAGTTTGCGTTAATTACACTAGGTATAGGTTAAATTGGAGAATTGTTTTGGTCAACTTTCAAGATTCTTTTGCCTTTTCCTATTAGCAATAAAGATCATTCCAGAAATCCAATAAATTCTTGTTTCTTGACTTTTCCAGATAAGAATGGAAATTACCTCACAAGAATTATTTCTTATTTGGTAAGCAGCAGTCCATCTACTAAGGTGTTACAACCTTATTTCACTTTTGTTTAAAGCAGGTTTCTGGGTTATCCAATGAAATTAATCAGATTTGTCCCATAAAACATCTTATTTGGGATTGTTGGAAAAATAGTGAGTATACATGGAGATAAACTACAAACATTTTCATGATTGCCTGGCCTACAATAATAATCAGATGTGAGGTGGAGCATGATAGAAGTAAAGCAATAAAATATTTGCAGGGATAAACTTCATCATGAACAAAATAATCAGTATGGAATAAGTTCAGTCTTAAACAGCTAGATTCTAAAGCTAGATTCTAAAGTTAGACTGTCAAAGCAAAAAGAGTTTTGTCATAATTTACTATCTTTTCTCTCTCCTCCATAGTGCTAATTCATGCAGTAAAATTGTGTTCCCTGTAAATAAAAGATCTGAGAAGCAATTTCACAGTATCCAGGCATTTGAGTTACGGTACTTGCAATGACAAAAGCTCATTGTAACACATAACATTATTTGTTCTCTGGAAAAACCTCCTTTTCTAACCTTCATTCCTACACACAAACAGTAAGCTTGAAGATTCTCAGATTGACTGGATTATACAAATAAACACATTTGCTTATGTGTTCAAAATATACTGTGCTATTTTGTTGGAGGTCACCACATTTAACAATCTTTGGCATGAGAAAAGGAAAACATTTCTTCATGTAATTTGCCAATTTACAGCAAGACTTTGAGAGCTTTTATGGCAGCCAAATCACACAATGTATACAATGGGCAACAGGGAGTCAAGATACCACATATTTATGGACCATAAATTGTAAAACATAGGATACTACAGAATTGTTGAGAGGGGGAGGGAGAGATAGAAGAAGGAAGGAAGGAAGGAAGGAAGGAAGGAAGGAAGGAAGGGAGGGTTTTCTATTGATGCATCTATTCATGATATTGCTTTAAACTTAGTGTTCAATGTCTTTTTAGATCAATATTTTAGAGTCAGATAGAAATGTGCCATGGAATTACAAATTGCCAGGCTAAATAATATAATAGTGTGGTCCAGAATGTACTTAGAGATATTTTGAAGTCTAATATTCCTATTCAGGATGAATAAATGTAGAAAGGCATTTTAAGTACCAAACTTTCTTTATGCATGTTGTGATTCCGTCTGAGGCTCCTCAGGGAACGGCTGGACCTCTGCTGGCTCCCTGCTCAGAGGGGGAGAATGAGGAACAGGAGGAGGAGGAGGAGGCCCAGGCAGAAGGGGAGGAGGAATATCAGGCCGAGGGAGAGGGAGAACAGCCAGAATCCCCCGGGGTGGAGCTCTCCCCAGCAAGCAGCCTGGAGTCCTTAGATGAAAATGCTCAAGCCATCATCGATCACAGGCAGAGAAGAGCAGCACAACGAAGGGGACAATTAGACAGGTACTTCCAGTCCTAAATAGGTAACAGCTGGGTTTGGGTGTGGTTCTCCCCAGAAAGGCTGAAAAGGCAGACCCACCCTTCCTGTATTGTGGAGTATTATCTTTGGGAGTCCTGGGACCTGGCTGTGATCTTTGGCGTCTCTGATTTTGGCTTGTGGCCTTGAAGGCTGAAACCTTGGGGGGAAAAGGCGTGGGGGCTTATTCTCTACAGTGGTGTGTGTGCCAGCAAGAAGTCTGCTGTATTGTCTGGCCATCAGGACTTTGCTGTGAAGCCTCATAGCCTGCCTGTTGGGAAGAACAGGTTTTTCTCTGTGTTTATTTTTCAAACTATAAAGTGCTTTTGCTTTTACCAGCGTGTCTGGCTGCTTTTTCCAGTTGGTGTTGAAGTCTGGGGGCACCCAGACAGAACAATGCATATGATTATAGCAGTTCTACATACTGTACAATGATATTAAATCAGAAGCTTATAATGCTTTTTAGAACATTTGACATGATCTTACAGTAGTTAAAAATATTACTTAATGTCAGGATGATGTAAAAATGGCTGTGATATAAATACAGATGAACACAACCCAATATGATAAAATTATTTGGATTTAAGCTCGTGTATAGTACTTAAAAAATAATCCCTTTTCATTGTGCGTGGGGCTTAACAGCTTGAATAACAGCTTGGGGTTTTTAATACAATTTTTTATTTAAAAATTCATTATAAGATAAAAACTAACAAGAACTAATACAAAGTAGAGAAAAGAAAGAAAAGAAAAAGACAAAAAGTGCAAATACTCATAGAAAGAAAGGAAATAGAAGAGGTAACCTCCAATTTTCTTCACAGCAAATGTAAGTACGATTACAAAATTACCTTCCAGTCTATGTACAAATGAAAAGACTCTCTTTTTTACATTATCTATTATTTCTGTTATATTATCAGACTGAAGCACATAGGCACATAGGCTTCAGTCAGTTCCTCCATTATGGAGGGAAAATACTCACTACTGATTGGATAGACTGCCTGGCAGCTCCCTATAAAAGGGATGGTTTGTAAATAGTTGCCAAATAAAGAGCTGTTGTTTTGAAGTTACTTCTGTCTGCCTCTTCCATTCACCCTATCTAACAATTTTTAATCATCAAAGACAGAAATGATAAGGTTGTTTTTTTTTTGTTTCATGCAAAAAGTCTACAAGGGATTTTCCAGTTAGCAATAAGCATACATGTTGGCTTTTCTCTAATCAAAGAAGCAGTTTGCCATTTGCAGCGGAAGCGGAGTAACAACGCAGACACAGAGCTGGATTTAAACTGGGTCATTTTTATTAATTAAATAAACTTATTTTAATTCAAACTAAAATGGGACTCACAGAGGTCAACTAATAAACATTTGGGGCGGAAATGACGTAACAAAACTTCCTGGGCAACTCGATGCATAGCTCCATGCTGATCCAGGTGAAGGGGACCATGCCCTCACCTGGATCCCAGCCATGCAATGCATGTGGGCGGTCTCGCCGTCCAATCCCTGAAAGGCAATTGAAATGGGTGAGACCCAGAGGCAACTTCTCCCCAATTGCTCAGGCCGGTTTAAAAGCCACCATGAGCCCTTGGAGAGAGTCTGCCAATCATCCCCAAAGATGCCCAATAGAGAACATGCAGTTGCTAGCACCTCCCAATTTAGGAGGTTGCTAGCACCTCCTAACCTGACAAGGAGGGGGGCCAGATCTCTATCTTGGCCCCCTGACTCCCCCCTATCTACGCCAGCTCACACAGGAACCTCTGCAGGTCCAGGTTCTGACAGGTGAACGCCGTTAGCATGATAAAGCCATGGCTGAGCAATTGTAATATTGGGGTGGGAAACAACTACCCCACCCAACTCTCTAACCAACTTGCCCATGGCCTTATTGACCTTTCGCCTGACCTTGTGAATGGCCCTAGGGGAGATGGCGTCCCTCCAGAAAATCCGTGGAAGGATTTTGGACCAGACCACTTGCGTGGCTGGCCAAGCTAGACGAAGAGCCCACAGCTCCTTGCGGGCCTGACAAATCAATACCAGGCTACCTAACACACACAGGTCCTTGCCCCCAAGGTGCAAGACCAACCACCTGGGTGCAATCACGTTGTGGCGCCCACCCAGGAGCAACGAGAGGAGCCCCTTCCACTGCAGGTCTCTTCGTCCAAGCCAAGTGATGTTGACCCAACAGCCCAAAGACAGCTGGGTCCCCACGGCGGATCTTGCTGTGGAGCGGCCAGCCCAAAACATCATACTGTGGCCGCACAGCAATGCCATCGGTTTCTCCCCACGAGGGCTGTCTAAAAGAAGGCAGAGAAAGGTTAAACGTGCATGGAGTCCTGCGCATCAGAACCAGCAGGCCGAACATAAGACAAATAAGCTGCGGACCTCCAGCAACCGATCTCCCGGATCTGAGAACCTGCTGAGCTAGTGGCAGCCCCTATATGGAAGAAGGGTCAAGACCAATCGTAACCAACGCCCTCGTCATAATCGCCCAAAATTGATACCAAGTGAGCGGGGAGCTATCCTGATGACTAAAAAGATACCCCTGTCCCGTTCCTTGCAGATTACAAAACAAGGAAAGGGCGGCCATCGGAAAGACGGGCGTGTCAGTGGCAGCTGCTAAAACTATCCTAGACCCCCTATCTAACTGATCTGTTTTAGACTGTCTTACCAAAAGAGAGAAGTGAGAAATATATCATTATGCAAGGGACTATAATTGGATTGAATTTATGTCTCTTGCCCAGTCACTTTCCATGGGATAGATGATTATTAAATTTAATAAACAAATAAAATAAAATAAAATTTTGATGGAATTCATATCAATAAAAAACAGAAAATGAAAATTGATGGTTATTAATGGTTACACATTTTTTATTTGTGTCAATAAAAATATCATATTTGGGGATCATGTCATAGATATTAAAAGGTACCCATTCTGGAACATAAGCAAAATTTTAAAAAACATGAAGATAAATTTAGTATTTAAAAAAACTTATAGACATCCAGATTGAAAAGAAGACCCAATGATAATCGTCACTTTCCTTTTACTGAAGATTCTAGATGAAAAACATAAATAAAAAAGTCCCAATACGTCATGTGATGCTGTCATAACAACATGAGTTTGACACCCAGGGGTGAAATGCTATTGGTTTGGCCTGGTTTGGGCAAACTGGTAGCAGTGGCTGGCGGTGGTTTGGTGAACCATTAATTACAGCAGTGCAAGTCTCCAACCACTCATCAGGATGCGGCCATTTTTTAACCCTCTGCATGCACAAAGCATTCTGTGCATGTGCAGAGTGATAAAGTGCAGGCACGCATGGAGTGGGGGTTGAAAAAGCACACACATGCAAGAGAGAGTGAAGAAAGCACATGCATATGAAGCGTGCACTTCTGAACCAGTAGGAAAGGTAAATATATTCCACCGCTTCCCTGGTCTAAGATTATTCTTAAAATATTGTGCATTACATGTCAGGTTGACTCATCAGAGTACCATAAGAATTTTATACTAGTTACTTCAGGTGACTAAAAGTATTCAGGAAACACATCTTTGAAGGTCTATTATACGTCCATAGGACATAATGGAAAGTAGATAATCAGTTTCAGCCCATCCACTCTCTGTGTCTATAACTCTGTGTCAACCACCCAGTTGGTCAATGGTTTCTTGAAAAAGGAAATGTACAGTAAGGCCTGCACCATTGAACCAAAAGACTCTGGAAGACTGACTATTCTGCATTGCAAAAATGACATCATTGCAATGAAAAATCACCCTTACCCGTTAATGAATGAAAACGCATTTTCCTTAGTGATTATTTCTTTCATTTCCCATTCATTTTTCAGTTAGGCCCTGAACCTGCCTAATCTGTTCAAATCTGCTTAGCACTAAAATCACCATAATCATCACCATTCATATATACACAGCCAGATGTTCACCCAGGCTCCCCCCTCAGATCACTGTAAGTCTCTGAATTACAATTATATGGCAAACCATCAGTATAAAATGGAATGTTTATTGATATCAATATTCAATATTCTATGGATAACCATGTTTTCCAGTTTTGACTATCACAATGGTACAGTGTTATTCAGCATGATTAGAGGTTACTGCCAAGTTTCATCCATGCACCCATGCATAACAAGTAGTACCTATTGAAAATAGATATTAAGCTGCTTTCTGCCCACACAATAATATAAGATGTAAGTTTACAATTCAGTTCTATATTTGAAGAATATCTGTATGTATGTTTGGATGGGAACCCCACAAATACTTCCAACTTTCATTGTGAAAAGAGTTCTTACCTTTAAAGGAAATAAATACCTAGAATTTGTTCAAGAGGCAGCATTTCATGTTCAGTCTCAGTTTCAGAAGGAAGAATTTCCTTGCCAATTGAGGACTATATGAAGGAGATATGCTCAATTAAGCCTCCCTGATAATAGATGTACACTGGAGAAAAGAAAGCATGCCTGTAGAAATTAACGGAATGCATGTGAAACATTTGGTTCTTGTAATTCTAATGGAATTTAGCACACCATTCTCTGTGCTTGGATTATGCCATCAATCCTTATGACTCGACTTCAAGCCAACATTTTCTCTTCATTTTTAACAACAGGACTTTTCACCAGCTTAATAGTTGCTTAGGTTGACATTCTTGCATTAAAATTAAATTTGAAATGAAGCATGGATTCCAAAATTATGCAACTAAAGTGCAAATGATCAGCTTTAGCCCACACTAGTAGCAATATTATTTTTGGTGTCCAATATCTGAATTATTTTAAGCACTGCATGGTTTAAACATATGTGAAATGATGGTGAAATATATTATTTCAGTTGCCTGTGGTGCTTTCCCTTCGGTTTAGATACAGCTATAATATTTTGGCATGTTTTTAATGATTTACACTTGGATTTTGTGAGTTGATTTTAGCTGAATGTGGGCCTTCCAAAATTATTTAAAAGAAAGTGTTTTCAGCTGTATGAGAAAGTGAATTTTACATTTAATGATTCGTAGCTTCTATTTATGGAGCTCATATGTGTGTGCCCATATCTGGAAATAGGTTCAATTTATAAATACAGAACTTGATGAATTATGGAATATAAACAATCAAGGATGTTATTTTCAATGCAGAAGCCATGAAGAAATATGTGGACAAGTTAAGTAAAATAGCATCAACAATAATAATAGTACTTTAACGCAATGTATTTAAGTAAATGTAGTGGCCTTATGTTGGCTGCTGTGGAAAAAAGAAATAGTAGGCACAACCTACTAATACAATTTCTTTGTTTTCTTCTTCTTTTGCAGTCATATACCCTCCTAGTGAAACTTTTGGAACCAAACTATTGCCTGTCTAAATTGATATGAATCATAATAATTTTATGTATAGAACATCATAAATATTTCCTGCAGAAACAGAAAGGAAGAGATGCAAACTAGACTACCATCATGCAAAAGGTATCTCAGCCCACAGAAATGAAAAGAGTGTGGGTAGCATCTCAGAAGGGACCCCTCCCCAGTTTTCTGGAAAGTAAAAATAAAGGAGAGGAGAACAGTTTTTAGACTTTCAAAATTTTGTTGCTATAACCTTACAATAAAAAGTAATTTATTGATTTGTGCTTCTTAACTGAAATACCACAAAGGGCTGATAGCCCTACAACTTTTGTTACAAAGGTTTTAAAAATTTATAGGTTTGTTGCGCTTGTTTATATTATTTTTTAAATCCAAAATTACATTTTTTTCACTTATGGATATGTGCCAGATGCTTCATCTGTAATATATGATAAATACTGTTACTAGAACATGGTTGAGTTGTAGCTTCATAGTGACTTCTAAACAGGAACCTTAGGATAGGAAAGGAAAAATTACATGAGTTCAATCAGCAACAACCTAGGGAAGGATGGATATGATATTGATGATGATGATGATGATGATGATGATGATGATGACAATGACAACAGGCCGGCATGCAGGCAATTTGAGATATAATTTAAGGTAGGTAGCTTTCAGTTTTTAAAAAAGGGGGAAATACAAGATTAGTGCCATTTTTCCATATTATAATGTCTAAGAGCAAAGATCATGATAGACTCCCTGTCAGCAGAAATATGGAATGTCAGATGATGCTTACAAAATTTTATTTTTATAGTATTTTTCTAATCCTATGTTATCCAACTGTTTACTTTTCCCTGTTACAGATTCAACCCCAAACTTTGGGAGCCAGCATTAAGCGGACAAGAAGTAATACAGGAATATGATACTTTCATTATGATCTGTTTCATGAGTGGGATATGCTGTATGTTTTGTTAAGTTTTTCCTCTCTTTGTTTCTTTTTACCTTTATTTCACAGAAAGTTTTATAAATACATGTTTACAGTGTGAAAATCTCAGCTTCTACAAAATAATACTCTTATTTAGAAGCTTCACAGAATTAACTTGCTCTTTCCTTCAGAACAGCCAAGCATTTGCTTTTTAGGATAGTAAAATTTAAAACAAAACACCAGTATCTTTCACTGGAGTCAGACCTGAACTAAGAAGACTTAAAATGATTGTTTTTGGCACTGCTGACAGGAGTAAAGATGTATGTATTTGTGGGGAAATGAACTGCAGGAAAGGGAAAGGGTGTTGAGGAAGAAAAGTAGGTGCTAGTCTGTTCAGTGTGATGGGTGTAAAAATGAAATATTTGGTCACTTTTAAAATGATTTAAAATGAACCAAGAAGACATAACAACTGCTTAGTGACAGAGATCACAAGAGATTTCCTCTTGGTCTTATTATACTAAGAGAAGAACTAAATCACAGTACTATTATTAGACAAAAAACACAATAACATCAGTTTACAGTAGGATTGGAGGTTCATCCTTAAATGATAATGGAGCAGGAGGAAGATGAGGAGGAAGAGAAAAGATAATAAAATTGAAAGTCTATTTTAAAAAATTTCATTTGATCTGGCTTTACTGAGTAAAGCTGAATTCCCTATGCTGTAAATAACCCATAATTTAAGGATAAGCACTATAAAAGCATTAGAAGACCTGTACCTATGTTAAAAAATTCTGGAAAGATATTAAAATTATAATTGACCAAGTCATATCGATAGACCTAGCATTTAAACCTGAACTATTCCTTTTAGGGATATTCAGACAAAAACTTACACGTCAAGAAAAATATCTCACTTTACAGATATTAGGGGCTGCTAGAAATTCCTATGCTCAAGCCTGGAAGCAGGAAACAACTCCCTCAATTATAACAGTTATTTTTAACATTATGGAATGTGCCGAGATGACCAAAATTGCTATGGAAATTCAAAATAAAAAAGAATCCGATTTTTATAAGATTTGGGATAAATGGTATCAATGGACTGCAGCAAAAAAATACCAATCACTTAAAATCAGTAAATTCACCTCATGTTCGAACTCTCTAAATGAAAATATTAGACACTAATATAAGGAATTCAAATACTGACAACAACACTCAGCCTTACATCTTTCCGAGGTGGGTAAAATGAGGACCTGGATTGTGGGGGCAATAGGCTGGCTCTGTTAAAAAGTGCTACTGCTAACATGTTGTAAGCCACCCTGAGTCTAAGGAGAAGGCGGCATAAAAATCAAACAAACAAACAAACAAACAAACAAACAAACAAACAAACAGACTCTGAAGACAAAATCCTTGCAACATAATTTTTTCTTCTTCTTTCTCTATACTAACTTTAAATAAGAACTAAATCACACCTTTTCAACACAACCATTTATTATTGTTTCAACTCTATACCAAAGTTTTACAATTCTTTTATCATATACACCTACTACTCTATTCTATTAATATGTCGCATATCCTGAAAACGTCTGCGACTCTGCAGATCCCTTTCATCCCCCTTCCCTATCTCCCATGCCTCCTTCTACTTACCTATCCTTCCTTTCTTATTTCCAATTTCTTCCCCCTTTTGGGTCACTTATAAGGATGTTTCAATTACCCATTATTATGGACTATGTATATATACTTTATATATTCTCCCTATAATGTTGTGTTTGAGCCTGGGCCAGCCGTTGCTCCCACAGAAGGGAGAGACACGGCACAAAGTGAATGTGAAAGCCTGGCTAACAGCCAGGAAAATGTGGCAGACAGCCAGGAAGATGTGGCAGACAGCCAGGAGGATGAGGCCACTGGGACGCAGGATTCAGCAGACAGCCCAGGGGATTTGGCATGCAGTCCCTCAGACAGTCTTTTGTCCCTGAGTTCTTCTGCAGATCAATATATTGATCTGCGTAGCCGAAGAGCTATGCAAAGAAGGGATCACTTTAAGGAGTATTACAAGTCATTATAGGAGCACCTGGGCTGGGTGTGGTTCTTATACTGAGGGCTGGGTGTGGTTCCCTTAATGAGGGCTAAAGGGATAAAAGGGAACAAAGGCCAAGGCAAACTGTGGATGTTTATCTGTGTTATTTTGTGGTTCCTGCTCTGAAGTTTCTGTTCCGTGCCGTTGGAGTTTTGAACCCAGCTTTTTCAGACAAGTGGGAGGTGAAAACTTTGGGACTTGCTGTTTGCTCCAAAAATTCAAAAGGACTCCTAAAACGTCTTTGCTCATTCCAGGATGTCTTTGTTTGTTTTTTACTGTGTTTTTGAATGCGGCTGAAGTAAGCCTTGCATTGTTTTCGGACACTACGAACTGTTTTGAGTAACCCTTTTTTGTTTATTTAATACAAGCAGAGCACGTGTGTGTTTGATTTCTTTTCCTTGGACTGTTATGCATTGCCTGAGCCAGTCAGGCAGAACATATAATATGAAATGTAATTTTGGTTACAAAACAAGTACTCAAAGATATTGTCAATTCTCTGTATACTTCAAAACTTTTTGTATTACGATGTATTCATTTGTTTACCATTTTACATCCCTTTGATCCCTTGGACTCTTTCACCCCATTTCCCCTCCCTTTTTTATTTGTAAAACTCAATAAACTTTTTGGGTTGGTTCTTGTTAAATTTTGGGTAGGTGGCTATAGAGCAGACCTAGGCAAGGGGTAGCCCACAGGCCGCATTTGGCCCACCCACTGGCTGTGACCGGCCTGCCTTCAGGCAAAACCCAAATGCTGTGTGGGGTTTTCCACCCCGCGCACTGGAGATGGCGCCATTTCTTGCTGCCCAACAGCTGATCTGCCTCAGGGCGAACTTCTATGCCTGCCATGTGCCGGGGAGGGGAAGCTAAGCACTCTGCCAGGACCTTTAAAGAGAAAGGCAGAGGGAGGGCAAGGCAAGAGTTCTGGTTTGGGCAGCGTCGCAGGAGTATGTGTGTTTGTGTGTATCCTGTGGGGGAAAAGGGGTCATCACTTCTGATGCTCGGTGACAGTGCTACCCAAACCGGAGCTCTTGCCTCGCCCTCCCTCAGCCTTTCTTTTTTAAAGCTCACACTCAGCTTCCCCCAGAGGCAAAAAAACGGCTCTTTGCCTGCTACCACAGCCGCACCCCTCCACCCAAAATTAAACCATTATGCCAAAGTGCTTCCTTCTTTCTTTATACATTTTTCTATAAACCAATAAAATCTTGTATAGCCAATCAAATATTAACAAAAGAAAATTAAAAACAAAACATAAACCTATACGAATTTCAGACTTCTTCCCCCCTCTAAATAGCACATTTACCTAATCCGAAATTTAAAAATTATTGCAACCCATCTAGCATTTAGCCAATTAATACTTATCATCTACATTTCTTACTTAATTATTAATCTTAAATTTCAGTCAATTTGAGAAAAGAAAAAAAAAGGAAAAAATTCTAAATATTCTCTATCATTAATCTCCCGAACAATTCTAAATTCAATTCCATTTATGCATTAATCCAAATCAGTATTACCTACTACATATCTTATTATAATCAATACTTCTAACTTTATTAAAAACAGATCAGCAATTCCTAAATTCATATATCTAAATATAAAAAATAGTTAAAGTCCGGCCCTCTAAAACCATAGCAATTTCTTATGCGGCCCCATGGCAAAATTAATTGCCCACCCCTACTATAGAGCCTGCTGAGGCTCTAGGAGTTTCAATAATATTTTGAAAAGAAGAAAAAGGCAAAACACTTCAATTTATGCAAAGAAAACTGCTTGGATGCTGCATGTGAAATCTGACCTGAGTAAAACATTGCTTTAATAACCACTTCCAAATCACCCACATTTATTTTATTCCCTTTTTATATTCAGTAATATCATTCACACTTTTATCACTTGGCAATTTCTGATTCAATTTGGATGCCACATTAAAACATACTTTTGTCTGACAAAATGAACTGCAGAATGTCTTCCAACTGTGAGGTCTCCTTTGCTGCCTATAAGAAGTATTTGGATGTGTTCTTTCCCAATTTTTTCCATCAAGAATATCCTGGAATTTTTACCAATAAGGTTAATATTAACTATAGTTAGTTTTAGAGAAGTCAACTTCCAGCTACAGTTTAAAGATAAGGCATTTTCCACAATGGCACTAAAATTTAATCTTATATATTAACTGTGTGTTCTTAACATTTTGTATCAGTTTTACTAGCATGAGTGAGAATTCTGAGAAAAATGAATTTGTAGCCAAATGTATCAAGCACTATTTCAGCTTTGTATAGGACAAGGTTATAAGTCTTTACATAATTAGTGTATTTAAAATTTATTTGATATTTTTCAATCTGTGAAGATTATCTTGAATTAAAGTACTACTGAAAAAACACTGCCCCAAGATGTATGTAGTAATTGAAATGAAGTAAGCCAAGTTACAAAAGAAAACTAATTACCTAAAGGTATGAATGGAGCCCTTTACTACCGTGTTTACTACTTTGAGCTCCGTCATCCCAAATACAGAACATTTATCTGATTGGCCTCTAATATTATTTCTGAGCCATTTAAAATCATAATAAAACTGGGACTAGTTGGGTGGGGTGAGTTGGATCCTATCTGAATTTATAAAATAAAACTATGATTGGTGGGTGTCTGTAGTAGAAATCCCATATACGTACAAAGAGCATTCATTGTAAATGCCAAAGGAATAGTGATGAGTAATTAACTATTCAAAACAACAAGAAAGGTACCAAGACTGACCTGGGCAATTACCACCCAATTAGTCTGTTGCATATCATTAGTAACCTTAATGTTAAATACCTACATGGGAAATTTGTGGACCATGCAACTTAAGGCGTAAGAATATGCTCACTGTAGAAGAGACCAGATTTAGAACCAGGCAGTCAACACTGGACAAATTCATAGTTTTATAGCACCTGGAAGAGAAATATCCTAACTGTCCTGGGTGTGCTCTTAATGCCACCTTGATTTCAAGGCAACATTTGATTTTGTACCAAGAGAGAGATTATAGGCCAATTTAGCAACCACTGCAGTAGATTGTGGATCATTACTATTCAATTATTCTGCTACATGAAAATTCTTACAAGTCAGGTATACCTGTTCTAATGGCCTGAGTTGACTCCATACTTAACCACATAGGAATCTTGCACCTCTGTTATTACATTTACTTTTCTTGTTAATTCTAGCTTTAAAAATTCCTCCCAGATGGATAAAAGTTGATATTATTTCCCTATCTTCATCCCAATGAACTTAAGAAAGAGTTGGCAAATAAAGAGCTGTGGTGATGCAGTGGTTGGGATGCAGTATTGCAGGCTACTTCTGCTGGCTGCTTCCATCCTTCCAAGGTAAGTAAAAATGAGGACCCAGATTGTTGGGGGCAAGATGTTTTTTAAAAATATATATATATATATATATATATATATATATATATATATATATATATATATATATATATATATATATATATAAAATTTTATTACAACAAACAAAAAAATACTTAAAGAAAAAGTGCCCAACACCAATAAACCCAACCACCATTTAGGGGGTTAAATTATTTGCAATAAGTTTCAATTTCTTCCTTAGCTCCGGTTTACATTTCTTTACATGCAAAAAGTGATTGGAATTTATTTTTCACATTGACGTCGTAAATTCTACTTAAGATATAATTTTTCACCTTATTCCATCATGCCATCAGCTTCTCCAATTTATTTTCATCAAAGTTATTTAATCTTATTTCCATAATTTCGAAGTGGATGTGGTCCACCATGTACCAGTACCAATTCTGGATTGTCCATTTATTGCTATCCTTCCACCCTAGTACCACTACTGCTTGAGCGCTTTCCAAAGCTGCTGTTTTGATTTCTTTAAATTGTCGTAATTCCCCATATTTAACTAGTGTTGCTAATTCTTTCGTGATTATCCAATTAATGTTTAGCATATTGTTAATTGCATTGTACTTCCTTCCAAAATTTTTGAACTTCAACGCATTCCCAGAGCATATGCATAACGTTGGGGGCAAGATGGTGACTCTGTAAACCACTTAGAGAGGGCAGTAAAGCATTGTGAAGTGGTATATAAGTGCTATTGCACCAACTGTAACAATGACAAATTAGTTATATCAAAAGTCAAACAATTGCAAAACAATATCTTTCACTGAGCCAGTGATAGTTTTTAAATATTTAGGAGTTATCTTTTATCCCTCACTAATCTAGAAGAAACTAATAAAAAAAATATCATCTTCCCACACAGAAAAATTCAGGGGAAAACATGTTCTTTCAACTACAGTAATGTTGTACTGGCAGCAGGAAAACTCTTTAAGGCAAAGGTATTAAGACTAATTCTTGATGGTTCACAGTCCTGACTGGATAAAGACTCAAGAGTTTAAGAATTAGTCCGGATTTATAAAGGCGATACTCTGTTGCATTGCAAAGGCACTGATGCATCTCGAAACTTCTCTGCCTTCCATAGAGGAATGTGGGATAACCTGCTGGCGATGATATTGGCTAAAGGTAAATCTCCCTCACACACTTCTGAATTCTCTTAGACAAGTTCAATTGGAAGCAAAGCATGGATACAGATTTAAATTATGGGGGTTTTTCAGTCCACTCTCTGCTTCAATAAGGTTATGAGAAAGTCTCTCTGGAAATAACACAGCTTGTGTTTCACTCTGGCATACAGAGAAATCAAACTTTAGCCCCCTACATTAGATAGATAGTCTGTGTGAAAAGCCATTTATGCCAGCCAATTATTTTAATGATATTTTGTCTGGTCCTCACAGGATAGACCCAGTGCTATGCCTTCTGTGGATTTATGGGGTAGATACAACAACATTTCTGTGTGAGATCTTTCCTGTTGTTGTTTGAAAGGCTCAATGCAGCCATTTTTACATGTTTGTTTCATTCTTCTATATACCAATACACCAGCAAAATATATAGTCCTCTGGATAGCAGGTCAACTCAATTGGACAGATGGAAAAATAGGTACTATTTCTATTAGTAGACAGTTCCCTTGAAACAACTAAGGTGATGCTAAATTTTGTTCACTAGAATTTCTGTAAACATAGTGGCTTTAATATCACTATTGTAATGTCAAATTATTTGTAGATTGGAGGTATTTATTAACAGTTATTAATCTTATTATTTACTGTATTATTTACTTAATGTTTTATGTATATTTTATTTTATATACAGACAGTGCTCAATATATGACCACAATTGAGCCCAACATTTCTGTTGTTAAGTGAGTCATTTGTGAAGTAAGTTTTCCGTCATTTTACAACTTCCTTGCCACACGTGTTAAATTGCTTATTTGTACCCTATGACAATTATTAAGTGTTGTACCTCATGATTCTTGACAAATGTATCTTTTCTTTTATGTACACTGAGAGCATATGCACCAATGACAAATTTCTTGTGTGTCCAATCTCTCTTGGCCAATAAAGAATTCTATTCTATTCTATTCTATTCTGTTCTGTTCTGTTCTGTTCGATTCGATTCTACTCTACTCTACTCTACTCTACTCTATTCTATTCTATTCTATTCTATTATATTCTATTCTATTCTAATCTGTTCTATTCTAATCTGTTCTGTTCTGTTCCATTCCATTCTATTCTAATCTGTTCTGTTCCATTCCATTCTATTACGTTGTTAAGTGAATCACTGCAGTTGATCGGTTGATAACCCAGTTGTTAAGTGAATTTGGCTTCCCCATTGACTGTGCTTGTCAAAAGGTGACAAAAGTGATCACATGACTTTGGGGTACAGCAATGATCATATGAATGAGTTGCCAATTGTTTGAATTTTGATTACATGATCATGGGTGTTCTGTTCATGGGCTTTTAGATTGACCCAATCGGCTCAAAACCACTCTTTAACCTTTGAATTACAATTTTATTAGTTAAAAAAAAGTAAAAGCAGGAATCAATCATTTAAAAGTTCAAGGAGTATTTTATTCTATTGCGAAGTTATCAGATAAGCTGCTGAGAAACATGGCAGAATCGGAGCGTCTGGCATTCCAGAAAGATAAGAGAGACAAAGTCGTAGCATATAATAAATCAGGTCACCACATTTTTGCCAGATATGCAGCTTCTGCAAAGGGCTTTTCACAAAACAAGAATCAGATTTTTAGGAGGGTTTTTCTAAAGCCCCAAATCTAACACAGTATCCATGAAAGCAACGTTGACTCTCCACCCAGAGTTTTCCCAAGATCCTTTGCTTTTATACTTACTGGGAGTGGCCAGCAAACCTCATACAGCTAAAGCTACAAATTACTTCCTTTTATCATACAAGTTCTGTTGTCTTCTCAGTAACCTCCTGTATCTCGCATCTAAGAGTGGGTTATCCACTCTAATGTCTTCCTCATCCTCTGACTGGGACCACTCCCCCATTATTATATCATCCCACTCTAGTGGTTCCTCAGGTTCCTCCAGGTCACTTTCTCCCTCACTCTCACTCTCTGCATCAGCTAGCAACCCCACTGGCCCAGGGTATCCAGAGGGGCTTGGCTCATCCTCGTCAGAGTCTGACATTACCAGAAGTGGACAAGGAGCGCTCACAACAATGGGGATGCTGCAAAGATTGTAACTGTGAAAAATGGTCAGAAGTAAGTTTTTGTGACTTTGAACAGTCACTGTTGTAACTCTGATAATAACAATAATATTTTATTAGATTTGTATGCTGCCCCTCTCTGAGGACTTGGAGCGGCTCACAACAGCAAAACACAATGTACAAATCTAATGTTAAAAGCAATTTAAAACCCTTCTGATAAAAAACAATCACACAACCGAACAAACCATACATAAAAAACCATAGTAGGTAAGGGGTGTATCAGTTTCCCCATGCCTGGTGACATAGGTGGGTTTTTAGGAGCTTTCAAAAGGCAAGGAGGGTGGGGGCAGTCCTAATCTCTCGGGGGAGTTGATTCCAGAGGGCCAGGGCCACCACAGAGAAGGCTCTTCCACTGGGTCCCGCCAGACAGTATTGTTTAGTTGACGGGACCTGGAGAAGGCCAACTCTGTGGGACCTAATCAGTCGCTGGGATTTGTGCGGCAGAAGGCTACACGATGTACAGATGACTATCTGTACTTATGAAATACTGTATTTTTTGTGTTTTGGCATTTTGTTTATCACAAATAGTTTTTATTTACAGGGCTCTATCAAGTGAAGGGCTACCAAAATTTTTAGTACCACACTGTGGGCGTGGCTTATGCAGGACACCCTGCATTTTCTTTCAATATCTTTCAGTGCAAATTGGGTGCTCTGGGGTGGAGCTCCATTTTCGCTAACCCACTGCATCCCCCCCCCCCATCCAGGCAGCAGTCCACCCCTGTATCTATCTGACATTTTTATCAAAAATGAATTAAAGATATGACAAGGAGATTACGTCATCTACCATGATTTAATTTTTTAGCAACTCGCTTTGTAAAATTACTAAATAGGCTCACCACAAATAGAAAAATTACAAGGTTCTATTTACATTATCGCATAAAAGCTCAGAACTACAAGGTTCTATTTGCAGCAGCCAATTGTTGTGCTTGTCCGCTCCCATGTGACAGACCAAGGATGGAGCCTGAAGAGCCGAGTGTTGCTTCCATTTCTGGACATGTGGATGCCGAAATAGTATCTCTTTCCACAATATGGAAGCAAGTTCAGACTTATATGAACCCAGTGGATATGATTCCAGAAACTGAAGATGACCAATCAGATATGAATCTTTTAATTGAAAATGACTGAGTATTCTGTGCTTTAAGTCTATACCATTCACTAACACTATTGCAATGCAGACACGGAACCCTGGGACTCCATGTACCCAAAAAAGATCACTGTGACCTTTGTGAAGAACATAAAATTGCCTCTTCCATTGGGAAGGTAGAAGAGATGTTACAAAAAAAAAATACAAATCTAATAAACACATATGATTCGCATAATATGCAACAAAAGGATTTAATGAAAGATCACAGATAGGAAGAAAGAGGAGATAAACCAAGCTGGTAATATTTTTGACATGGAGAATGTCATCACTTTGCCAAAATCTGGTGCAAGCAATGTTTTTTTTTACATGTGTAAACTTAACTTGTACAATATGACTGCTCATACTTCCCATACCGGACAAGGGTACTGTGCCATTTGGATGGAATTAAGGGGAGAACGTGCTGGAAATGATATAGCTAGTGGCTTGGTACAAATTTTGGAAAATGTAGTGTAAGAACAACCGCATGCAATGCATCTAACATTATGAAGAGACAGCTGCACTCCACAAAATAGGAACTCACACATGTCTTTTGAAAAAAAAATTTTTTTCTTTGGAATCACCCAAACATTGAAAGCATTGAAATAAAGTTTTCTGTAACAGGTCACTCTTGTTCAAGAAGTGGAGAATATGCATAGTATCGTTGAACATGCTATGCTACCAGCAGGATTCGTTCCACCAATTTCTTTCCTAAGATTGCTGAAATAGAACCTTGTAATTCTGAGGTAGTGAATGAGCAAAATGGCGGTTGCAAAATCAAGAGGTCTGTTGTTCCCCGGACCTACATTTTTAGTAATAATACTTCAGGGTTACCGTGCTTTGGTCTGTTTTCTGGAAACAGCGTAGCCATGCTTCTGTTAAGTCTTTTGTGTATACCAATCTAGAGCACACTTCCATTTGGCATATTTAACCACTCAGGACTAGTTCAGCACAATGGTGGCATAAAGATCTCTTGTGCTTAATGTTGCAGGTTAGAGGTTAAAGCCATTGGCAGGCCATACAGAAAAGCTTGTAATACAGCTGCTTCCACAATATTTGATCCAGAAGACCTTGATTTTTACAGGTAACCGAATGCCAATATCAAAATTAAAAATCAGGCACTTAAAGGGAAATTTTAAAAAACCCCTGCATCTTTCCAAAATCAAGCCTTATTTTCACATTGCTTTCTCACTACGTTGAGACTAAGATGATATAGATGTGAGAAAAGCAGAGAGTCTTAGATTGTCTAGTTGCTTCTGAGATTTGCAAGATTTTTTGAATGGGTAATAAACTCATAAGATGCTTCTGATAATACGATAGCTACATTCTCTAAAGTGAAAAGTATTATTTTTAGATTTAGTTCAATTGATATAACAAATTAGACTTCTGTGCAGTATATTTGCAATATAACTTAATTGTATTTAAATCTATATGTAATTTTGCAATGTCACAAATTGGAATGAGTTAAAAGCAATGCAGAATTAACTTGTTCATAATGCTATAGTTTGCAAAGTTTAGTGGTTGCAAAGTAGTTGTTTACTGTTGGCTACATCGAAAATGAATTCTTTTGAGTTTTAAAAACAAGAGTAAAAATAATACCAACTAAAGTAAAGAAGGAAAAAAAGAAAAATAAATAAATAAAAATGCAAAAAGAAAGAAGTGGAAGAAAAATAGAAATGAAAGAAAAAAAAATATACAAAATGACTTCCAATCTTCTTTACCTGAGTTGTAAGCACATATATAAATGTACCGCTTTCTCTTCTTTCTAATTGTCCAAACTATAGATCATACGTTATTATTTTTCTGTTTTATGCAAATAATTCATGAAGGATTCCCAATCAGCAGTAAACATAGATATTAACCCTGATCAAAGATTAATTTGGCCATTTCAGGTTGAATACCAATTCTTCAAGAGCTGGGTAAGATAATCACGAATTCAGTTCGTTATTTTTGAAAGATCATAGTGTTTGTTGACATTCACACAAAGACAACAGTGGAGTGAACACATCATCTTCCTCCTCTGATCTTATAATCCTATTTTCTATTAACCATCTATTGAAAAGGCACATTTGTAAGTAAAGCTTCCTCTTTGAGATAAATTCCTTGATTTAAAATATATTCATCCCAGTTTTGACATCATAACAAAACAAAGAGAGCTGAGTCTCTATACAGATATGTCAATGGTGGGAAAGTGCTGATAAAAATACATGGTTCTCTTGGCCATGTTCCCTGAAAACTTTATCCTGGATTAAACGTGCATATTCGACTTATCTCTCAAAACTATTTCAATCTATTCTGAAGGCATTCTTAATTTACATACCAAATTGACAGATTAAGGATAGTCTAGATGAAATTTCAATTTACCTGTTCATGATTAGCTCCTTCCCCATGTCAATCAATGATTCAAGAATGCCGGCTAAGGAAAAGCTAAGCAAAATACAGTATATTATATACTGATAACCTTGTAAAAAGGTTTTGAGTTTCCTTAGGTGGTCTTCTCTGAAATAAAATACTTCTCTCCTTTGCTGAAATAGACTTGATATGATGAATAGCTGAAAGCAATTCTCTCTGTGTTTATTTTTTGCTCCTTCCTTCTTGAGAGCATCAATTAATATAGGAAAAAGGGAAAGAGACATCAAACAACAGAAAAAAATTGAAATGAACGTGAGCAATGTATTTTTTTTATTAATGCAGAATTTGAAAGTATCTTCAGTAAATTGAAATCATGCAGAAAGTGAATCCTTATCTTTTGTACTGTATGAAGCCCATTTCAAGGTAGTCTGTTTTTCATCAAATAAGAATTAATTTCAGGGGAATATAAGAAGGTTTTTGTAATTATATGATGGAAAGTTGCCTAGGTTTATCTCCTAGAACTTGGTTATAACCCAAAGAAGAACACATAAAAACATGGCCTGTGCGTCTAAATTTGATTTTATTCTAGACCATTTTAAGCTTTCTTTTGTTGAGGCATCCCTTCCCTTAAACCAATGGGACAATCTCAGTTAAATCTGTAGTAGTGTTTATGGGAAAATAATGATTACTGACTGTGAAGTTATTCTCAAACTTTTTTTTTATATGATAGATAAACCTTCCCAGGAGCTAGTGAAGTTTTCAAGGAAAATGACTGATAGCTGATGTATATTTTCTCCTTGCTAGTACTTGATAGAGAAATATGATAGGTCATACCAATGGAGTATCGAGGCTACAGCCATTTTTCTTTCAATTAAATCTAAGAGGAAATAAGCAATCTTGCAATGTTTATTTGAAAGACGATGGCTCCCCCCTCATGAATGGGCAGCCCCCAAATGGCTTGTATGATTACTGTGATTTTTCAGGCCTGTCATAGGCATAGGAGCTTCCAGTACAAGAGATTCCTTTCTCTTGTGTGATCCAGTCTTTAGCTGAGATTGCTAACACTGCTGTAGGTAAGAGCCTGTCAAAGTTCCCATTATAAGCTCTACTTTGAAGGATTTATTACAACCAGAGCTGTACCAAACTATTCCCCCCCTGCGCCCCCACTGCAAAGTGAGGTAAGCTTGAGGCCAAATGAGTTACTACACATTGCAACAGAAATACAGAACAAGGCACATTAATAAAGTGCTAAAATGCCTTTCCAGTTTCTTCCTCCTCCCCAGTTATTTCACAACATACATTTTATTTTGAGAGTGAATGATCTGTAAGCAAATATCTGAATGTTTTCAATATAATTGTCCCAAATAGCAAAACAAGATTCATGTATCTTTACTTTATAAGACACTGAGTGTTAGTTTATAAGAGTGTTTTTCAAACTTGGAGAAGTTTAAATGTCTGGACCTCAACTTCCAGGATTCTCATATTTTAAGAAGTTCACCTAAGTTCTTAAAGTCGCCAAGTTTGAAAAACACCTGTCTATTATATCCCCAAATTAGAAGTTGGACAGCAGCGTTGCAGGCTAATATCCTCAAAGGCATCCAGCTTGATTAGCCATACCTCACTTATGACATAAAGGGAAATAACATTTCAGGCTATTTATGAAGGGCTAAATCAGTGTTTATCAAACTTGGGACTTTAATATGAGTGAACTTCAGTTTCAAGTTCAATTCCCCAAATCCCTGAGCCAGTCATGGGAATTTTAACTCATAACCTACATCAATTTACTTTTGTTACAAACAACCTGTATTGGCATTTATTCCATACCTATCTCCTGCCCAGATTCTTTCTAATGCAGATCCCACATCAGTTTAGCTGCTGCAATGCATTTGATGACATGAGCTGCAGCTCAGGAAAACTTGGGCCTTTTAATAAAACATATTAAATTGAAAATATGTTAGCAGACTCCTCCTGATTTTCATTTTATAAGAGTGCACAATGAAACATTTCCCATTTTAATCTTAGCAGTGTGAATAGCAAATACTTGTACCTTGTACTAATGGCAAAATTGACAACCCCAATACCTCTGGTAAATAGCCAGTCACGGTCAGAAATGTGAGCAGCTTAATAGTTCTCATTTCTTAACATTCATCAGCCAGCTCCATCCGTTCAAAGACATAATTCAAAACATAAGTCATTCTGAAGCTATTTTATCTCTATGTGATTCATCAGTTGCCAGTGCTAACATCTATGTGCCAAAAGTGGTATCTATTTCTCAGTTTACTTTAGCTTCCTGCAGGCTCACATGAGGGTCCCATCCCTCTTTCCAACTTCTCTGCTATGCCAGCCTTGGTCCCCAGACTGTCCATAGTGAGGGAAAACTACTGAAGAGGCTTTTGTTCATTTCCATTGTAATGTGATCAGACGCCTAATGCAAGCAGGAACACTATTTTAGCAGATTCCCAACTCACTATTTGAATTCTGTTCAAAAGAATCTAAGTGCACGTTCCTTTCACAGTTCCCTATTTAACATGAGAAAGGCAGACCTGTACAAAAACTATGAAATTTTCTGGCAACTTTAATTTGATTGGTTTCCTTCTGAAATGGTTAAAATTTAATAAATAAACAAGCCACCTGTTACGTTATTTTCAAGGGGATCATCTTTCATGGATAATTCCATTCTTTTCCAAATACTTTACCATGCTGATTTGTAAAGTTGGATAACTGGAAATCACTTTCTCGTCAATTTCTTGAAAATAGCACCGGTGGACTTACCCGCCGGTGCCTTTTGCAGGAGGGTCGGGACGACACCGGACACATGGCAGCCGCCATCTTGGATCTCGGCTGAAGTCTCGCGAGATTGCGAGACTTCGGCCGAGAATCAGGCCAGGGTGGCCTGATTGCTGACGTGTCCGGGCGGGGCTTGCCAGCCCTATAAAAGGGCGTGCAGGCCCGGGTTCGGCCTGTTCGCCCGGACTACGTCAGCAGAGCAGACACTTGGCTGTCTGCTCTTGGAGCCTTTTTCGGCGGCCGCGTGGAGACGGCCGTCACTTTGGAAGCCTCGTCAGAGGCTTGAGGCGACTGCTGCTCGTTGCGAGCAGCGGGGGAAAGACCCCCTTTTCAGCCACGACGTGTTGTGGCCGCCATTTTGAGGGCCTCATTCGGAGGCTCGTGGAACGGTCTGGGGGCTTCGGGTCCGGCGGGAAGGCTGGGCCTTGTGCCGGTTTCGGCTGTTGCCCCCTCTATGGCATCCGGGGGGGATCGTTCTGGTCGCCCCCTCGGGAGCATGGGGGGATCGGGCAGGGCTTGCGTGTGCGGCCCCCCTGGTTCGTGGCCCCTGTACGGAGGGCAGTTAGGCCCTTGGCGGCAGCTTCCTGCTGCTGCGCTGCCTGTTTGGGCAGAGGCCAATTGCTGCCCTCTTTTGTGTAAAAAATAGAAACGATGGTGTAAAACAATAATAATAATAATAATAAGACTGCTAATACTGATAATTATGGTCAAATTAATTAATATATTTATATATATATATTATGGTCAACATTAATTATTTAAATATTTTGGTAGCCCAGCCGGTAGCTCGGCCAGGGCTAACCAGGAAGGGGCCCCCGGGGGGGTCCTGCTGGAGGGAATGGGGTTGGTGCCACCCGGTCCCAGTTTCTTGGGGTTTTCGGGGGGGTACCTGTAACCAGGTTTGGCCCCCCGCCGGCTCCTACTGCGGGGGCACAGGCCCCTGGGGCAGCTTTTCTGCTAGAGCCTGGTATGTCGGGGGCGGGGGGGTTGGACCCCGCCAATGCAGGTTGTAGTGCCTCCGCCCCTTTTGACGGCTTACCCGTCGGGGCCAGGGGTATTAGGTATGGGGGCCACCACAGTGTGGGACCCGTTCGACGCATGTCATGGGTTTGCTTCAAGGGGGCTTGTTTCGCCCCTTTTTTGTAAGTACAGCCATGCGTGCGGGAAGGCGGGGGTTCCCATGCCGCTTTGATGTGCCCCTGCCCCTAAAAGGGGACGGTTAGGAGGGGAGGGGGTCCAGGGAACAACCCCCACCTACTGGGGGAAAAGGGGCCCAGCCCACTTAATTTAAAAACACTTGAGGGTTGGTTGAGGGACTACCACCCTCGCTCAAGAGCGGCTGCTTTCTTGCTAGGTTTCTCAAAGGGATTCAGGATCCCTTACATGGGGGTTAGGCAAGCCTTCATGTCCGACAACCTCAGGTCGGTTGTAGGACATGAAGACATTGTTCGGTCCAAAATAGCGAAGGAGGTGGCCGAGGGGAGGGTCCTGGAGCCCTTCCCGGAGCCGTCCTTCCCGAATCTTAGGGTGTCCTCATCAGGGGTGGTCCCCAAAAAGGCAAGTGGTGAATTTAGGTTGATTCACCACTTGTCTTTTCCTAAAGGGGAGTCAGTGAATGATTTCATTCCTGACGAACTTTGTTCAGTCCGGTACGCGTCCTTTGCTGCAGCCGTGGCCATGGTAAGGGAGTGTGGGGTTGGAGCCCTTATGGGTAAATGCGATGTTAAGTCAGCATTCCAGCTCCTCCCCATTCACCCAGACGGCTTCGAGCTGTTGGGCTTCCATTTCGAAGGTGGTTTTTATGTGGACAGGGCTTTACCCATGGGTTGCTCTGTCTCATGCTCTCTTTTGAGAGCTTTAGCACCTTCTTGGAGTGGGCGCTCAGGAGGCGCCCACTCCAAGGTGGTCTGGGCTCGGTCGTTCACTACCTTGATGATTTCTTGTTGGCGGGGCCTGCGCGTTCAGAGCAATGCTTTGCTCTAATGCGGGACTTCGAAGCCCTTTGTGCTCAGTTGGGGGTGCCTTTAGCCTCTGAGAAGACCGAAGGCCCCGCCACCAGGATTACCTTCCTTGGTATTGAATTGGACTCAGAGGAGCAATCTTCTAGACTGCCCCTGGACAAGTTGACTAAAATCAGGGGTAAGCTTGATGCGGTTCTGGGCTGCAGGAAGGTCACTCTTCGGCAGCTCCTGGAACTAGCTGGGATACTTAATTTTGCCTGCCGGGTCATTGTGCCGGGCAGGGCCTTATCTAGGAGGTTATACGCTGCGATGAAGGGGCTCCGTTTGCCCCATCATCGTACCCGCTTATGCGCAGGGGTCAGGGCTGACCTCTGCGTATGGCGGGAGTTTTTAGAACAATTTAATGGGCTGTCTTTTTGGAGGCACGAGCTTCTTTTGGAAGCTGAGTTGCAGCTCTGCTCCGATGCCGCGGGGACTTGTGGTTTTGGGGTAGTGTTAGGTGACCAGTGGTGCTGGTCGGCTTGGCCTCCGGAATGGAGCGCCTTTTCCCTGGTTAAGGATTTGACCTTTTTAGAGCTTTTCCCCTGATAGTGGCCTTAGAGCTCTGGGGGAAGCAGTTTAGGGACAAGACTGTGCATTTTTGGTGCGACAACTTAGCGGTTGTCCATGTTGTGAATGCCCTGTCCTCTAAGAGCGACAGGGTCACGTGGCTTGTCCGCCATTTTATGCACAGGTCCTTGTCCCTAAATGCATTGTTTTTGGCCAGACATGTCCCCGGGTTAGATAACGGGGTTGCTGACGCCTTGTCCCGTGGTCAGTTGTCCAGGTTTCGGACCGTGGCCCCGTGGGCCCGAGAGTCGCCAGAGACATTCCCCGACCACCTTTTGGAGCCTGGGCGGGTTCCCGAGTGGTGGAGAGAAGAGGCCTCCAGGGCTATCGCCCTCTCGGTAGCACCTGGCACCCTGAGGGCTTACCAGCATGCAGGTAAGGAGTTTGTGGATTTCAGGCAGGATAGGGGTTACCCCCATAGTTGGCCTGCCCCAGTGGAACACCTGGCAGAATTTTGTGTCCAGCTTAGGCAGCGTGGCCTTTCAGTTAGGACAATTAGGTCCCGGTTAGCCGGCCTTGCCTTTCTGTCCAAGGTGGGGGGGGGGGGGGTTTGCAGAATTTTCTGGCGGCTCCCGCATTCGGAAGATGCTGGAAGGCTGGGTGAGGGAGCGACAGGGGACCCCTGGTGACACTCGTCAGGCCCTGACGGTTCAGCAGCTGTCCCTGATTAATCAGGCTTTGGACAGTCTGTGTGCCTGTCTGTACGAGGCCTGTCTTTTTAGGGCAGCGACTTGTGTCATGTTTTTTGGGCCCCAAGGGTCAGCGAGGCCATGGCCTCCTCACAGGCTGACACCAGTACACTGATCTAGCCTTTAGGCAGGGGGGTGTCTCCCTTTGGGTGGGACATTCCAAGACAGATCAGTTACACAGAGGGGTTAGGATAGAGCTTAGCGCGGCCACCGACCAGTCTGTGTGCTTCGCGGCATTTTTTGTAGCTTGAGGGGGGCTTTACCCATGGGTTGCTCTGTCTCATGCTCTCTTTTGAGAGCTTTAGCACCTTCTTGGAGTGGGCGCTCAGGAGGCGCCCACTCCAAGGTGGTCTGGGCTCGGTCGTTCACTACCTTGATGATTTCTTGTTGGCGGGGCCTGCGCGTTCAGAGCAATGCTTTGCTCTAATGCGGGACTTCGAAGCCCTTTGTGCTCAGTTGGGGGTGCCTTTAGCCTCTGAGAAGACCGAAGGCCCCGCCACCAGGATTACCTTCCTTGGTATTGAATTGGACTCAGAGGAGCAATCTTCTAGACTGCCCCTGGACAAGTTGACTAAAATCAGGGGTAAGCTTGATGCGGTTCTGGGCTGCAGGAAGGTCACTCTTCGGCAGCTCCTGGAACTAGCTGGGATACTTAATTTTGCCTGCCGGGTCATTGTGCCGGGCAGGGCCTTATCTAGGAGGTTATACGCTGCGATGAAGGGGCTCCGTTTGCCCCATCATCGTACCCGCTTATGCGCAGGGGTCAGGGCTGACCTCTGCGTATGGCGGGAGTTTTTAGAACAATTTAATGGGCTGTCTTTTTGGAGGCACGAGCTTCTTTTGGAAGCTGAGTTGCAGCTCTGCTCCGATGCCGCGGGGACTTGTGGTTTTGGGGTAGTGTTAGGTGACCAGTGGTGCTGGTCGGCTTGGCCTCCGGAATGGAGCGCCTTTTCCCTGGTTAAGGATTTGACCTTTTTAGAGCTTTTCCCCTGATAGTGGCCTTAGAGCTCTGGGGGAAGCAGTTTAGGGACAAGACTGTGCATTTTTGGTGCGACAACTTAGCGGTTGTCCATGTTGTGAATGCCCTGTCCTCTAAGAGCGACAGGGTCACGTGGCTTGTCCGCCATTTTATGCACAGGTCCTTGTCCCTAAATGCATTGTTTTTGGCCAGACATGTCCCCGGGTTAGATAACGGGGTTGCTGACGCCTTGTCCCGTGGTCAGTTGTCCAGGTTTCGGACCGTGGCCCCGTGGGCCCGAGAGTCGCCAGAGACATTCCCCGACCACCTTTTGGAGCCTGGGCGGGTTCCCGAGTGGTGGAGAGAAGAGGCCTCCAGGGCTATCGCCCTCTCGGTAGCACCTGGCACCCTGAGGGCTTACCAGCATGCAGGTAAGGAGTTTGTGGATTTCAGGCAGGATAGGGGTTACCCCCATAGTTGGCCTGCCCCAGTGGAACACCTGGCAGAATTTTGTGTCCAGCTTAGGCAGCGTGGCCTTTCAGTTAGGACAATTAGGTCCCGGTTAGCCGGCCTTGCCTTTCTGTCCAAGGTGGGGGGGGGGGGGGTTTGCAGAATTTTCTGGCAGCTCCCGCATTCGGAAGATGCTGGAAGGCTGGGTGAGGGAGCGACAGGGGACCCCTGGTGACACTCGTCAGGCCCTGACGGTTCAGCAGCTGTCCCTGATTAATCAGGCTTTGGACAGTCTGTGTGCCTGTCTGTACGAGGCCTGTCTTTTTAGGGCAGCGACTTGTGTCATGTTTTTTGGGCCCCAAGGGTCAGCGAGGCCATGGCCTCCTCACAGGCTGACACCAGTACACTGATCTAGCCTTTAGGCAGGGGGGTGTCTCCCTTTGGGTGGGACATTCCAAGACAGATCAGTTACACAGAGGGGTTAGGATAGAGCTTAGCGCGGCCACCGACCAGTCTGTGTGCTTCGCGGCATTTTTTGTAGCTTGAGGGGGGCTTTACCCATGGGTTGCTCTGTCTCATGCTCTCTTTTGAGAGCTTTAGCACCTTCTTGGAGTGGGCGCTCAGGAGGCGCCCACTCCAAGGTGGTCTGGGCTCGGTCGTTCACTACCTTGATGATTTCTTGTTGGCGGGGCCTGCGCGTTCAGAGCAATGCTTTGCTCTAATGCGGGACTTCGAAGCCCTTTGTGCTCAGTTGGGGGTGCCTTTAGCCTCTGAGAAGACCGAAGGCCCCGCCACCAGGATTACCTTCCTTGGTATTGAATTGGACTCAGAGGAGCAATCTTCTAGACTGCCCCTGGACAAGTTGACTAAAATCAGGGGTAAGCTTGATGCGGTTCTGGGCTGCAGGAAGGTCACTCTTCGGCAGCTCCTGGAACTAGCTGGGATACTTAATTTTGCCTGCCGGGTCATTGTGCCGGGCAGGGCCTTATCTAGGAGGTTATACGCTGCGATGAAGGGGCTCCGTTTGCCCCATCATCGTACCCGCTTATGCGCAGGGGTCAGGGCTGACCTCTGCGTATGGCGGGAGTTTTTAGAACAATTTAATGGGCTGTCTTTTTGGAGGCACGAGCTTCTTTTGGAAGCTGAGTTGCAGCTCTGCTCCGATGCCGCGGGGACTTGTGGTTTTGGGGTAGTGTTAGGTGACCAGTGGTGCTGGTCGGCTTGGCCTCCGGAATGGAGCGCCTTTTCCCTGGTTAAGGATTTGACCTTTTTAGAGCTTTTCCCCTGATAGTGGCCTTAGAGCTCTGGGGGAAGCAGTTTAGGGACAAGACTGTGCATTTTTGGTGCGACAACTTAGCGGTTGTCCATGTTGTGAATGCCCTGTCCTCTAAGAGCGACAGGGTCACGTGGCTTGTCCGCCATTTTATGCACAGGTCCTTGTCCCTAAATGCATTGTTTTTGGCCAGACATGTCCCCGGGTTAGATAACGGGGTTGCTGACGCCTTGTCCCCGTGGTCAGTTGTCCAGGTTTCGGACCGTGGCCCCGTGGGCCCGAGAGTCGCCAGAGACATTCCCCGACCACCTTTTGGAGCCTGGGCGGGTTCCCGAGTGGTGGAGAGAAGAGGCCTCCAGGGCTATCGCCCTCTCGGTAGCACCTGGCACCCTGAGGGCTTACCAGCATGCAGGTAAGGAGTTTGTGGATTTCAGGCAGGATAGGGGTTACCCCCATAGTTGGCCTGTCCCCCAGTGGAACACCTGGCAGAATTTTGTGTCCAGCTTAGGGCAGCGTGGCCTTTCAGTTAGGACAATTAGGTCCCCGGTTAGCCGGCCTTGCCTTTCTGTCCAAGGTGGGGGGGGGGGGGTTTGCAGAATTTTCTGGCAGCTCCCGCATTCGGAAGATGCTGGAAGGCTGGGTGAGGGGAGCGACAGGGGACCCCTGGTGACACTCGTCAGGCCCTGACGGTTCAGCAGCTGTCCCTGATTAATCAGGCTTTGGACAGTCTGTGTGCCTGTCTGTACGAGGCCTGTCTTTTTAGGGCAGCGACTTGTGTCATGTTTTTTGGGCCCCAAGGGTCAGCGAGGCCATGGCCTCCTCACAGGCTGACACCAGTACACTGATCTAGCCTTTAGGCAGGGGGGTGTCTCCCTTTGGGTGGGACATTCCAAGACAGATCAGTTACACAGAGGGGTTAGGATAGAGCTTAGCGCGGCCACCGACCAGTCTGTGTGCTTCGCGGCATTTTTTGTAGCTTGAGGGGGTCGGGGCAAGGGTACCTTTTTTAAGCATCAGGACGGTACCCCTCTGACCCGGTATCAATTCTGGGTGTTAGTATCCAGGGCAATGGCTAAGGTAGGCATTGATCCCGCCAGCTAGGGAACGCTTTCGTTCCGTATCGGCGCCGCCACTAGAGCGGCACTTTCTGGTTTCCCGGCCCTGAGGATTCGGGAGATCGGCCGCTGGTGGTCAGCGGCATATTTGGGTTATGTTAGGCCCGCTGAGGATTTAGGCCAGGGTCTTAGGCTAGGTTACCTCTCTGTGTCCTCTTCCAGGTAGCCATGCCAATACGACACCGACGGGTTGCTCTGCGGCCACTGTACTGATCCTGGGCCGGTCGCTCAGCAGCTTGAACCGCCGGGAGGACCCACCTGTCCTTGGGAGGACGGGTCACTGTCGTCTGGCTGGGGAGAAGTGGCGTGCGGTTGGAAGGGTTTTTTCTACTGCAGTTGCTGGGAGGGCGGCATCCCATTGCTGCGCCCAGATGGTGCTGGGAAGGAAGCATCCCATTGCTGTGCCCAGGTGGTCCTGGGAGGGCGGCATCCCATTGCTGCGCCCAGGTGGTGCTGGAAGGGCGGCATCCCATTGCTGCGCCCAGTTGGTCCTGGGAGGGTGGCATCCCATTGCTGCGCCCAGGTGGTGTTGGGAGGGCGGCATCCCATTGCTGCGCCCAGAGGTGTGCTGGGAGGGCGGCATCCCATTGCTGCGCCCAGTTGGTGCTGGGAGGGTGGCATCCCATTGCTGCGCCCAGTTGGTGCGAGGGGCGGCATCCCATGGCTGCACCCAGATGTGTGCTGGGAGGGCGGCATCCCATTGCTGCGCCCAGTTGGTGCTGGGAGGGTGGCATCCCATTGCTGCACCCAGTTGGTACTGGCAGGGCGGCATCCCATTGCTGCGCCCAGGTGGTGGGTCTTGCACCTCGGTGCAAGGACCTGTGTGGGCCTGGGGGTCTACTTTAGATCTGCCAGGCTCGCGAAGCCTGCGGTGGCTTCGCACTGTGGGGCCCACCACGCAAGTGGTGTGGTCAAGATCCTCCCGAGGATCACTTGGTGGGACGCCATTTCCCTTAGGGCCCTTCCCTTAGGGCCCCGGGTTAGACGGGGAGTTATTAAGGCCCTGGGTACGGTAGTCAGAGAGTTAGGCGGGGTGGTAGTGGCCCATCCCCACATCACCATAGATCAGCTGTGGCTTTACCTGGCTGCTGGTCTTCCTCTGTCAGAACAGGGGAACACCATTTTTCTTACAGGACCTGCAGTGGTCTCTGCGTGAGCTGGCGCAGTTAGAGGGGGGAGTCGGGGGGGCCAAGATAGAGATCTGACCCCCGCTCCGTGGCAGGTTAGGGGCGGAAAACTGGGTGGTGGTTTAGCAACTGCGTGTTCTCCATTGGGCATCTTTGGGGATGATTGACAGGTTCTCTCCAAGCTTGTGGTGGAAGCGACCTGAGCAGTTGGGGGGAACCTGTCTTTGGGTCCTGCACCTTTAAGTCCCCTGTTAGGGGTTAGCCGGTGGGACCCCCCTCATGCAAGTGCATGGCAGGGTCTCAGGTGAGGGAGGGGTCCCTCACCTGGACTAGCATGGAGCTACGCCCATATGTTGCCCAGGAAGTTTATGTGATGTCATATTCCGCCCCGGAAGCAATTGTTTGACCCTGCAGGTCCATTGTTTGGGTCATAGTTAGATATGTTAATTTATGCTAATTTAGTTGAATAAATTATGCTAATTTATTTTAATAAAAATGACCCAGTTTAAATCCAGCTCTTGTGTCCGTGTCATTACTCCGTCTCTTCTGCAATAGCACCGGTGGACTTACCCGCCGGTGCCTTTTTCAGGAGGGTCGGGACAACACCGGACACATGGCAGCCGCCATCTTGGATCTCGGCTGAAGTCTCGCGAGATTGCGAGACTTCGGCCGAGAATCAGGCCAGGGTGGCCTGATTGCTGACGTGTCCGGGCGGGGCTTGCCAGCCCTATAAAAGGGCGTGCGGGCCCGGGTTCGGCCTGTTCGCCCGAACTACGTCAGCAGAGCAGACACCCGCCCGCCCTCCCTATTTTGCAGTGTGCTATTATGGGTTGCCCTAGGGGGCCGAATGGGAATTTTTTGCGGCCTGGCCTTTTAGCCGGGCCGTTTTTTCACCCATTCCACACTGGGGAAAGGGATAAGCGGTTAGGGGGTGCTTGCACCTTTTTAGTCTAATTGGCTTACCTTTGGTCATTTGGGTAGGCAGGTTAGGGGCGGAAAACTGGGTGGTGGTTTAGCAACTGCGTGTTCTCCGTTGGGCATCTTTGGGGATGATTGACAGGTTCTCTCCAAGCTTGTGGTGGAAGTGACCTGAGCAGTTGGGGGGAGCCTGTCTTTGGGTCCCGCACCTTTAAGTCCCCTGTTAGGGGTTAGCCGGCGGGACCCCCCTCATGCAAGTGCATGGCAGGGTCTCAGGTGAGGAAGTGGTCCCTCACCTGGACTAGCATGGAGCTACGCCCATATGTTGCCCAGGAAGTTTATATGACGTCATATTCCGCTCCGGAAGCAATTGTTTGACTCTGCAGGTCCATTGTTTGGGTCATAGTTAGATATGTTAATTTATGCTAATTTAGTTGAATAAATTATGCTAATTTATTTAAATAAAAATGACCCAGTTTAAATCCAGCTCTTGTGTCCGTGTCATTACTCCGTCTCTTCTGCAAAATGGATTTAAAGTACTTCCTTCCTTCCTTCCTTCCTTCCTTCCTTCCTTCCTTCCTTCCTTCCTTCCTTCCTTCCTTTTCTTAGTCTCCCTTATGCAATAACATATTTACTTCCTTATATATGTCAACTGCCCCAAACCCTAATTACTCCTTAACTTGATGTTTTTATAATAAACCTTCAATCTGGCATAGTAAAAAAAATAGCGATTTGCATTGTGTGTGCTGCTGTCCTCCAAAACTAACCTTCATAAAGACCTTGACTATGTATCAAAATAGTCAAACAATTGTCAACTTCAAATCTCAACCAAGAAATGCTCTGTCTTACAAATTGGCAAAAAGAATCAGAACACAAAATACACAAAACCTTGTAGACAACCCTCACTATGTCAAGGACCTTGGAGTACTCATATTTATTGATCTAACTGCCAGAGCTGAAAAGACCAAAAATATTTCATGAGAAGAGTCCTCTACTCTTCTGCTTGCAACAAAATGCCTTATACCTCCAGACTTGAAACTTTGGGTTTAGACAATTTAGAATTATGTGTTGTGGTCTGTTAGAGGCCTGTGGAACTGATATTGGATGCGGACAGCGAGGAAAATTTGAAATTTAATACAATTCTGAAAAAAATCTGGAGGACAAACTAAGACATTAGATTGATAATATATTTTTTATTTATAGAAAACATTTGCTGGAAAAAGAACCTACCATCATGTTTGTGCACCCTACTTGCCAATAATATCGCCGGCTCGACTTACCGGCCCACGGCGGTTTTGCAGAAGGGCCGGGCAGACTCGGACCCTTCTATGGCGGCCGCCATCTTGTTTTCGGCCGAAATCTCGCGAGACGAGATTTCGGCCGGGAAAGCCTGGCCCACGTGGCCGGGCATGACGTGGGGACCGGGCGGGGCTTGCTGGCCCTATTTAAGGGCGGCAGGCCTCGAGGCAAGCCTTTTCGCCCGGACCCAGCACTGGAGCAGACACCCACCCGCCCTTCCCTATTTTGCAGTGTGCCTGGTGGGTCGCCTTCGGGGGCCGAATGGGAATTTTTTGCAGCCTCGCCCATTAGGCCGGGCTGTTTTTTCGCCCATTCCACACTGGGGAGATGGACGTGCGGTTAGGGGGTGCTTGCATTTAATAGGTTAATTGGCTTACCTCTGGTCATTTGGGTAGGCAGGTTAGGGGCGGAAATCTGGGTGGTGGTTCAGCAACTGCGCGTTCTCCCTTGGGCATCTTTGGGGATGATTGACAGGTTCTCTCCAAGCCCATGGTGGGTGCTACCTGCGCACTTGGGGGGAACCTGTCTTTGGGTCCCGCTATTGAAGTCCCAGGGTAGGGGTGAGCCGGCGGGACCCCCCTCATGCGAGTGCATGGCAGGGTCTCAGGTGAGGGAGAGGTCCCTCACCTGGACCAGCATCGACTACGCCCTTAGTTGCCCAGGAATGTTGACCTTTTACGTCATTTCCGCCCCGGAAGTGTTTGTTTGACCCTGCAGGTCCACTGTTTCCGGGTCATAGTTGAATATGTTGATTTATGCAAATTTATGCTAATTCACGCTAATTTAATTAATAAATTATGCAAATTTATTTTAATAAAAATGACCCAAGTTTAAATCCAGCTCTGGTGTCCGTGTCGTTACTCCGTCTCTTCTGCAAAAAGATGCCCTAAAACTGGATCTTTTGGCTTGCTATTTTTAAGTACTCGGAGAGGGGTGGCATATAAACAAACAAACAAAAACAAAACAAACAAATAAATAAATAAATAAACAAACAAACAAACAAATAAATAAATAGTATGATTGTCAGAAGTAATAACTTCCTAGTAAATATTGCTTATCTAAATATGTATTATTTTGAAATGAATCTTATGTCAGGTTAATTAAAGGTTTACAACATTTTCAACATAATCTGTACTCTTCTCCAATCTTCACTTTTATAAACCAGGTTAAATTAGGAGCAAATTCTGGTGTTGTTAATATGAAAATTAGGTTAAACACTAAAGTTTCTTAAACAGAATAATTTGTCTGGAAATTAATTTTTCTATATTAAATAAAATTTCTGCATCTTTTTGAGCATTCCCACCAAATTTGGAATTCAGCATGTACATATGTTGTTATTACACAGTAGTTTCAAGTTTATTTGGATTTATATGCCAAGGACTCGGGGTGGCTCACAGCATATACAAGAAACAGTAATAAACAATCCAATTAATAATACATTAAAAAACTCCAATCCTTAAAATTCTGATATTTTTTTTTAAAAAAAACACCTTCCATTAACAACATCCATGTATTCCATGTGTCCTAAAACAGGACAACTTAATTCTGAAGGACCAAGTGGCTGTTACTGTGGTTTGTTATGATAGGGACTCAATCTAGTTTTTCCCATAGTGTTTATACTTTATTTCCCTTTAACATAACTATGTGGTGTTCAGAAACAATTCTAATTTCCATCTGAAATTAAAAACTGTGGCTAATCTTAGATACAGTAATTTGAAACAATTTTAGAAAATGATTTGGGAAAAGTATTGCTCCAACAACAATTTAAAAGAAGCCAATTTTAGAAAATGTGTTGGAAAATGTATTGTTTTACATAGATGCCAACAGCAGTTTAGCTTTTGTTATATAGTAAACTGTAGCTAATTGAAAGCATAACATTTAACTGTGATTAAGTGTCTCCTTGTGGCCATGCAGGTATGCCAAAAGATTGGAAACCATACAAGCTGGAAAAAAACCAAGCATGTTCCCATCCTGACAAACTCTGATTGTAATGCTCCCCCCAACAGTCATATTCTTCCTTCATCGTTATACCTTTTATTTGTTTTTATTTTAGAGACCAAAACATATCCTCCTTGTTATCCATGCTGGTGCTGTGGCATTACTTTGCTTTATTTTTTTTGTTCAGAAGAGAGAAGAAATGAAGACAGATCCCATGCAAGGATTGACGGGGAAGCCATTTGGGAAGAATGTCTGGCAGATAATCTAGGTATGTTCTACAGAACCAATTTGAAGAAGCCTCTCTTTGCTCCTGGAGGCATTGTCTTCCACCACAGCTATTTTTCAATTTAAAATTGGCTTGCCTGTGTCTGCCATAGTGAGCTGTGGGAACAGAAAGTCAAGTGAACTTCCAGAAGTACATATTTGAAGTTACGTATTCTTGCAACTTTATGAAGAAGTCTACTGATGCAATTATTTTAAATTGATCTGATAAGTCAAAATGATATTTTGCTACTTGTATCATCTCTGCTTGCTGTTTTGGTTCCATTCTTTTGTGCTCATGAAACTTTTTCATCTGTTTTACTATAATTTTTATTTATTTATTATTATTATTATTATTTGAGAGAAGAAAAATAAAAACATAAGGAAAAACTAAAAGAAAAATTACATGGAACTGCTCAATGGAACTACATCTACATAGAGGGAAGTATGCAGCGGAGTACCTAAAGGTTCTGTTTTGGGTCCAGTGCTCTTCAACATCTTTATCAATGACTTGGATGAAGGGATAGATGGGGAACTCATCAAATTTGCAAATGACATCAAACTGGCTGGAATAGCCAACACTCCACAAGATAGGCTCAAGATACAGGAGGATCTTGACAGACTTGAACATTGGGAACTATCTAACAAAATGAAATTCAGTGGTGAAAAGGGTAAAGTTCTACTTTTAGGCAAGAAAAATAAAATGCACAGGAACAGTATATGTGGTACCTTGCTCAACAGTAATAACTGTGAGAAGGACCTTGGACAACCATTTAAATATGAGCCAGCAATGTACAGCAGCTGGCAAAAAAGCCAACACAATTCTAGGCTGCATTAAAAGAGGGATGGAATCAAGATCACGTGAAGTGTTAATACTTCTTTAGACTGCCACTTGGAATACTGCATTCAGTTTTGGTTGCCACGATTTAAAAAAGATATTGAGACACTAGAAAGAGTATAGAGAAGAGCAACAAAGATGATTAGGGGACTGGAGGCTAAGACATATGAAGAACAGTTGCAAGAACTGGCTATGTCTAGTTTAGTGAAAAGAAGGACTAGTGGAGGCATGGTAGCAATGTATCAATATCTCAGGAGTTGCCACAAAGAAGAGGGAGTCAAACTATTTTCTAAAGCACAGGTAACCAATCTTGATCCCTGGGTCAGATATGGCTGAGATCAATTAATCCAATCCAGGAAGAAGGAAGGAAAGGAAAGAAGGAAAGGAAAGGAAGAAGAGGAAAGGAGAGGAAAAGAAAGAGAAGGAAAGGGAAGGAAGAAGAGGAAAGGAAAGGGTAAAGAGAGGGAAGGGGAGGGAAGGGACTACAGTTACAGCAGTTACAGTTATGGGACTGACTTTCCCAACAACATCAGCAAGCCACCATCAAATTAAAATTTTGTTATAATTAAATAAGCATTTATAGTTTTGTTTGGTTAAATAGGTGCATTTCATATTAATAAAATGGAAGTTATCTGATCATTATTTTGCAAATGTATTTGTATCTCTATACTTTAAAAAAATACTAGTGGTCTGCGGGACTTGAAATAATGAATTAGGGTCCATGGGATTTAAAATTATGGATTTGGTGGTCTGCAAGATTTAAAATTATGACCTTAGTGGTTCCCAAGGTCCAAAGGATTGGGGACCCCTGCTCTAAAGAACCTGAAGGTAGAACAGGAAGCAATGGGTGGAAACTAATCAAGGAAAGAAGCAACTTCCCAATCAAGGAAAGAAGCAAGGAGAAATTTCCTGACAGTTAGAACAATTAATCAGTGGAACAACTTGCCTGCAGAAGTTGTTTATGCTCCAACACTGGAAGTTTTCAAGAAAATGTTGAATATCCATTTGTCTGAAGTGGGGTAGGGTTTCCTGTCTAAACAGGGGTTGGACTATAAGAGCACCAAGATTCCTTTCAACTCTGTTATTCTATTCTATTCTCCATATTTCTCAGCTGAAGATGATTCAGTTGAACTTACATATATAGTGTTCCCTCGATTTCCACGGGGGATGCGTTCCGAGACCACCCGCGAAAGTCGAATTTCCGCGAAGTAGAGCTGCGGAAGTAAATACACCATTTTTGGCTATGGACAGTATCACAACCCATCCCTTAACACTTTAAACCCCTAAATTACCATTTCCCATTCCCTTAACAACCATTTACTCACCATTATTACTGGTACTCACCATTGAATAAGACACTTAGTGATCCTGATATTTATAAACGTAATTATTTATTAACAATAATTATTTTTTTTGTTATTTATTTGCAAAAATTATTAGTTTGGCGATGACATATGACGTCATTGGGTGGGAAAAACCGTGGTATAGGAAAAAAAGCCGCAAAGTATTTTTTAATTAATATTTTTTGAAAAACCGTGGTATAGGCTATTTGCGAAGTTCGAACCCGTGAAAATCGAGGGAACACTGTATATGTTCATATCTTTCTATAGAATAGTTTATATCTATCTTTTCTGTGGAAAATATTTTTTAAAAAGGGAAAAATACACTAAACTCTAAAGGTAATATAAACAGACTGAAAAAAATCCATCAATCAAGACTCATAGTAGCAGAAAACCTGGCCAGGTATGAAAAGTCAGTTCTTCAATTTATAAATAACTGTCAAGAATACCTATTTTCTACCTTTGTAATTGTATTTTTTTTGCTATCAAAAATATAGAGTTACCTGACATTGATGAGTTGATGATGACATACAAATGTTACCACCTGTACTTGTGTCATTTTACAGTTTTTTTCTAGTGACATATGTACACAAACATAAACTGACCTCTATTTAAGAACTTAATTCGTTCCGTGAACCGGTTCTTAAGTAGAAACATTCTTAAGTAGAAGCAATTTTTCCCATAGGAATCAATGTAAAAGCAAATAATGTGTGGAAACCCATTAGGAAAGAAATAAAAGCTCGGAATTTGGGTGGGTGGAGGAGCAGGAAGAAGAGGAAGAGGACAGTCGCTGCTGAAAGAAGAAGGTGAGGTGACGTGAATCAAAAAAATCCAAACTTTAAGGAACTCTGAGGTGGCGAGGAGGAGCATGCGCCTACAATACACCTGGCATGAGGCTGCCTCCCATACAGTGCCTGCTGCTGCTGCTACCTGCTGCCTCTTCCTTCCCATGCTAAAAGGCTCACCTCTCCTCTCGCTTGCTCACTTTGTAGCCGGCGCCTTTCCTTTGCTCTGGTGACTCCTCGGCTGCCCAGAGCAAAGGGAGTGTTTCTTTTCTCTGGATGCTACCAGAGGTTTATAGTGCCCAGAGAAAGGAAAATGCTTTGTTAGCTCTGGGCTGCCAAAGCTTCCTTAAGCGCCACCAAAAGGCTCTTCTGGCAGCCCAGAAAAGCCCGAGATGGCTGGGATTAAAGGGGGAATGGCAGGAAACTGGCTAGGCCTTTGTGCTGCTTTCGGATTTCTTGGAAAAAATTTCCAGGCTTGGGTTCATAAGTAAAAAATGGTTCTTAAGTAGAGGCAAAAAAATCTTAAACACCCGGTTCTTATTTATAAAAGTTCTTAAGTAGAGGTGTTCTTAAGTAGAGGTACCACTGTGCATTTCCCTGCCACTCCTGTGAAAACCCATAATATGGATGCACTATATAGTGAAAACACTATGAGCATCTTGATAAACCAATAGATCTTTCATAACAAATTTAGTATCTAATTTTTTGCCCAAATGGAGACATTCTGGCACATGTCCACATCTCACAAATCACTATCATATTTTCAGTACTACATCTACTGTTATCGATTAAAACTCTGAACTTTATCTGAGATGCATAGACATTTGATATATGCAAACTATATATTTTTAATTAATAGGCAGTTTATATTTATAGAGAAATGAAGTAATAATTTTATATTTTTGCAAATGTATATCTACAAATGCCCTTGACTATTTAAACAATATAATCTAACAACCACTTATAAATAAGAATTGCTGGGTTATTACTTTGTAAAGTTATGCTAAATTGCTTGTAAATAGATGAAGTCCTGAAGCATTTATGGCTATTGGTTGATATCTAAATATTACAAATGTTTTAATTAATTATATTATCATGCATTGCTTTTTGGCCAAAACCCCCAAAAACAAACAGGACTCCAAATTTATCCTGTTGGCTGATGATTTGCTGACGAGGGAGGATGGGAATCTGAAGGAGTTATTTGCTTATCATATAAATACATCCCAAATTAGTACATTTCCACTTGCTGGGGATCTAAAATAGGGAAATAGACGCAGGGCCAGCAACAGTTCCCAAAGGTACTTTCTGAGGAGGCAACTGGATTTTTTTGTTTTTTCTTTGATGATGTTTCCCTTCTCATCCAAGAAGCATCTTCAGCTCTGACAGGATAGCGAGGAATGGAAGAATTTATATTCTTTGCAGACACCTTGTAATTTACATCCTTTTAGAGGGTCGTTGAAGCACTTGAAGGTTTATCTGGGTCACCTGAGTCGTGCTCTTCATTCCTGTAGTCTGCAATCCCCCCTCCCTCTGGAAATTCATTCCTACTCTCACACCATTCCAAAATTGTATAGCTAAAGGTCTGTAAAGTTTCTCAGTCATCCAGGTCATGATTGTTTCAAAAGTGTTTTTTTCAGGCGGCAACTGGACTTTCAAATGACCAGCTGTCTGCATTTCCCACAGTCCTGTCAGAGCTGAAGAAGCTTCTTGGATGAGAAGCGAAACGTCTTCAAAGAAAAACCAAGAAAGTCAAGTTGCCTCCTGTTTAACAAATAATGAATTTTCTGTTATGATTCAAATAGGAAAATAATATCTGTGTGTGTGTGTGTGTACCTTTGACTCAGTCCTGTCTCCTGAGGGCAGCCTGGACAAGTCCCTGAAGTATTTTGGGAAGCTTTTTGAGAAGTCATTTGCCACTACTTCATTCTTAAGGCTGAAACAAAGTCACTAGCCCAAGATCACACAGTTGGCTTCAAGCCTAAAGCAGGAATAGAACTCACAGTCTCTCAGTTTATAGCCTGATGCCTAGCAACTACAGGTAGTCCTCAGCAGTCCTTGTTTTGTAGCTTCAACAGCACTGGAAAATGTGACTTGGGACCATTTTTCACTCTTATGACTGTTTTAGCACTTCCATGGTCAGGTGATCAAAACTTGAGTGCTTGGCAACTAACACACCTTTTTCCCCTTAAAAGAGTGAGAGTGAAAAATTGAGTGGGTCTTATACTTCGAATGTAGCTTTTACTAAGCTTTTTTCAGACCTAACAAAGTGCTACCGAATGAAGCAATCCTCCATGCTTTGCTAGATAAGCGATCTTCCCTTTGTCTGTTTTTTTCACAGCTGCTTCCTCTGACAATCACCTAAGGCCTCTGTGCTTTAGAAACCTTTTTTTCAGCCCTAAACACCAGTAAAGTAATCTTCCCTGATTTGCTAGAAAGTGATCTTCTGCCTTTTTTCAGCCCTAATGAGATGCTAACGAGTGAAGTGATCTTCCATATTTTGCTGGCAAAGTGATTGTCCCTTTACCTGATCTTCTCATTGTTTCTCTCTGAAGAGAGAGAAAGAGAGAGAACTGAAGTGTTTTAGAAACTATTTTTTATTCCCAACCAGGGAATAAAAAGCAAGCACATGGGCTCAAAACCAGCAAACTAATGTGTTGAAGCTGACCAGACTAAGGACTAGTCAGATGAATACCTAGTAGGTAATTTTTTTCTTCCCTATTTTCCCCCCCACAAAACCTAAGATGTGTCTTGTACTCCGGTGCGTCTTATACTTTGAAAAATAAAGTATTTATGACGTTTACATTGTTTCATAGTCATGTCATCCCCTTTTGTGACCTTCTGACAAACAAAGTAAAAGGGAAAGCCAGATTCTTCGGAGAGGGGCGGCATATATATATAATATAATAAACATAATATATATTCACTGAACAATTGTGTTACTAACTTTTAACAACTCTAGTGATTCACTTAACAACTATATCAAGAAAAACTCTTAAAATAGGGCAAAATACTCTTAATAAATATCTCGTTTAGTAACAGACATTTTGGGGTCAATTGTGGTCATAAGTCAAAGACTACCTGTGGAGTGCTGGCTCTTATTGTACCACTCATTAATTCACACTACATATATAAATATCTATTAGAACAAGGTTATGTATTTGCTTCATATGATTGCTGGTTTAAAAAGCTAAGAGACAAATTTTGCATAAACACTGAGCCATTCAATTCTTCCTTGAATACAAACTGTGATTAAGTTAATTAATAAAGGTAGTTGATAATTGATCAATAAATTATAAATTAAATCAGGAACATTTGCTACTAGTTGATTAGCCCCTTTTTATTTAGGTTTCTGGTGAATTTTTATCATTTCTATTTGCATTATCTGTTAAACAACCATAATCAATTTATTTCTTTGAAAGTAACAATTTTTTGCTACATTTTGTTATCTGTTAAACAACCATAATCAATTTATTTCTTTGAAAGTAACAAATTTTTGCTACATTATGTAGCATCTACACTGATAACTTTCCCCAGTTATTGATGTTAGGGAATAATTCTCCTTTATCTTATAGAATGTACTTTTATTGGTCAATGATGAAATAAATTTGTGTCTGTGATTAAATCAGGAAGTCTCTAGCAGGGTGAAATTTAAAGTTTTTCCCTACCGGTTCTGTGGTCATGGCTTGGTGGGTATGAGAGCAAAAGGATACTACAAAATCTCCATTCCCTCCCCACTGTGGGCCAGCCAGAGATAGTATTTTATGATTGTCCAAACCATAGTTCCCTCTAAGCTGAGCAGTGAGCAATCGCTCACTTAAAAATAATCATCAACTCAGAGTTTTCCAAACCTGCCCAGAAGCCGAGAGGGAAAGAGTGAGAGGGAAGGAGAGAGAGAGGAAGAGAGGAAGAGAGAGAAACAGATAGAAAAAAGAGAGGAAGGAAAAGAAAAAGAAAAAGAATGGGAGTAAGGAAGAGAGAAAGAAAATCAAAATCTAGTTTGAAACTAGCTCAACTATTTAAGTGGCATTTTGATATTGATAGAGTTGCCCTATTATGAGCTCACTGTTATAGACACACAGTACAGTATTTTATTTTGAAATTCTCTGAGGCAAAACAGGGTGGGTTTTTTGTTTGTTTGTTTATTTATTTATTATTTCTGTGCCGCCCAGTCCCGAAGGGACTGCCGCTCAGACACTATACTTTTCCGCCCACCCCCCCAAAAAATTAGAGGGAACACTGGTCCAAACTACTCAAAATTTCTGCTACTTGTTCTCCAGAACCTGCTGAATTTCACTCCTGGTCTCTAGCTAGCTAGAGTTCCTCCTCTTGGTCCGCCCTTCCGAACACACCAAAATTTTAAACTTAAGTTATTTATTAACAAAATACTAAATACAGTTTGTTTAAAATTTTTATTAATCCAAGAATTCATTATTTAATCAATGTGTGTAACAATAAAAGAAAGAATGAAGTTATGAGCAAAGTCTCGTTTATGTATTGGTTGTATTTGTCTAATGTGGTAGAATTTCTGGAAGTTACACGTCATTTTTATGAAGAATTTATATATGCAAACATATATACTGGGAAGAGTACTTATGACTCTCTTGGCCTTTTTCTCCAGAGTAGGAATCTGATGGAGAGAAGAAATATACACTGCTCAAAAAAAAATAAAGGGAACACTGAAACAACACAATACAACTCCAAGCAAATCAAAATTCTGTGAAATCAAACTGTCTACATAGGAAGCAACACTGATTGACCATCAATTTCACATGCTGTTGTGCACATTCAACTTTGTACAGAACAAAGTATTCAATGAGAATATTTCATTCATTCAGATCTTGAATGTGTTATTTGAGTGTTCCCTTTATTTTTTTGAGCAGTATATATACAGTATAACTCAGATAGTAAGCCTTTTTTCCCTCCTCTTCTTCAGAATTTCTGAAAATCTGTTTATTCCCATTCCTTCCATAGAGATTGCAGAACTAATATTCCTGCTCACATTCCAAAAGCTAATGTAGGCTTGTAGCCAGACAGGCATCTGGAGATAAGGAAGCTGAAAGATGTCCAGGTGATTTGGCAGGTGAAGGGAAATTGATGCAGCCAGAATGTAAGTAGTGGTAATTAATATATGTGGAATGATATAATTACAGTAAATATTAATGCAATGAAATTTAATTTTATAATACTTTAAGTGCATAGTTTTTATTAATTAGCCCACTGCTTTGCATTTAGTGTCCTTACTGGTGAAAAGTAGTAGTTATATGCTTACCGGAGTAATCAAAAGGAAAATGCCTAAAAGCAAATGGTCTTGCTTATTTATTTTGAAATTCATTTAGGGGCCCTTAAAATGGTTTTGCACGTATTAGTTGCTTACCCTTTACAGCAAGCATGCTCCCTATGTAAAATACAAATAAATTCAAAGTTTGCACTTTACCCATCTTATCCTCCTCTACTTATATTGTCTGGGAATTATGGAAAATTCACCCACCTTGAAAAGAGTTAGAATACTTCATGAGAGAGGCTTGTAAATCTGTACTTAGTGTAATTGTTCTAAAAGGAATGCACATGATGAAACTCAAAAACTCCCAGCAACTATAATTTTAAAATATTTTAAAATATTTCTAGGGCAGCAAGAATAGGCTACTAGCTGAACAATTGCCTGCATTGGAACTGGATTTCTTTTACTATCAGTCACTAGGAGATACTGTCATTAAAAATGAATATATTTGGGAATGAATGTGTGATTTATTTTTTATTAGTTTGCTACTAAAATGGTTTTAAGCCGCCTTTAGAGTTTGCTTTGTATAGATGCTTCTCTCCATACTAGAGAACTATTTCCATCATGATGAGGTGTAAAAATCAAAACATGTATAATGTGAAATATCTGCTCTTGGACCATATACAATTTGAGCGTAGAGATATGTAAACCTGCTCCAAAATTTTTCATATTATGCATGTATCTAGAAAATCTTCCTATTTGCCAGTCGGCATTGAAAGCGATAAAGAGTTTGTTATTTCTTTAAATTAAAATTAGTTTTGCTAGATTCTATTCTTGTTAAAAGAAGCTTCCATTTTTCTCCCTCTCTCTCTTTCTTTTTATTGTGCTGTGCCTTGGGTTGTCTTACCCACTTCTTTGAACAGTGGAATCGATTCAGTTGGATGTGATAAGTCTTTAACAAAAGGACACATGTTAGAGATCAAATGAGAATTCCCCATTCTCAACCTCTCTGCTGAGACTGCCAACACAGGGTCCAATTAGTGTCAGTTGCCATAATGGCTTTTGCGATATGGGTTAGTGAGAAGTGGTCTGAAACCACCTTGTGCACTCCATACAAGTTACATGGTAACACTAGATGATATATGTTTGGGCCACTTTCACCATTCTTTGTCTTTCATGCACCTCCAGGCTCATTAGCAGATTTCATTCAATCTCTGTTCTCATTAGTCATCCTGACCTCCTGCATACATATACATTTTATAAAATAGATGAAGAAATGAAGAAAAATAGAGCCTGACATATTATTTTTTTTGTAAAAAATTGTGAGATGCAAAAGGCAAAGAGCAAGGAATGATGATTGAGCAGCTTCCTTGTGGTTGTCTCTGGACACTGTGAATCATCGCCTTGATCTAGACCAGGGGTGGGCAATTAGTTTTGCCATAGGGCCGCATGAGAAATTGGGATGGTTTTAGAGGGCCTGACTAATATAATTAACTCGGTTCTACACAATACTTTAAATTATTGGGTAGAACTGAGTTAATTATATTATAATTATATATTATAATTATAATTATATATTATATATTATAAATATTATATATTATATATCATATCTTGAACACCCAGTTCTTATCTATAAAAGTTATATATTATATTATATATTATAATTATATTATAATTATAAATTAATTGCCCACCCCTGGTATATAGTATACATATGCTGGTAACAGATGCTAAATGGAAAAAGCTGAAATCATTTGGTCATTATCACTTCCCTATAATTCCAAATTATGAAACATTATGATCCTGGAAAGTTCCTTTATCCAATTTTAAGTTAATAATTCATCCAATTCATATAATGCTACCTGATTATTTCCCTTTTTTAAAAAAAAATTCCTAAAGTTGTCTAGTTTCTTTCTACTTCTATTTTTATCTATCAAGGAACTTGTTTGCTTTCCATAAAAGGGGAGAGAGATTCATATTTAATAGCTTTATATTTCCAGAGTAATACCATTTCTCCTTCCTCTCTACCTCTATTTTTCCTTCCTCCCTTCCTCCCTCCATTTCTCCTTCCTTCCTTCCCTCCCTCCCTCCTTCCCTCCTTCCCTCCTTCCTTCCTTCCTAGTTGGGTTCAAGAGTTATGTATTTCTAACTGAAAATGCTATATGTTTTCCAGCTAGAGTAGCAACAGTGAAGAATTCTAAGACAAACTGTTGCAAAAACAATATGGTGCATTTGTATCTAAAGAAAGCAAAACCCCACAGCGGCACACAAATATACAGAGACAATTCCTATTTGAAAACAAACACAGACTGAACAAGTCTTGCTCACAGTTATTATGGAGAAAAATTGTTTTCCAACAGCAGTAATTTCCTTAAACATTTATGAAATTCGTTCTCAGCAGATGTAATATTTCTCATGTTTTCTTTACATTTCACAATGTGTCTATGTTTCTAGTGTGAACTAATTGGTTACTGAACAGATGCTACAAGACAATGATTTCTAGACATTTTCTGCTTAGGTTGTCCTGGTATTTCCCCAGCCTTTGCCACTCTTGATGGATAAAACAGACAACTCGTCAACATGCAGTTGTGGTCACTGAAAGCATGGATTTTGCAAATTTTATTATATATATATCTATATATTTAAAAAATACTTTGTCTGATATAAAGAGATCCTAAGAACAGTGTAATATTTCTTAATAGCTAAGCTATTAAAACTGAATTTCAACAAATCTGCCAAAATGTCTGTATGTGAAACATGAAAAATTTGCCAACTTATTCTTTTTTTAAAAAAGGAATTCACTGATTTATTCTCTGTGAGGAAAATAATAATATAGATGTTGAAAGGCGAGGACCACACATAATGATACAAAAGAAAGGCATATCATATCGTTAGTCTATGTAGGTCCAAATTCCATCATGCCCAATTTGGTTTAATAAATAACAGTCTAAATTTAACCACATTATAGTCATTTTGAGTTCAATGGGAAATATATAAGTCAGTCATATGAATCATAATTCCTTTATTTATTTAAGATAAATGCTATGCTGCCAAATTCCAAAATGACTCTGCAGCATGGGGACATCCAAACAACAGTGAAATTGCAGAAGGTATGCTTCTCATAGCTACCAGGGTATAATGCTTAAAGCATCGGTCTTTCATAAAAAATGTGCACTTCCCATAACAAATCACAACTGACAGTGTCCTCAGAAAATTGGTAACATCAATTAAATGCTGGAATTTTGTATTTGCCTGCCGATGTCTGATGCAGGCATAGAACTCGTAGCTAGTTAACAGAATAACAGAGTTGGAAGAGACCTTGAAAGTCTTCTACTCCAAATCCCAATACAGGCAGGAGACCCTAACCTTAACCCTACCATTTCAGATGAACGGATGTCCAATCTCTTCTTAAAAATTGGAGTGCCCACAACTTCTGAAGGCAAACTCTTCTACTTGTTAATTGTTCTCCCTGTTAGAAAATTTCTCCTTAGTTCTAGGTTGTTTTTTTCCTTGACTAGTTTCCATCTATTGCTTTTTTTTCCTGCCTTCAGTGCTTTGGAGAATAGGTTGACTCCCCTATTACTATTGGGATATGAGTCCTTATTTCATATCCATGAATACTACTCCAAAGCTTTGTGAAACACTGATATTTTTATCCCCTTATGGGCCTTCCTCCATTAATTTCTTAGACAGTAAAGATCTAGACCATTTCCACCACTATTCAGTTGATTCTGCTTGAAGGTGAAAGTCACAGAGATACCAGCTACCTGAGCCTTATGGGGTGTCAGCACCCCAAATAGCATTTTCTAGGTTTAAAACAAGCACATTCACTTTTACATGGAAGCATATTGGTAACTGTGGAGCCCTAGCAAAACGAATGTGACATGATGTGGTGGATTTCATCTGCCAACAGGTAGGTTGCCATAATCTGCATCAATATAGATAATTAAAACAGCTTCTCTGAAATTTAGTCTATGTCCATGCCATACTGCAGATGATTGTCTCACTTAGGTTGTTTGAAATATTCTATTTGCTTATAAAACTAATATAGATTTTAAAATATGAAGAAAGAGGGGAGCAAGGAAATTCAAAGAAAAGCATATTTCGTCCCATGGTATCTGAGCTGGGATTGGTCAGTGAGTTGGATGTGGCTTAGTTGGGAATCTCTATTCTATTGTTGTGAACTTTTATTCTGTACCAATTTAGTATAGTCAGTTATTTTTTTAATATTTTGCAGTGGTGTTATGTTTATTAAGTATCTTGATCACGCTTGCAGAGCCATAGGGTACAAATTCATAAACAACCAAGAATGATAGGCATCCTCTACAATGTGTGTTATGAGCTTGAAAATGAGTTGACTTAGCAAACAAATGGCCTATTTTTTTAAATGCAGATATTTTTCTAATATAGGAATTTGAACCAGTTCTACAGGAATTTGAACTTAGTTCTTTGTTCTGGTGAACTAGTAAACCATAATTCTACTAGGCTATAATCAATCATTGCCTTTTCGAAGATTATTTTTAATGATGGAATTTGTTACAAAAATAATTTATCTGAGCTTTGACCTCACTCATTAATGCGTAGAGAATGATTTCCAGAAATTCTGTATGTGTTGCTGACCGAAGCTACTGGAGTGAATGCCAAAGGATGAACTTCCCCTTTGTGCTGGCTGGCAAGGGCCCCTGGAAGAAGCCAATTTTAACCATTTTTATCTGAAACTAATTCCATTGATTTCAAAACAAGTATGCTGAGAATTGCAGCCTAAGGCAGAAAAGCTAGCTGTTAAGTCAGACTGACATAGGAAACAAAACAAAACCCAGTGCTCATATTTTTTAAATGACAAGAAGAGCAAGAAAAAGAAATATATATATTTCATATATATATATATATATATATATATATATATATATATATATATATATATATATATTAATATATATATATTAATATATATATATATACATAATATATAATATATATATATATATATATATAATATTTATATATATATATAATATATTATATATATTATATATATATATATATTATATATATATAAAAGATATACATATGTGTGTGTGTATCTCTCTCTCTCCACATTTTTTTCCATGGAACTAGCATTTTTCTCAGCAATATCTTAATCCTTAGTTCTGCTAAATGTATACTTAAGGCAAAGTGCTCAATCATTTTGGCTAGCTGATGTGTGTATGTTTGTGTTTTAATGACCTATGAATATACATACATGAAAGGATACAGCTGGAATTTTTAATTCCACTTTTTCTCTTTTTCAGTTTCTGTAATGTTTGGTGTTTTTTTTAAAAAAAACATTAATTATGCTAATGATCTATTGTATACTTATTATTATCATAAAGAGTGGATTATTCAGAATATTATTTTAATAATTATTATATTTCAGTAGATTTCCATTTCATTGCTTTTGGAAATTGAAGTTTGTAGGCTGCAAATTGAAGTTTCTAATGGAACTGGGAGATGTTTCATAGAAGTCTAAGGCATTGAGGCTGGGTGAAATGAGCCACAGCTGCAGCTAATTGACCAGGAGGCCTCAGGATAGAACCTGAAGCAGTTGCTTCCCATTAGCGATGTGGTAGTGTCCACACTACTCCTGATCCAAAGATAGGTAGGGCAGAGAGGACACAGGTACAATGCCAGTCAGCTAGATCATTCATGAGGAGGCAACCTCGCCTCTCATGAAGGACTGTACCAGTGCCACCTACTTAGCTCTGTCCTGAGGACATGAGTGTTCCTGGAGAAATGTGCCCAGTTTTGTGCCTTGTATCTTGTACCTTGTTTGACTTGTGGACTGCTTTGCTGGACTTTATGTGTGCCCATTGAACTTGGTTACAAAGTGACTCTTGCTGTGCTGATCTCAGAATCTGGACCTACACAAGAGGGATGCTTTCTGAGGATCTGTTTGGAGGTTTGAAGAAATACCTATAGAACTCTTGTAGGATGTGCATGAGGACAGGACACCACAACCCTAATGCCACATAATGGCAGCAACAATTCCAGGCAGCTATTTGCTGCCATATATTGTTTGGTTGGACTTTTGTACCCATAACAGGTAGCTCCATGCTTAATAAATGAGACAATGACTGGATACATAGATAGGAATCCAGGAAGCAAAACACTATTAAACTCTTATTTAATAGTGTAGTTTGTTTTAATGCTTCATAAATTACTACCATAAAAACTCATTACAGCAGACATTGGTTAATTGCAAGATTGTTCTGTAATACTTCTCTGCATAACAGTATTGAGTTTCTTGAATAACTCAGCCTTACAGTTGTTGTTCTAATAATGCTCTTTCCCATTATTTATAACTTTGCACATTATCTACATGCACTAGCAAGTCAATTTTCTTGTCTTCCCCAGACAAGCTTCATCTCCCTGCTGGCCCTATCTCAACTGGCCAGTGCTTCCTGGAAACAGTTTCAGTGTCAGAGGAAGGGAGAACAGGTGGAGATTTCTGGAAAGGTGATACTATTTGGGAAGCCACTGGGTCTCAATAGTCCAAATTCATCAGTCAGGATCTACTGTTGCTGGCAAAGCAACTGGGTCAAGACACAGGCACCCTTGCATGAAATAATGCTAAGTGTGGTACCCAGAAAAAGTACTTCCATGGAATAATAATCCTTGAGGTTTATGGCCTCAACCTATTGACCTGCTGTGAGGCCTTAGAAATCTTGGTCTTTTCTCAGGCACTTAGTAAGATCATTTTGACATTATTCAGGTTGTAAATACGACCATAGTTGTAATCTTTTTTGTTTGTTTAGTCAGATGATTTTATTTATTTATTTATTAGATTTCTATGCCGCCCTTCTTGAGACGACTCAGGGTGGCATAAAAAACCACATTTTAAAAGATCCCATATACACTCACACACATTCATCCAATCCAATCCAATCCAATCCAATCATATTTAGTAACAGCCAGAGACTGTCTCATCACTCACGGCCCCCATGTCCACCGGCAGAAGTAGAAGTTTTTAAAGCTTTACGAAAGACCAGGAGGAAGGGGGGCGGTATGTATCTTTGGAGGGAGTTCATTTCAGAGGGCCAGGGCCATCACAGAGAAGGCTCTTCCCCTAGGTCCCGCCAGTCGACATTGTCTGGCCAACGGGACCTGGAGAAGACAGATTCTATGGGATCTAACTGGCCACTGGGATACATGAGGCAAAAGACAGTCCCGAAGATAATATGATCCTAAGCTATGTAGGGCTTTGTAGGTCATAACCAGCACTTTGAATTGTGCCTGGAGACCAATTGGCAACCAGTGCAGCTCACGGAGTGGTGTTGAAATGTGGGCAGATCTTGGTAGTCCCACTATAGCTTGTACGGCTGCATTTTGCACAATTTGTAGTCTCTGAACAGTCTTCAAAGGCAGCTCCATGTAGAGAGCATTGCAGTAACTGAACATCGAGGTGATAAGGGCATGAGTGAGTGACTATGAGAAGTGACTCCCTGTCCAGAATGGTGCACAAAGCATACCCATGCGAACAAATCCCTTGCCACAGCTGAGAGATGGTCATCTAAGCTCAGCTGTGGATCAATGAGGATGCCCAAGTTGCGGACCCTCTCTGAGGGGAGAAAAGACTCTCCTCCCCAGGGTAACGGATGGGCGGTTGCTTTATTGTGTGTTGGATGGCCATTAAATAAATAAATAAATAAATAAATAAATAAATAAATGAATGAATGAATGAATGAATGAATGAATAAATAAATAAATAAATAAATAAATAAATAAATAAATAATAAAAATAAATAAAAAAATAAATAAATAAGCTACTCCACATCTTAGAGTCCTTATTATCAGCTTGCACATCTATTTTGCATTTTCTAAGAATTTCTTTAGGATCACTAGGGTCCCCAGGGACATTTTTGGAATTAAAGGTTATGTTTAATCTGCTGTGCATTATGCCAATCTCCTGCTCTTTTGCTCTTTAATTTTGAAGGACAGATACTGAAACTGAAGCACAAAAACTTTGGTCATCAAATGAGAAGAAAGGACTCATTGGAAAAGACCTTGATGTTGGGAAGGATTGAAGGCAAAGGTGAAGGGGATGGCAGAAGATGAGGTTATTAGATACTGTCATTGATGCAGTGGGCATAGATGTGTGTGGGCCACGAAAAGTTGGACAAGACCTAGTGACTGCACAACAAAACAAAATCAATAAAAATGTTGAGTGAATGATTATTTAAGACCTTCTTAAGGATATTCTTTGAAAACAATATTACCTTAGCAAGAGCCACAATGGCACAGTGGTTAGAGTACGGTACTGCAGGTTACTTCTGCTGACTGACGGCTGACTGCAATTTGGCAGTTCGAATCTCACCAGGCTCAAAGTTGATTCAGCCTTCCATCCTTCAGAGGTTGGTAAAATGGGGACCCAAATTGTTGGGGGCAATATGCTCTGTAAACAGCTTAGAGAGGGCTGTGAAGTGGCATATAAGTTAGCAAGTGCTTTTGCTAAGCTGTTGCTAACTCAATTTATATTGCTGTTCACTTGACAGGCAACTACTCTTGATCATCCTAACAATTTTAAAAATGGTGTTTTTTATGATACCCACAAAGGCAAAAAATAAAAATAAAATACCAAATTCATAGAAATAATTACTAGTGCTAATTAGCAATAATAATAACAGTTTGAATTGCTGCCTGGAATTTCAGCTTCTTTGGCTTCCTGCCAAAATATTTCTATGGTAGTTACCCTTCATCTAGCCCTTACATTATTCCTAGGTCTGAACATAGCTGCTAAATTTTAAAACATTTAATTGCCGGCACCATTGCATCCGAAGACTTTTACAGTCACCTAATTTCACACAGCAGATGTTAGCAATGCCAGCGATAAAACAGCAAAAGAAGCCAAAGTTGGGACTTAAAAAAAACTTTAGAACTTTTGATTATGCAAAGGACAAATAAAGGAGAGGGGAGGTAATGTGAAGAAAAACTCAGCGGTCAGCTTCACATCAGACATGGTATCTTTGTAATCCAATATGCATTCTATTTTGCCAAGTATCCTGGGCTGTCACATCTGCCATCACCACCTGTGATAATTTTTTTCCTCTTTAACACTCAATAATCAATTACAAGATTCTCTCCCACCCACCTATCCAACATCATTTATTACAGCTGGCTCCAGAGACTGTGGAAGGAATGCTAAAATAAGGGCAAGGCAAATAGCTCAGCTCCGAAACATCCTAACATCTGTGGGTCAAACTAGGCCTACCTACCGGGCAAAAGATAAGAAAATTAGGGAAGGGGGATTTAATGCCATCCCTTGGACTAACTCAGCATGGGGCATATGAGAGCTGAACTAATGCTTTTGCAATTTGATTTGCAATCAAAATGCGGGAGGTTTGTTGGTTGATTGGATTGCTTGGATCATTGAATGCTATTCAGTATTAAAATGGCTAAGTTTTCAGGATTTTTATTACTCACCAGTTGGGATGATTGAGCAAAAGTCCATTTTGGCATGGAGTCCAGGTAGTTGAGATTCTAAGGGTTTTAAATAGCACTGTATAAATATACTCACATATTTCCCACGCAGGCAGAGCTATGCCTGCCAAGTGAGCAAATATGATCACCAATCAGTGCGAGAAAATGAACATGGAATGTGTTCAGAATCAAACTTCATTTTAAATGGAAATTGATTAAATGAATAAGAAGCTTATGAATATGCCAAATATCATCATTATTTGTTCTGCCAGCTGTAGAGGCTGCTTGTGCTACAACTCTATCTTAGTCATGCCAGACAGAGTGCTCACTAAGCTACTAAGAGTGAAAGCTAAGGTTGTAGCAGACTAACACTTGCTTGAATTAATCTACTTTGGTAATATTCTGAATACTCTTGGCTGATTTCCCCATTTTTGATTTTGCTTTCAGGATGGAAACTCTTTCTACTAAATTTTAAAGCATTGCGTATCTGTGTCATGATTCGTCAATCCTAAATCCCCAAGATTGTAGCCATAGAAATATTTGCTTTGTTTTCTGGCTGTTTGGTTTCAAGTGGCTATAGATACGTTCTATTTGCTTGCTATGATATGTTCACATTTGTGCCCTTTTACACATATATAGACTACACAGAGTTTTTTAAGTGGTGAAGGGATGCGTAAATGTTTTAAATGGGTTTGGCAATCTACAGTACATTTGAAAGGTGCATTTTTTGTTTAATATAACAGTCACATGTACATCGTTAATGCCTGCCATCATGAGATATCTTTCACCTTGAGCTTCCAGCTCTTTTTCAAAGAACACAAAAATAACAGTCTCTGGGTTATTCCAAGAACAACGCAGTTTCAAGTGTAGCTTTTCCTTTGTTTGGTTTCTTCCTTGTGCAAAGACCTTGGAATTTTACAAAAATGACCATTCTTCCTGGGATAAATCGTTTTATGTTAACAGAAGGGTGACTTTGCTTAAGAACAGAAGTTACTTTAAGTAATGCAACACATACACGTTTTTCTTGATCTTGACATGAGTTGCCCCAAGGATTCACTAATATCATACTATTTTCTACCATTAATACTCTGCTTAAGGTGAACCTTTCTTGCATAAATCAGTTGGAACATTAGTATCTTGATTTTCTCCATTCCTGCCCAGTGGGATCTTTATCTGAATACATTAGCAATCTGAAATCTTCTATTTTTGCATTAAAAGCATTTCTTTCTGCATAGATTGCTTTTGTTTTAAAATTATCCAACAAAATGAGGCATACTTATTTATTGACAAAGGCAACAAACCCTTGCCTCTATAAATTACACTGTTAAGCTGCAACTGCTCCTAATGCAGTGATGGGGCCAAATTTATTTTAGTTTCTTTATTATGATCTGGTAAATAATGATATATTTTTTTCAAACAGGAAAGCAAAAGGGTTTAAATGTTTTCATTTGAGCTCCAAATATTAAAATTAGTTCAATAATGATTCCCCCCCCCTCCCGCTGATGATAATCAGCCATGCAATGCTTTCTCTGCCTTTTTGGCCTTATAAAGTTAAAATAGCTTGGACCAATTTATAGGAGGGATTTGGATATTCTATCAATTTCAGTCAGTTTGCATGCAATGTTTAGAAAAGCTTCCATATTTTCTTTTTAAAAATATTTGACTGAAAATATTTATGCATTTTCAAAAACATTTTTTGACCATAAGTTTAGATATTCTTTATGTAACACATATAAAATACGTATTTTTCCATGGACTTTTCAACACATTTTTATGTATTTGTTTCGAATACAAAAACTATGAAATATGAATATGGTATTTGGGTTTTGGTTGCCAGAGAATGTCCCAGAGAAGCTATTGCCAATCATATTTCACATCTAAAGCATATGGTACAAACAACCTCAGTCTGTGGACATCCCTATTCTTACAAATCTTTCTTCAATTTAGTGGATGGATTAATTTAAAGCCAATCCATGAAAGTTCATAGCTATGAATATGCTAGGAACACAATTATTCTCCCTGAAGCTATTAAGACATCTAATTTGTAGTTCAGTGACCTTCAAGGGGGACTTATCTTAGTCTCACAGCAATCCTATGGCTCCTGATTTGAACTTGAGGAATTGTTGTTTTAGTCCAGCATTGGATTCCTTTCACTACAATGGGTGTGAACACTGCAAACTATGACTCCAATGCTTCTGGACACTCATATAAATTGCTTTTGCTTATTTAACATCTCCTCAATTACTTTCCCCATAATCTACTTAACTTAAAATGTGTTTAAACTGCTAATGTGTTGGGTCATTGACTTTAACAATGTTCTCACAGTTACATTTAATTATGGTACAAGCTGTTATTTAAGATCACATTTCAGATGGAGAAATGTAATAATGCATTCTTAGATAGCAATAAATGAAACAACCGCCTAATGTTCCGCAGAAGAACTAGCAATAGTCCTTTCTAAAGAGAAGGGTACAAACAAGAGCGTGTAGAGAAGATGTACATGGCTTATGCAATCAGTATCAGAAAGGAAGATAAACATTGTGACATGAAATAGACTTGGAAGTATGTTAACTGGAAAATCAGATGCTATTAAGAAAAAATATTTCTGGCCACCGAATTCAGACACTGAGAAAAAGATAGGTCTTAACCTTCTAAAGGTCTGCATGACCAGGGCCAACCAATCCTTTTTACTTGTGTGTGTGTGTGTGTGTGTGAGAGAGAGAGAGAGAGAGAGAGATCCTGTGGTGGGATTCAATTTTTTGTTACTATCAGTTCTGTGCACATTGCTTGATGGGCATGGCTTGGTGGGTGTGGCAGGGGAAGGATACTCTAAAATCTCCTTTCCGTCCACATTCCAGGGAAAGGTTACTGCAAAATCCCCATTTCTTCCTGATCAGCTGGGACTCGGGAGGCAGAGAATAAATGTGTGTGTATGGGAGAGGTGTGTGTGTGTGGGGGGGGGGGTCAGTCAGAGGTGCTAGTTACCAGTTCTCTGAACTACTCAAAATTTCCACTACTGGTCTTCCAGAACTGGTCAGAACCTCCTGAAACCCACCTCTGGTGTGATCATTCCAAAGGATACAAACTGACATTAAACAGACATGCATCCTGGGTCCCATATGATGTATTGGTTCAGTAAAGAAACCTAGAATGTGTCATCCCTTTTGTAATATATGGCAGGGATGGACTCCACTTACTTTCGGCGTGAGCGGAAGCAAAAAATCGCCAAAACCTCCCTCGCGCGCTCCCCTTGTGAGATTTTGCTTCCTGCGCATGAGGCAGAAGCAAAATCTTGCTGGGACACGCATACGTGCACACCAGAGAACCAAAGTTGTGCATGCAGTGCACCAGTAGAAGCGGTGGCAGCAACCCCCACCTGCCTAATACCTGTAATAACTGGATATTGAATTTTATGCATTGCTATTGTAATAAGATACTTTCAGAACAAGGAGCGCTAGATAACTAAAAGAAACTTAGTCATGATCCCTTCAATATTCTTTCTATCTATAATAAATACTCTTTATTATATACATAGCAACGTTCACTTGTTTGCAATCTTAAAAGTGATGATGGCATTTTAACTCTATGGGGCAACCAGATTTCAGTATGCAAGCAGTCCCAGATTCAATTTTTGTATCGGTAGTTTAAAAAAAATAATCTGGCAATAGTAAGAAAGCTTTCTTTTCATCAGATTTTCTGATAGGCTCCTGTTACCTTTATGATGGTAAAAGACAACTTTGTATTGATCAATATGTAGACAGTACTATGTGAATAATACATAGTCCTGAAGATTTGGTTGATAGATCAAGAGAGCCAGATTGGTCTAATGATTGAATTCTAGTCATGCCTTAGGCATGAATACTGACAGGGTGACTTTGGGCTAGTCAAACACGCTCAGCCCAATTCAGCTCACATGTTTTAGGGAGAAAGGATTATTAGTATGTTCTCTGCTCTACAGGTATAAAGTACAAGTTATCCCAAGGTATAATGTTTTCCACATTTCTACAAAAAAGTTCATTTTTTCCCCAAGCAGATCGCTAAAAAATATTTACAGTGTGAAATTTTCATATAAAAATGAAAAAAAAAATAACCCTGGGGAGAAATTACAAAAACTAACTGTGTTTTAGTCTGGAATAAAAAAAGAAAATAGACAGCTTTTAAAAAATACACTATAGTTACTAAACTCAAGATACATAGCATGCAGATGATAACAAACAATAGAAGAAATAATTGGTACTCTTTATTAGAAAGTTCATTTGAAGTTGAAAGAAAAAGTACACAATTAATTAATCAGAGAAGTTATTCACACCATAAAAGTCTGTTGACTTATGATTAAAAGTCATCTGCTTACAGGATCATTTACAAGAGGGTTCCTGCCAGTTTGAACTGGATCACCCAAACTGGTAACAGCCCAGTGGTGACATCACAATGGCATCACGGATCTGGCTTGGTCAGTGCTGGCCCGTGGGCACCTCCATTTTCCCCCTCAATTTTTTTTCTGAATTGTTTACTGTTTTGAAGTTTTTTCTTCTGCTGCTTGAAAAAGGGCCCTGATGGCCGCCCCTTTTATTCCTTTTGTCCAAAGCACAGCTGATCAGCTCTCAGCTGTGTTTCGGGATGATTATAGTGAGTAAGCATGCATGGAAGTAGAATTGCATGAGAGCAAGAGTGCGTGCACAGGGGTCAGTAATAGATGACTGGAATCACCGACTAGTTAGTAAAAACGGCAATGCAGGCACAGCTGCATGCCCCCAATGCACCCCTGTGTGAGATTTGGCTGCTGCGCATGCAAAATAAGCAAAATCTCCTGCAAGGACACTCACACGTGTGAGATTTCAGCAATTTTCAGTCTTTTCTGCTTCTGCACGTACGCGGAAGCAAATAAATTGGCAAAAACTGCCGAATTCTCGCATGTGCAAGAATCCTCATGCAAGATTTCACTTCTGTGCATGTGCACAGAAGCCAAATCTCACACTGGAGGCATGCGCCCACACTAGATGCCCATGTGCACCCGCTGCCGGGAGTGTACCAGAAGTGCCAGCGGCAGGCAGCTCCTCAGAGACAGGAGTGTGACAAGCATGCATATGTGAAATGTTGTGATGATAACCTGTGGTGAAAGTAAGTGGAACGCACTCCTGATTTACAAACCAAATTGGATGAAAGTTTATTTTGTGGGATGAGAGAAGGAAGATAGTTAATAAATGAAAGATAACCTTTCCTTAGCTTAGATAAAACGTCTGAGTCACAGAATACCACAGAATAAAAGTGTTTATTCATCTGAAATAGCTAAAGTTTGCTAGGGCTATCCTTGCATGGTGTGGTATATCATTGTTTTGAAAGTTTGCCAATAAGTAAATTATTAGTGATTACTCAGTTGTTTATAGTGGAGACCACCAGACAACATATCAATTGGCTTTCTGGGCAAGAAGCATACTTGGATGAAACTAGTCATTCAGGCTTTGAGTGCTGCCAATTAGAACCATCAAGGATATTGGACAGCTGAAGAATGTAACTTCATCTCTCCAGCATTTGTCTTGGCACCAATACCCGAAGCCGACTCACCGGCCGGCGGTTGTTGCGGCGTCGGCGGGGGAAGGAGGCCGCCATTGTGGGGGTGGAGCCTGCGGCCCCCACATCATCAGGGGGCCGCAGTGATGAAGTTTTGGGTGCGCTGGGCACCGATTGGCTGGGCGAGAGGGAGGCAGCCCTATAAAAGGGGCTGCCTTGTGGCGCATTTCCTCTCGCCCAGATCGTCGTGGGACAGACAGGCAGCAGCCGGCGGCTCCGAGGTGGCGAGGGACAAGGCCCGAAGGCCGAAGACAGTTTGCGAGTGGCATGGGAGGCATTTCCTTTTGGCGCCCGGGCCGGCAGCGCGAGAACGACAGCGGTTTGGAGGCTATTGTGGGGGGATTGCTTTAACGTGGCTGCTGCGATGGTGAGGGGCAGCAAAGCCAAGGCGGGAGCCCAGCGGCGGGCAGCGGGGGGGCAGGCCGGCGAACAGGGCACCCCCCCCATCGAGCCCCGTCGTACGGGGAGGAAAAGGGCCCCCAAGAGGGCTTGGAGCGAGGCCCCTGGGGCAAGGCAGGCCGGGAGGCCTGGGGGTGAAGGTAGCCCCAGGGGGGAAGGTGGAAGCAGGGGGCGGGCGGCAGGCCGCCGGGGTCCAACCTCGGGGGCCAGAGGCTGCTGCCAGGGGCGGGCCCCGTCAAGGGGGTCACGTGATAATTTGACTGAGGTCTCTGGACCTGGGGAAGGGGAACCCAGCAGCTCGGAATTTAGTATGTCTGAGGAGGGGCCCCCGGTTGCGAGGCAAGCCAGGAAGGAGGGTGCAGCTGAGGGTTCACTTTCTGTTTCCTCACATTTATTGTCTGCCTTGCTTGAGAGTCTGGACAAGAGGCCAAGGAAGAGGGGCAGGTGCCGGCATGGGGGAGCTACAGGCGCCACAAGCACGGATGGGACACGGAGCTCCTCAGAATCTGCGGAGAGGCCCCAGAAGGACCGAGCGGAGCGGCACGCAAAAAAGAAGCGCAAGAGAAAGCATGTCAGCAGGACAGCTTCCTGCTCTGAAGATGCTGACGACGACTCTTCCCATTGGGGTAAGTGCCCTGTACCTAAGCATCGGTGGTCCCGTCCAAGGGGGCCACGAGGCAGGCTACAGGTAGCTAAACGCACAACACATAGGGCACACAGGACATGGCGTTCGCGCATGGCTGTCCAGGTTTGGGGGAGGGGGCGCAGAAGGGAGGTGGCCAGACGGGGCAAGAGGAGGAAGGACACGTCTAGGGATAGCTCCGAATCGACCACGTCGGAGTCCACTGACACTTACGAGGGCGACAGTGACAACCCTTTCGCCCCTGGCCTCCCTGACACCCCGCTTAGCATGCACATGTCGCAGGCCCTTAAGCGAAAAATTTGGCGCGGGGCTTATGTGGACATCTTTAGTATTTTATTACCCGAGAAGTCCAAGAAGGACAAGGATAAGGAGGGTAAGAAGGGGTCTGACGACCCGAAAGACACGAAGATGGATAAGGGGATATTAGCGTGGTCTTATGCCTTTTTGGCCTACCATTCAGTGGTAGTGGAGGATGATGTCCACAAGACCCATGAGCTAATCTTATACATGAACATGATTTTGAAGGCGTATCAGGAGTTTGGGGGTGAGGCATGGAAACAGTACGATGAGACATTTCGTAGATTCGCCGCACACAATAGGCATTGGCCTTGGGACATGAGACATAACGATCTGTGGCTTCAGGCTACACAGCAAGCAGCTACCCCGGCCAGTGGGCGGACTCCCACTGGCCACTTGCTGCTGACACAGGGAAAAGAGGCCACCCTCCCCCGCCCGGCAGTGGGTTCGGGGACCCAGGGCACAAGCCAACGTAGTGGGTCGGGTTCGTCCTTTCGGAGCCCGCTGTACTGTTACGAGTACGGCGCTAGGGGGGGCCTGTTCCAGGCCAGTTTGCCATTTTCGCCACGCCTGCGCTTTGTGCAATGGTAGGCACCCAACCTCAGCATGTTACCGGGGCAGGGGAGGAGGAGGCAACAAGGACGCTGGGGGCCCCTCCAAATCCCAGCCGGGAGGGGCTCAGAGTAAGGGGCCCAACCCCCGTTAAGTTGGACAGGTTGAGGGACAGACTAACTGGCTATCGACCCAGGAAAGGTGCTGAGTTTTTGATTGCGGGTTTTTCCGAGGGCTTTAGGATACCATATGAGGGGCCTAGAAATGCCTGCCTTGCAGATAATCTGAGGTCAGTGGCTGGCATGGGGCATGTGGTACGCGAAAAAATTATGAAGGAGGTGCGAGAGGGCCGGGTGTTGGGCCCCTTTACGGAGCCGCCCCTGCCCTCCTTGCAAGTGTCCCCCCTGGGGGTGGTGCCCAAGAGAGCAGCTGGGGAGTTCAGGCTCATCCACCATCTGTCTTTCCCTCTGGGGGAATCGGTAAACGATCACATCCCTGAGGAACTTTGCTCAGTATGTTACACATCCTTCGAGACGGCCGTCTCGATGGTTCGACGGTGTGGAGTGGGGGCCCTGATGGGCAAATGTGATATTAAGTCGGCCTTCCGGCTTTTACCAATTCACCCTGAGGATTTTGACCTCTTGGGTTTTCAGTTCGAGGGTGGATTCATCGTGGACAGGGCCCTCCCGATGGGCTGTTTGGTGTCATGCTCTTTATTTGAGAAGTTTAGTTCGTTTCTCGAGTGGGCCCATGTGAAGGGCACGGGGATTCAGTCAGTGGTCCATTATTTAGATGACTTTCTCTTCGCCGGGCCGGCTGGCTCTGACGAATGTCAGTGGGGGATAACAGGATTTCAGGACTTATGCATTGATCTGGGTGTGCCTCTGGCCCATGAAAAAACAGAGGGGCCTACCACCAGGCTGACATTTCTAGGCATCGAGGTAGACTCGGTGGCGCAAACATGTAGGCTACCTGAGGATAAGCTGACCAGTCTTAAGGACACGGTGAGGGTTGTCCGAGCCGCCAGGAAGGTGACTCTCAGGCAGGTTCAGGAGCTAGCTGGCCTGTTGAATTTCGCTTGTTGAGTGATAGCGCCGGGAAGGGCATTTATGTTTAGACTTTACCAGGCAACAGTCGGCCCGAGTAAGCCACACCACAGAATTCACTTGACGGCTAGCGTTAGGAGGGATCTAGGGGTGTGGCAACGGTTTTTAGACACATACAATGGGGTATCTTTTTGGAGACAGGACATGCTGCTGAAAGGGGACTTGCAGGTGAAGTCTGACGTGGCCGGGACGGCTGGTTTTGGCGTCATATGGAAGGATAGATGGTTTCGGGCGGACTGGCCGCAGGAGTGGCGGGGTACCGCGGTTTGCAGGGATTTGACATTTTTAGAATTATTCCTGATTGTCGTGGCCATTGAGCTGTGGTCCCCTAGTTTCGCTGGGAAGACGGTCCACTTCTGGTGCGATAACATGGCAGTGGCACATGTGGTCAACACACTCTACTCCAAGAATGAATGGGTGATGGGGTTGGTTCGGCATATGGTAATGAAGTGCCTGGCCCATAACATGCTCTTTCGGGCACACCATGTCCCTGGGATTAGAAACGGGGTGGCTGATGCATTATCAAGGGGGCAGTTGGCTAGGTTCCGGCTGCTTGCCCCACAGGCCGAGGAGCACCCGGAGGCAGCCCCCAGCACCTGTGGCTGATTGGAGGGCCGACGTAAAAAGGGCAATGGATATGGCCATAGCCACAAGCACCAGGAGGTCATACCAGCGGGCATGTAGGGAATTTTGGGCTTTTCGTCACCTCAGGAGATACGATCAGCTATGGCCGGCCCCGGTGGAGCACCTGCTTGAGTTCTGTGCGCTTAGCAAACATCGGGGGTTGACAGCCCACACAATACGGGGCAAACTGGCAGGCTTGGCCTTTATAGCCAAGTCGAGGGGTTTCTCAGACACCACGGGGTACTTCAGGGTTAGGAAAACACTGGAGGGCTGGATCAGGGAGAAAGGTCAGGTCCAGGGTGACAGCAGGCGTCCCCTCAAGTTAGCCCACCTAATGGGGATGTGTGACTTGTGGGACGGGCTTTGCCGCTCTGATTACGAGGCAGCACTTTACCACGCGGCTGCGGTTACTTTGTTTTTTGGGGCTTTTCGTGTCAGTGAGGTTCTTGCGGCATCCAGGTCCGATAGCTCCGGCCGTGCCCTGATGGCAAGGGACATTAGATTTAGGCGTGGCTCGGTTTTCCTGCGGCTGAGATGATCCAAGGGTGACCAAAGGGATCGTGGCGTTACGGTTAAGCTTTCCCGGACTAGCAACAAGAGGGTGTGCCCCATGGGGGCAATATCAGCATACTGGGCCTTTGGGGGCGGAGAGCCGGGCCCTCTTTTCTGTCATGTCTCTGGGGAACCTCTCACCAGGTACCAGTTTTGGGCCGTAACGTCCAAGGCCTTGTCCCGGCTGGGCTTGGACCCCAAGCGTTATGGGACTCACTCTTTTAGGATTGGTGCAGCTTCCTTTGCAGCTGAAGAGGGTTTCAGCATGCCGGACATACGTGCAGTGGGCCGTTGGAGATCTGCGGCCTTCCAGACATACATCCGCCCTTAGGTGAGTAGGGCGGGAAAGGGTGCGGTCCGCGCCGCCACTTTTGACGCTGCTTTGTTTCCTCCCTTCCTTTAGATAAAGTACAGGGTGAGCGCCACAGAGTTCTGATCTGTGGCCACAGCATGGTATACTGGGCCGAGAGGAGGGCCCACGAGACGACGCCCGGCATGCAGTTGGAGCTGGACCAGCATGTGATTGTCCAATGGTTGGGCCGTAGAGGACTACGGTGGTTTGATTTGCTTCCCCTGTTATTCCACAGCGGGAAGGTGCAAGGGGTGCCGGGATGGTTGGTTTTACATGTGGGAGGTAACGACCTGGGATCAATGATGGGGGTTGACTTGCTGTGGCACATTTGGGATGGCTTGCAGGTGATTTGGGAGCGGTGGCCGGACACACGCGTGTTGTGGTCCAATATTTTGCCACAAAGGTGCTGGAGGCATGCCAGAATCCCTAAGGCGGTAGATGGGGCCAGGAAGAGAGTCAACAGAGCAGTTAAGAAGTGGGTACTTCAGGTGGGGGGTGGAGTGATAGACCACCCTGACATTAGAGCATCCCAGATAGACTTATATAGACAGGATGGGGTACATTTGACAGACAAGGGGAACGACAAATTTATAGTGGACCTGCAGAGGTGCCTGCACATTTATGTGCAGGGGGGGAGCAGGGGGAATAAATTATAATTTCACCCCCTGCTGTGGCCGATAGGGGGCGGAAATGGGCGTAAGCAGCAACTGTGTGATCTCCTTTAGGGGCACCTCTAGTGAGGTGAGGGGCGATCTCCTTCTCGGATTACAGGGCTCGACCGGCTTGGGTTCGGGGAGGGGGTCGCTCCTGTGGCTCGCTGGCTGGGGATTAACAGAGACCAGTAGCGAGCCATCCCACACGCCATGGGGGGCGTGGTAATGGTGCAGGGGGCAGGTGTAATTTTACCATGACCCTGCACCCAGGCAAGGAGCTTTCGCCCGAGAGTTGCTCTGTTGAGTTTGTTTGAAGTTAACTCCACCCCCATTTGATTTATGCACCCCTGCAGGTCACGTGGTGTTAATTGGTTAAATAAGTTAATTTGAGTTTGGTTGAATAAAAGTGACCCCATTATACCCATACCTTGTGTCCGACTGTTACTCTGCCTGCGCCGCAACCATTTACTTGTTAGATTTATACTTCTCTCTTACTCCCCACCCCCACTCCTGAAGCTCAAAGAGGTACATCCCCTTCCAATTTCAGCTTTAACAACATTTCTATGGTTAGGTTTACTTAGTCACCTAGTGAGCCTCCATGGGGGAAGATGGGTTAGGACCGAGAAGCTTAAAACCATTTCATCATACAAATTGTATTTTTTTCTTTTGTATGGTCAATTTTTATTGAGCTGAGGTCCTAAACAAAAAGTTGTCAGATCAGCCTTAGGAACTATATCAAGAGATAACTCTCTTTGGTAACCCAAATCCAATTTCTAACCTGCATGTTTCAAGACTACAGAGGAATTTCCTGAACCTGAATAGTAAACATCCCTATTTCTATACATTTTCATTAACTGTATTACATTTTTAAAAATGATAGAAAATATTGTACTTTTGGCTCTTTCCTGATGATCAATTGCGCTGATTAACCTTTTAATGCATTAATTATTTCCATATGTGCCAACAGTTTTATTTTGCACAATTTACACCCAGATAATCAATTAAGTTAAGGTTGCTGAAGAAAACATGTTATGATCAGGCTTAGCACACTTTTCTTCTTTATTCTACGATCCATGATCTTGATCCATGATCCCTTCTAACCCTGATCCTTTCCATAACTGGGAATAAGCCTTTGTGTGTCTTGGTTTAAATTATTCTTTTTATATAACCGATTGTTGTTATCTGCTGCTTTATTTTCAAACTCTTGGCTAATAATTACTGGCACTGTACATACATGATCCTGGCATCAGTACGAGTTATTGCTATGACAATTCTACATTTGCTTGACTTTTGGTGCAAAACCAAAATATTGTCTGGCATTCAGATATTATTACACTCTCATTTCACTGAGTTCTGAATTGATTTTCAGACTTGACAGAAACCTCTGATTCCCAATCTTTTTGTTTAAGAAACATTATGTTGTGACTAATTTTTTGCAAACTACGATGTAAGCAAGATGTTTTATACAAGTACAAAGATTGCGCAGTTTATTGGAAATAGTGTTTTATGTTGAAGGAGGTGTCCCCGAGATGTCGGTTTCTTTTTAAAAGTTTTTTTTCCAGATTTCAGTTACTTTTGCTGGTTCTTTTCTAAATAAGAAACAATAGCATTCAAATTCTACAACGGAAGGAAGCCATTTCCATTTCCATCTAGCTTTTGCTTTTTAGAATAGGTGATCATATACTTATTCATTGCATATAAGGATCCTCTTCTTTTCTGGGAAACAGAAGTGACAATGAAAAGTTGTATCCCCAACCGTACCCCCAACATCAAAAGCTGATAATTCCCATAAGAATATAAAATAGAAAGTAAACGCACCCAATGCTTGTAACTGATTTATATTACAGTCTTCTGGGGGAGCCAACTTCCATTTTTTTCTCTAATAACAATTCCATTTTCTACATAGGAGAAATAAATGATCAATGACATTATCCATCCACCCCTCAGGGGTCACTAAAATGAGGACCCAGAATTGTTGGTGGTATTATGCTGACTCTCTAAACCAGAGAGAAGCTTTAAAGCACTGTGAAGCGGTATATAAGTCTTAGTGCTATTCTCAATTATCCAGGTTATGGTTTTTACAAAGGTGTTTTCCAAAAGGTAACTGGGCTTTCTTTGTTTTCCTTAAAAACATTTCATTTCTCATCCAAGAAACTTCTTCAGTTCTTCTCAAGAGAAGATTTTAACAAGATAATGCCACAATAGAAAAATGCTTTCTTGGAAAAAGGAATCCTTCAGTGCTCCCTAACTGTTGTTGGATGCTGAAGAACCATGATGGCGAAGCTATAGCATGTGTGCCACAGGTGGCACATGGAGTTATGTCCATGCCATTGCCCTATGTTAGTTCCAGCATGAATGTGCATGCTGGCCAGCTGATTTTGAGAATGTTCAGAGATATTTCACAAGAAGAGTCCTCCATTCCTCTGTTCTCTACAGAATACCTTATGCAAGAATAACTTAAATTTTGCGCTTAGACAATTTAGAATTACATCATCTTTGGTCTGACCTAAATGTAGAAAATAAAATCATCTGCTTTCAATGTCCTACCTGTCAATGACTACTTCAACTTCAACTGCAACAATATACGAGCACACTATAGATACAAACCTAAAATAAACCACTCCAAACTCAATCACAGAAAATACCACTTCAGCAACAGAGTGGTCAATTCCTGAAAACACAAGCAGCAGACTCTGTGATTTCTTCCCCAAATCCCTTTAACCTTACACTGTCTACTGTTGATCTCATCCCATGCCTAACAGGTCTGTAAGGGGTGTGCAGAAGTGCCTACTGTCCTTGTCCTAATGTCCCCATGTGTTCGAAATGAGATCGTGTATTCGTAATCATCTTTATACATTCATATATTCACAATCATGTTTATACTTTCTCTGTAATCATAGATTACCTGGCCGGTGCTTCACTCCCCGGCCCGTTTTGCTGCAGGGCCAGGGAGACACGGCCCTCTGGCATAGCCGCCATCTTGGGGGCCAAGATCTCACGAGATTTCGCGAGATCTCGGCCATTTCTTGATGCATCGGCCATGGCCGATGACGTCGTTGGGGGCGAAGCCTGCCAGCCCTATAAAAAGGGCTGTGCAGGCTTGGGGCCTCCTTTTCGCCCCACAACGACAGAGCAAACACCCACCCGCCCTCCCTATCTTTCAGTGTGCCACTGTGGTTCACCCTTTGGGGGCCGAATAGGAATTTTTGGCAGTCTCGGTATTTTCTGCGACCGTTTTTTTGCCTATTCCACACTGCGGTGATGGACATGCGGTTAGGGGGTGCTTCGCACCCTGCTTAGGCTAATTGGCTTACCTTTAGTCATTTGGGTAGGCAGGTTGGGGCGGAAAACTGGGTGGTGTTTAGCAACTGCGTGTTCTCCATTGGGCATCTTTGGGGATGATTGACAGATTCTCTCCAAAGGCTCATGGTGGCTAGCCGACCTGAGCAATTGGGGGGAACCTGTCTTTGGGTCCCGCCCATTTCTTTCCCCTTGTAGGGGTTAGACAGCGAGACCTCCCACATGCAGGTGCATGGCAGACATCCAGGTGAGGGTGGGGCCCTTCACCTGGGTCAGCATGGAGCTACGCCCATAAGTTGCCCCGGAAGTTTTTCTGACATCATTTTTCGCCCCAGAAGCAATTGTTTGACCCTGCGGGTCCTTGTTTAGGGTTATAGTCAAATTTATGCTAATTTAATGAATAAATTATGCAAATTTAATTAATAAAATGACCCATTTTAAATTCAGCTCTTTGTGTCCGTGTCGTTACTCCGCCTCTGCTGCAAATGCTTGACTAAATACTTACCTACCTACATACCTACATAAATCTATCTTTATATGTAGGTTAATTCCATGAATCATTCCACATACTTCAAAAGCACATGTTCCTTATGAATGCCAACTTTGCATTCCAGGAGTTGCATACAATCTACAGAAGGTAAAAAATTCCTTGTACACACTGTAAATTGCTACATTTGCACAACCCTAGCATTTTTCTGAAATATCATAAGATTCCTAGGTGCACAAATAAGAGATCCTACTGTGATAGGTTTTATGTACCTGGAGCGTACTATTTTCAAAAGTTGTGCTATGCTAAAGGGCTCTACTGTTTTCAAAGGTTGCGCTATGCTAAAGTGATATGCTATTGCTTCATACTTTCCATAAGTCGGCGAAGCAGTGGAAGTGATGTGCCGGTGCCTGGAGGCTGTTGGGATCTGGATGGGTGTCAACAGACTCAAACTCAACCCGGATAAGACGGAGTGGCTGTGGGTTTTGCCTCCCAAGGACAATTCCATCTGTCCGTCCATCACCCTGGGGGGGGAGTCACTAACCCCCTCAGAGAGGGTTCGCAACTTGGGCGTCCTCCTCGATCCACAGCTCACATTAGAGAAACATCTTTCAGCTGTGGCGAGGGGGGCGTTTGCCCAGGTTCGCCTGGTGCACCAGTTGCGGCCATATTTGGACCGGGAGTCACTGCTCACAGTCACTCATGCCCTCATCACCTCGAGGCTCGACTACTGTAATGCTCTCTACATGGGGCTACCTTTGAAAAGTGTTCGGAAACTTCAGATCGTGCAGAATGCAGCTGCGAGAGCAATCATGGGCTTTCCTAAATATGCCCATGTCACACCAACACTCCGCAGTCTGCATTGGTTGCCGATCAGTTTCCGGTCACAATTCAAAGTGTTGGTTATGACCTATAAAGCCCTTCATGGCACCGGACCAGAATATCTCCGGGACCGCCTTCTGCCGCATGAATCCCAGCGACCAGTTAGGTCCCACAGAGTTGGCCTTCTCCGGGTCCCGTCAACTAAACAATGTCGTTTGGCGGGACCCAGGGGAAGAGCCTTCTCTGTGGCGGCCCCGACCCTTTGGAATCAACTCCCCCCAGATATCAGAGTTGCCCCCACCCTCCTAGCCTTTCGTAAGCTCCTTAAAACCCACCTCTGTCGTCAGGCATGGGGGAATTGACATGTTCCTTCCCCCCTAGGCTTATAAAATTTATGTATGGTATGCTAGTGTGTATGATTGGTTTTAACTTGTGGTGTTTTAAAATTAATTTAAATATTGGATTTGTTTACATTGTATGGCGATTGCTGTGAGCCGCCCCGAGTCTGCGGAGAGGGGCGGCATACAAATCTGATTAATAAATAAATAAATAAATAAATAAACTATAAAGTTATGTAGAAAGGCATAATGTAGAAAGACATAAAAAATAGATCCCATGGCCAAAAATGGTATAACACTAGAGATTTTCACAATAATTTAATTGAATGTGCCAGTTGCCTCTGAATTTAGGACTTGGATTTGTCTGCCACTAAATGCTCGGTCTCATTCCTGCATATAATATATATGCATAAGGATCTGGGCTTTGGTATCTGGAAAAAGAAATAACTTAATCCATTTGTGGCATATTAATGACCAAATAATATATTTTTCATGCCACGAAACCTAATTCTCAACTATTCTTTTTTCTGTTGTTTTTGTAATAGTTGTAGTAGTTGTAGTAGTTATTATTATTATTATTATTATTATTATTATTATTATTATATTCTTTCTTCTGTTTTTTACAATGAAAAAGCAAGTTGAATTTTTTATGCTGCTGGCTAAAAAAACATGGGATTTAAAAATTACTCCTTCATTGTTTTCAAATCAAAGAGAGGATTAGAAACAGTTTAAAAGCATTAACATTTCAACTTTATTCCTCAGAGATACTGGTAAATACCCAGAAGTCTGTGAAAACAGTCCAGGTTCTGTTCTGTTTCAAAAAGGTTCTTGAACCTTCGGTATTTTTCCTCATCTTAATTTTCCTCAGTGATGTTTGCTGCATATGAAAGAATCCCTCAAGGGTTCTCTTCCTTCCTAGAATTTCATAAGAATTAAAGCAGATTGCAAGAAATAAGACTAGTTAGAAGTAAGTTCCGTCTCTTGCTTAGAAGAAGTCAAAAGTAGAAATAAGTTCCATCTGCATTTTGGGGGTTAGGAAGCTGAGTTCTCCATTATCTCTCACACACATAGGAAACACATTAAAAAGGAAAATTATGCAGTAAAACATAAATTATGTAGATGACGGAAAGTCTATGTTGAATATGATATGCTGGGCCTCCCTAAGGGTTCACTGCATCCTCTTGGGTAACTTCTGAAGTATCTGAACATTCAGAGGAAAGCAAATTAATTGTATTTTTTTAGTGGAGAAAAAATGATAACATGTTGTATGCTATAATGGAAGCTTACCACTTTATTAAATAGACCAAAGTATAAAACATAATTAGAAATAACTAGAGAGAAATATTTAGTCTCTCCTGATAGGAATGGTGTTATGCTTGTTCCCAATCCTTATTAATTACGAAGTTATTTTGTTATACTGTTTTAAATTTATTACTGTTTTGGAGGTCTATATAGTGTTTAACTTTTTATATGATTGAGTGGCATGCAACCCTAGTGCAGTGGTATCTCTACTTATGAACTTAATTCGTTCTGTGAACAGGTTCTTAAGCAGAAAAGTTTGTAAGAAGAAGCAATTTTTCCCATAGGAATCAATGTAAAAGCAAACAATGTGTGTGATTGGGGAAACCACAGGGAGAGTGGAGGCCCTGTTTCCTCCCAGGAGATTCCTAGAGAGGCCCCACAGAGGATTCTCTCTGCCTTTTCTGGCACTATTTCCTCCCAGGAGATTCCTAGAGAGGCCCCACAGAGGCTTCCCCCTGCCTTTTCCATTTACAGTTTTGGGAGCTCGGGTTTGTAAGTGGAAAATGGTTCTTGAGAAGAGGCAAAAAAATCTTGAACACCTGGTTCTTATCTGGAAAAGTTCGTAAGTAGAGGCGTTTGTAGGTACCTAAGTATAGTATGCACACTCTACATGTAGTGAAATGTTCAGTTTGTTAGTGGTTGATTAGACTGTTAATTCAGGATTATGTTTCTATCTAACAACATAATCAGTAAATCCTAATACAATATAACAAGGCTCTCCAACCTTAGCAACTTTAAAACTTGTGGACTTCAACTCCTAGAGTTCTTCAGCCAGCAAAGAAGGCTAAGGAACTCTGGGATTTGAAGTCTACAAGTCTTAAGTCTACAAGATTACAGACCCCTGCAAAATAAAATCTAGTTGCCAAGTTTATTGTATACTTGGGTTAGCTAACATTACTGCACTTTAAATGACTGTATTTTAATTTGGGTCAATAACATGAAAAATTATCAGAATACATTCTTCATAGAATAAAATTAGGTACTGAGGAAAATTGCATAATACATTCTGAAGCCATTGTTTATTCATATTGTTGGAACTGGAAGATCCATGTGTCAAGGTTCCAGGTAGAATCCAAACTTAATCAGAGTCCAAGTCAAAGTACTCCTCAAAGTACCAATTTATTACTGGAGCCATCCTGGTACTTACACTGGGAAACCTGAATCTGAGTTTGCTATCCAGTTGAAAGTTCACATCCCTTGCCCCCCACCCACAAACCTGTCACGTTGCCCAGTCAGATTGTGCCAGTGTGGTGGGTAGGCATAGGTTGGCCTTGAACCACTCGAAATAATGCTTTATGGCTGCATCTGTTCTCTCATAAAAATCACCTTCCCAACTTCCCATCAACATCAGGCCTTCTATAGATATTGTGCAGAATTTATCACTAAATTCTGCACTGGCTTGACACCATGATTATCAAATACATCCTGGTTTATTCTCATGCATGGCTCAATGCAGGATAGTTTTATTATCAGATAGACATAACCAAATAATATTTAGGCTGTTTCACATTTCCTATTTTTCTCATTGTAGGGTCAGGCCAACTATCATTTAGGAAGAGCAAGAACAGTTAATGCCATTCTCAGTCTACTGGGAACATGATCTCCACTCACATTTTTTGCTGGACATTAAAAATTATTGTTTCACCCTTTATACTGGTATAAGGAGAGTAGTCTGGTCCAACTGCTGCACTTCATTCTGTCCTCTAAAAATTTAAGATGCCTTGTAAACATTGCAGTGTAATCATCTATGTTGGAAAGGTCTTTGGTGTTTTGACTTCGCTAGATCAAAAGGTACAGTTCAATACAAGTATAGCACAAGGAGATTTTTACTTACATGCATTTCCCCCCCAGTTCTATGAGGTTGTCAGTGTTTCCTACAATAAAACATTTTCAATCAAAGCTTAAATAATGTGTTCTTATTGATAGAGCTGCATGGATTTATTTTCAGAACCAAGAGGATATTATGATTTTTCACTATTTCTAACTAGAAATATAGATTATTGTTTAACCTGTGTACGTATAATGATTTCATATGAAATAGTTATCATTGGCTGTACAGAGCTTTGATCAAACAAACCCCCATATACAGTACTTTTCTGAGAGAGGAAAAAATAAAATAGAAATACTATGTGAACAAGCATTGTAGTAATATTATAGGGACTATAAAATTCCTTAGATGTGTTATATTGTATTATGAACCTACTGAGTTCGTGAAACTTATAATTTACTAATAGTGTGTGTGTATAAGGGATAACGGATAGAACTGAATTTATCAAATAAACATTTGCATTTATTAAAATGCAAATGTTGACTTCTAAAAAACCCATTTTGTATTAAACAAATGAAAAATGCACCCAGACATGCAAAATCTCCCAGAATTTTCCAATTTTTGCAATTTCTGAGTGGAAAACTAATATAGTTCTTTAGTGGGGTAATTCCAGATCAGATCAGTTTGACAGCTGCAAAAACACAACACTCATTGAAGCCCTACAATTGACATGGATCAGTTACTGCCTTATGAAATACCAGGCTGAAAATTCCCTGTATATGAAAGATAAGGGACAATTTTAGTTCTGAAATTTGCTACGACTATTGCTTCAGGAATATAGTCTCATGCATGTATATCTGTGTAGACAATTGTATAGACAGCCAACACACTTAGATTTACAGCTGAATAGGGTTGGTGAGTGGAGAAATAGGTTTTCTTCCTTTTTTGTCCAATTATCCTTCTGCTGGTTTCCTCTCTTAAGTGCAACAGGAAATAAAGAATCCATACTAAATTGCTGGAGGGAAGGGAAACTAATAATGGGTTTGGGTTTTTTGTTTTTGTTTTTTGCTTCTTCATAGTGATCCTGTTGCTACTGACATTGAGTGGAAAACCAACAATCTTTGTTTTTAATGCACTCAGCTCAGTGGAATGAAATTGATCCCTGGCTCTTTCCTATTGTCAGTAGGAAATCAGTGAACAGCAGATCCTGTGGGGTTTTTTTTTAAGGAGAAACTGTGCTGTATACAGTATTCATTTATATAATAAATAAATTATTTTTCTTGGTTTTGTGTTTGTATTCAAATTTATTAATTCATACTGTATCAGTTGGTAACTGCTCTGTTAGTTATGAAGAATTGTACTGTGATTATTATGTTAAACTTCTATCTGTAAGATTATAATTGATCTCTCTCATTCAACTCTAGGTATATTGAAAAGTTGAGGAATTTTGATAACTGACAGCTCTCTTTCATTTCAGTTAATATAAATTTATTTATTTGTTCAACCTACATGCTGCTCATCTTGCCTAAAGGTGTCTCTAGGTGGCCTGCAATCATTAATGAATGATCTTCCTCCTTCATTTTTTAAAAATACAATAGTTTAGTCCCTTAATATGGCTCTTATGAAAATATGTAAATTTAATGGGTTGGATGGACTTCAATGGAAAATGACCACTCTAATGCAGTTACCAGATACTTGTGTTTTGTAGATAGACCAGCTCAAGATACAAACAGTCTGGGAATTCTCGAAATGATATTTTATTATAGTATAGCACATATCAGCAATATTTTGAAAATCCAGCTTAGTATCTCTCTGTTCCATATTACACCAAAACATTAACTCGGAGTTATTTTGAGTTTCTTTCTCATGCTTACTTCAGCCTCTGGGCTGCAGGATTCCTTCTTCAAGTCCTTTCTTAATAATATCCCTGCTGTTCTGTTCGAAAAAACTTCCTAATATTATGTTCCCGGGTCTATTTGACCCGGACTGCAAATTGATCATTTTAGGTACTTATATTTGGTCTTTTTGAAAGCTTTTTTCACCTGGAAACATGTTTGAACATTTCTGCACACAATGGAATGAAAATTGAACTGAAAAAATTAATCCTTATTGGTTTATTTTGCACATAAATGTGCTTCCCCCCCATTTTTGTGAAAGTTTTTTCAATTTATGGATAGTTTTGCTTGCAAAATCCATTCTATTTTACTAAAGTTGGTGTGGGATTGGTAGCTTGAACATTTCTGCACACAATGATATGAAAATTGAACTGGGAAAATTAATCCTTATTGGTTTATTTTGCACATAAATGTGCCTCCCCCCCGTTTCTGTGACATAGTCTTCACTTTATGGATAGTTTTGCTAGCAGAATACATTCAATTTTGCTAAAGTTGGTGTGGGATTTGTAGCTTGAACATTTCTGAACATAATGATATGAAAATTGAAGTGGAAAAATTGATGCATATTGGTTTATTTTGCATATAAAGTTATTTCAATTTATATAAAAATTATGCTGTTAATTTCAAACTTACATACTTTTTTTTAGTAAAATGGATTTCTTTCATAAAATTAGTTATCTGGCTACAATGTGGTTGATTTTCAAAAGGATATTCCAAATATTTCTAGACAAATATGTATAAACAGTGACAATAATGGCACACAGCAAGGCTGTGGAAGGGCCCCTTTTGTGGCAAAAATAAACCAATAAGAACCATTTTTTTCAGTTCATTTATATTTTTCTTATATTCAGAAATGTTCAATTTAGTATATCAAACCTTTTGGGGGGAAATTCCTTAGGGATTTGTAGCCTTAAAAAATAGAAATTGACACGAAATTCAGAAAGGATGGGGGGAGGGGCTTTTTGATCAAAATAAAAATATAAGTCTCAATTTTTCCAGTTCAATTTTCATATCATTATGTTCATAAATGTTCAAACTAGTTTTCCAGTTGAAAAAGTTTTCAAAAAGATCAAATTCAAGTACCTAAAAAAAATATTTTTGGTCCGGTCATATACGAACAGAAACAGATTCGAAGTTATGATTTTTTTTTGCCCAGAAAACAATTAGCCACCACCCCAAAAATATTTTTTGATGATCAGCATTGTTAAATTGAGTAAATGGATGCCTAAGATTTTAAAGAATATTTCGGATTTGGAGCATAAAAAAAAAAAAAGTGAAAATGGTTGCAAGCAGCCGAGGGGGGGGGGCGGCCTTATTTCTGATGTTAAAAAACCAGTAAGAATCATTTTTTTCAGTTCCTTTATATTTTTCTTATATTCAGAAATGTTCAAGGTACCATTCCCACACCAACTCCAGTAAAATAGACTGCATTTTGCAAGCAAAACTATCCATAAATTGAAAAAAACTTTCACAAAAACGGGGGGGGAGGCACATTTATGTGCAAAATAAACCAATAAGGATTAATTTTTTCAGTTCAATTTTCATTCCATTGTGTGCAGAAATGTTCAAACATGTTTCCAGGTGAAAAAAGCTTTCAAAAAGACCAAATATAAGTACCTAAAATGATCAATTTGCAGTCCGGGTCAAATAGACCCGGGAACATAACATTAGGGAGGTTTTTTTTTCAGCAAGAAAGAAACCTCCCACCCCCCAAAAAAAATTCTCATAGAGAGAACCCCTGAAATGATGAAAACTCATGAAATTTCAAGTTTCAGATATGCAGGGAAATTTTTTTACAGGGTCTCAAACTTTGATTTCGGGTCTCACAGACCCGAACAGAACAGCAGGGTTTTAAAGGCTTGTTCCTTTTCCTCTCCTCTATGTTTCTTTCATATCTTCTCCAAGGTTACTTCTAAATTCCTACATACCATAAAGGAAATGGTAAATTTCACTTATCAGTAAGTTGGAAAGAAAAGGAAGGATATATAATGATTATCAATGTAATAGAATTATGACTACAATCTTATAAATATAAGAAGATGCTGCATTCTTAAAGTAACCAGAGAAATTATATATGTTTGAAACTGAACAATTACAAGTTCATAGATTACCTTTTTATAATGCGGGGGGGAAAATCAACCGTAGATAAGTTTTCAAATATTACATTATACCTCTTCTCTAAATATTTTTGTTCTACACAAATTGCTTCTCTGCATATTATTAGTTTAACAATCAAGTTCACACAACACATATTTTGAAATACTTTAAATGGATGTGTGTTTTTCAAAATTCCTTTGCTTTAATACAGTGTGCACTGCACTACTTTGTCATTGATTAGGTCAGAAATCCATGAAGCTGGTAAAAGTTTCTTTGTTATTTTGTGTCTCAGAGGATGCAAAATTCACCATGAGTTGTAGGGCAAATGCCTACTTGTAAGATAAATGGTGATTGCTTATCAATACAAGGGGAAAAGAGCTTTATCAAGTCAAGAAGAAGAGTTTGTCAATGTGTCCACTTAAGAAGTATAAAGATATACACATTTGATTTTGTACAATGTCAACTTCAGAAGATAAATGCACGAGAAGAGAGCAAACCAAGGTGAAGTCAAGGCTAGATTTTTAAAAGGGATATTTAGTTTTAAAGATTTGGAAAAGTATATAAGCTTAAGGGAGGAAAAAAACCATTGAGAGACTTTCATCTAGGGCTATAATATTTGATACATCTAACAAGGGGTAAATGTCACTTCCAATCTTATTTTAAACTCTTTTTCAAGATAATGACTTAAGATAATGGTTTCAAAAATTGTTTTATTTTCTCCCCATTCTAAAGACATCAGAAATGTACATCAGGAATGGCAACTTTAAGACTTATGGACTTCAATTCCCAGAATTCTCCTGACAGCATGGAGAATTCTGGAAGTTGAAAGCCATAGATCTTAAAGTTTCTAAGATTGGATACCACTGCTACAAACAAAAGCAAAAAGAAACTTCTCATTACCTAGCTCCCTCTGTAACTCTCTTACGCAGTCTTCCTCCAGTTCTCAAAATTAACCCAAGGTTTGACTGAATTAATGAAGGAAAATCCCAAAAATTAGGTTTTAATTTAGGTTCTGATCTATGTCACTATCATCATGCCAATATACTATACCTCATGCAGGATTAGACAGTATAAAAGTACAGCAGTATTCAAATATTTCAATTATCTGGGATTTTCCTTCCTGTTTCTATAACTCTAGTACATTTGTGATGGTAAAACCAATTTATAAGAAGGTTGGAGAAATGCCAGTATTTGTTATGTGGCATATATTATTTTAAAAGAATAAGATGATCAGATATGTAATAATATTGCAACCATAAACATCAAAGGGCCTAGTTTCCCAAACTAAACATATTGGAAGGATTCATATCCCAAAACAATTGACCCTTTTTCCAACTATCATTACCTGCATAACGTGAAATGCAATCTGATAAAAGCCGGGGTGGTGCAGCAGGTAGAGTGCAGTACTGCAGGCCACTAAAGTTGACTGTAGATTTGCAGGCCAGCGATTCAAACCTCATCATCGGCTCAAGGTTGACTCAGCTTTCCATCCTTCTGAGGTCGGTAAAGTGAGGACCTGGATTGTGGGGGAAATACGCTGGCTCTGTAAAAAAAAGTGCTATTGCTAACAGGTTGTAAGCTGCCCTGAGTCTAAGGAGAAGAGTGGCATTAAAAAAAATCAAATAAATAAATAAATTATATAGTTTATACAAAAGGATCCCTTTATTTAAATTTGAAACCTTATGCACAGCCAGTTTTACATGTAAATGAATACATTTCTCTCTGCATGTCAATAAATCAGCCTAAAGTTAGACCAAGATTTCTGTCGGTTAACAAGTGTGATAATAGCATCATGTTATATGCAAATGATGTCCAAGCATACCTTTAACTCAAGCTATGAGCTATAAATACCTTTAACTCAAGCTATGCATGGAATGATTGTGTTTCATGGTTTTAATGTTGGGTTTTAAATGTTTTTTAATATTGGATTTGTTATACTGTATTATTTTGTTGTGAGCCGCTCCAAGACCATGGAGAGGGGCGGCGTACAAATCTAATAAATTATTATTATTATTATTATTATTATTATTATTATTATTATTATTATTATTATATAATATATACCTCACAAGAAATATTGGCATTGTTGGTGAGACCAGAAATAGAAGTCCCAAAAGTCAAAGGAACACATTAATGATCCTATTAAATTCTATTTACAGTGATCCCCCTGTTATTGCGTCCCCGACCATTGCGAACAGGCTAATTTGCGATTTTTCAACCCGGAAGTCAAAACACCATCTGCGCATGCGCGCCCTTTTTTTTTCTATGGGCACGCATGCGTAGATGGCGCCGGGCAGATCAGCTGCTGGGCGGCTTCCCTAGGTCTTCCCCCTCTTGGCGGGCATCAGCGAGGAGTTTCCCCACCGCCCACGCAAACTCCTCGCTGCTGCCGCTTCGCTCGGACTGCTTCCCAGCTGAGTACTCAGCTGGGAAGCGGCCCGAGCGAACGGCTTGTCCGCAGCCTGCCTGCCCGCGTGCCCGCGGCTCGCCCGCCCTTCTCCCGCCCACGCCGTTCCCTGGGGCTGCTTCCCAGCTAAGAATTCGCTTCAGGACTCAGCTGGGAAGCGGCGCAAGCGAGCGGGGTGGGCGGGCGAAGGGCGGACGAGCGGCAGCGAGAAGTTTGCGTGGGCGGTGGGGAAACCGCAGCACCGCTTCCCAGCTGAGTCCGGCTCCTCGCTAGCGCTGCGGAAGTAAAAACACCATCTGCGCATGCGCAGATGGTGTTTTTACTTCCGCAGCGCTACTTCGCGAAAACCCGCTCGTTGCGGGGGGTCCTGGAATGGAACCCCCGCAATGATCGGGGGATCACTGTATTCATATTTTCTGAATTGATGTTTTGTAGTATATTGGACTCAACTCATGGCTTTAACAGCAATGGTGATCACTTTATCAATTGAACTAAGAACATTTCTGTCAATTTAAGGGGAAGATGCCTCCTTGGGTGGTATCCCAAAATATTTTCTGATCTTCCAAGTGCCAAATATTAGCATTTACAATTGATATTGAAATGGGCAGGAAACCTTGAGAGGAGATCAGATTCCTGTAAATTATAACAATTTCTACTTCCTAGCGCTGATATTTATTTCAGTGGTGCATAAAATTTCTGGGAGGTCACAGCTAAGAGAGAGACTAAATCCATGTTTCCCAACAGGTCTTGATTATTCATTTGGGGTTGATGAACTCATGAAACCAAACCGTAGATTTATTATGGAACAGCCTACCAGCAGACTGACAAAACAGCTGCAGGAAGAATTAGAAGAGGTATATGCCAGAATACATAGTAACTATTTTCTATGTCAGCCTATTAGTTCCTCATTGTTCTCTGGCAGTAAAGCAAGCACAATGAAAATACTATATTTTTCAGTCAGACGAATGCCTCCTTTAATGAGAGCTCACATTCATGAACTAAGGGCTTAACTTAGTTCTATGACTAAATAGTATAAATCTATTTCACTAAGCCAATAGTACAACCTTGGCTGATGGAAATGTAACATCAGAAGATATGGACAGCAGCACTCTTTTCAGTCTTTCCATTAAAGGATATACCTCTCTAGAAAGTGAGGACTTTTTATTGTTGCTGTTTTGACACAACTTCAAACTTGACAGATGAGCCAGCTCATTCTCTAATTTTGTTCCATGTTATGCTAAATTGAAAGCATGGCACAACTGAAATAGTTTTTTTAGTTCCTATAACTCCAAAGCAGCCAAGAGTTTCATATTTTTCTAGTGGCAGGGAATAGTGGAGACAGGATCGAATGTCTCTGCTGCAATGAAGTACTAATAGTCCCCGATTTACAACAGCACATTTAGTGACTGTTCAAAGTTATAATGGCACTGAAAAAAGGGACTTATGACTGTTTTTAAAAATTACAACCTTTGCAATGTCCCCATGGTCACGTCAGGGGTGTGTTTGTTTGTTTGTTTGTCTGTTTAATCAAGTACATATTGGTAGTATACAAAGATATAACAATGTTTATATACATGATACTAGTAAGAGAGAAACATTAGGACAAGGGACGGTAGGCATGCCCATGCACTTAGCTATGCCCCTTACTGACCTCTTAGGAATTGGTGAGGTCAACAGTGGATACTCTAAGAGTGAAGTTTTGGAGGTTAGGTGATGATATTACAGAGTCAGGTAGTGAGTTCCATGCATTAACTACTTAGTTACTAAAGTAGTATTTCCTGCAGTCGAGTTTGGAGCAGTTTACTTTAATTTTGGATCTGTTGTGTACTTGTGTGTTGCTGTGGTTGAAACGAAAGTAGTCATTGACAGGAAGGACATTGTAGCAAATGATTTTTTGGGCTATGCTTAGGTCGTGTTTTAAGCGACGTAGTTCTAAGCTTTCTAAACCTAGGATTGTAAGTCTAATTGGTATTCTGTTACGAGTAGAGGAGTAAAGGGCTCTTTTAGTAAAGAATCTCTGGACATTTTCCAAAGTGTTTATGTCACAATGCATTTTGTGTTCCAGACAGATGAGCTGTATTCAAGGATTGGTCTGGCGAAAGTTTTGTAGGCTCTGGGTAGCAGTATGAGATTACCTACGCAGCTACGTAGAATTAGGTTAACAACTCTTGAAGCTCTTTTGGTGATGTTGTTGCAGTGGGCTTTGGCACTTAGGTCATTTGATATGAATATTCCAAGGTCTCTTACAGAGTGAGTTGTCTGTAAGGTCTTGTTTATTCAGCTTGTATTTGGTGTTCTGATTCTTTTTGCCAATATGTAAGGCATTTTTTGGTTGAGATTTGAAGTTGCCAGATGTTACCTTGCTGCCGGTTCACCTCACATGTCACGTGGGCACTTTGTGAATTTTGTGCACTTTGCATGCATGCACAGTGCTAAAAACCAAACTTCTGCACATGTGCAGAAGCAAAAAGCAGGATGGTGCTGTCTATGGTGCCATTGAGAGAGCTGGTTCAGGGGCATGTCCAGCCAGCCATCATTGCTCGTTCAGTGACCGGGGGGAAAAATTCCTGCTACTGGTTCCATCAGGAACCCACCTCTGGGTCACATGATCAAAATTTGCATACTTGGCAACCAACTCATACTTATGACCATTGCTATGTCCCATGGTCACTTGATCTTCTTTGATCTCCATCTGACAAGCAGAGTCAAAGGGGAAGCCAGATTCATTTTTATTGGCAAATCTGTATGTGCAGCTGTTATCTTTTCCTCAATTTTCCTTTTTAAATTTTTATGTCTAGGGATAGGTTTGTTTATGTTTATGTTTGTGTTTATTTAGATTTCTATGCCGCCCCTCTCCGCAGACTCGGGGCGGCTCACAACAAAGTGAAAAAAAACACCAGTTTACAACAAATCTAAATTTCTACTAAAAACATTTAAAAGTGAGGTTTGGTGAGGGATGTCATCAAACCTGATGCCACACTGCCATTCCTTGAGATTCAGTTGCAGCACATGTTTTCATAAGGATTTCTTTTATACATCTGGCTTTTGTAAAGAGGATCTAATACATTTTCCTAATTTTGTTTTCTATCATTGGCTAAGAACTCTTCATCTGAAAAGACTCTGGAATGTTAATAGATGCCATCCATCAAAATCGTGGGCAAATTATGGTAACTATAGCTTCTTCTCTGGCAATATTACACTGCTAACCAAAGCTTACAAAACATTTGTTAGACCAATTCTGGAATACATCTCACCTGTCTGCGTATCAGACATTAATACCATCAAGAGAGTCCAGAAATATTTCACAAAAAGAGTCCTTCACGCTTGCAACAAAATACCTTATTCCACCAGACTTGAAATACTGGGATTAGACAATTTACAACTACGTCACCTTCGATCTGATCTAAATGTAGTTCATAAAATCATATACCAAAATGTCCCTCCTATTAATGACTACTTCATCTTCAACTACAGCAAAACACAAGCACATAATAGATTCAAACTAAATATAAACCGCTCCAAACGTGACTGCAGAAAAGACAACTTCAGCTGATCATGGATGAGATGAAAATGCTAATATCTGTGACTTGCTTTTCTCCTGTATGATATTTAACATTGAATCATTATGTCCTGCAATTCTGTTGGAAGGGAGGGAGGAAGACCAATTGGTATTTTTTGCATACTTTCATTTTTGCTTGGGAATTAGGGTAAGGGAGATTGTCTTCAGAGATGGAGCAGACTCCCCCATAGCCAGTTCCAGCTGGGTTCCAAGGTGATTGTACCCTGAGAGTGACCTGTTATCTGCCTAGCATCTTAGCATACTCAAAACATCCTTGTGGCATTACTTTGTGCTTTGCAAGGGACTTTCAGATTCCACATGACTTTACTGAATCCACTTTCTCTCAATAAAAATTCTTTTGACTTTATTCAATGGAATCAAGAGTTTTGCTTTCCTTGAGGGACCAGGTAGACAGACCAAAGTTTTGTAATTTGGTAGAGAGTGGTCACATCTGAAATTGATGTTTATTAATTACCCTCTGCAACTTTTTCTGCCTGCAGTAAACTGCAAGATATAACTAAGATCCATATATAATTCCACAGAAGTAAATCTTATTAAATTTGGAATGAATATTTTTGTGACCTCACATAAAATTGAAATTACAGTAGTCCCTCGCTATACCGCGCTTCACCTACTGCGGCTTCACTTCATCGCGGGTTTCTGAGGAAGTCAATCGGCAGATTTAAACAGCCCGCCGAACTCGATCGGCAGGTTTTTCAAAAAAACCCAACCTAAAATTGTAAATACTGTATTTAAATATTGTATCTAAAATAAATACTGTGTGGGAAGGGTTTATAAACACTTAAAACAATGAAAACTTACCAAACAATTACAATATAAATACTTAAATAAGTACTATCAGTCGATAAATTCCCCATTGCGGATTTCACCTATCGCGGCCAGGTCTGGAACGTAACACCAGCGATAGGTGAGGGACTACTGTAATTGTTAGTATATCTGATAAACAATGTATAATGAATTGCTTTAAAGATGGTCTATGAATACAAAGAGTAGGTTTAGGTTTATTGGATTTATTGGATTTATTGGAGTAATCAGCACTAAATAAATAAAGATTGTTTTAAAATGTTCAGTTTCTGAAAAGAGGGGTAATACATTGATACATAATGATAGAAGAACATGCAGGGTGTCACTTTGTATATTTACAATGAAGCTTTAAAAGAATTCTTTCTTTGTATAATTTGGTCCCTCCATTTCATCTGCCTATTTTTCTCCAGAACTAAAAACTTGTAGACAAAGGAAAGCAGAGATAAACTGGAGTAATATTATTGAGCTTAAAGGGGACCTTTGCCCATATGCCCATCCATCTGTGACTATATTGTAATTATTAATATTATGTATGATGTCTTGTATTGCTTGGCAGAAATACTAGTCCTTGGGGACACTCCGGAACATGTCACTGCAGTGCAAAATAAGGAACACAAAAGTCAAATTATGTATTTCAATGGGGAAATGTCACTTGCCTTCCTAACTTGATATTGCCAAACCATTGTCGCTGAAAAAGAGAACAGCATGATGGACTTTAATGTAATCTTCCAGTGCAGTCTATCTCTTGAAAGCAACATGGCAGCACATTTCACCCTGTTGTTCGTGGAGAAGGGCGGCATAAAAATTCAACCAAATAAATAAATTTCAGAGTTTGGAGAAACCTTTTATTAACTTGAAACATCATCATTCTACATAGACTTAGGTATCTGGAATTACAGTGTTAAAAAAGAAGGCACAGAAAAAAAAAACGTAATTGGAATCTATGGGGTTGAGATATACTTTTGGGGACATAAGCATATGTCTAACTATCACTTCACTTTGTTGATTCCAAATATAACAGCTACCCTTTACTTTGCTTGATTGAGCCATAGTGGTTTAATAATGAGGATGTTGGACTGGTATCAAGGATATCCAGGTTTAAGCCCATCCCAAATCACAAAAATTATTTAGCTGATTTTGAACAATTACTGAGTGAAGACCAATAATGTAAGGGTTAAGGTGGGTGTCTAGAAGTCTGTGAGTTCTAGTCCTGCCTTAGGCATTAAAGTCCAGCTAGGAAACTTTGCCAGTTACTCTCTCTCAGCACAATTTACCTCACAGAGTTGTTGTAATGGGGAACATAAGAGAAAGGAGGAATATTTGGCATGTTTGTTATCTTGAATTACTTATAAAATAATAAAAATGGGATATAAAAAAACCAAGTGTCAACCCAACCTACATTACAGGGTTGTTACTTTGCTGTGAAGTTCGGGTGAGTTCGCCGAACCCGAACTCGAACCCGAACCCAAGCAGCAGCAGTAAAAATAAACAAGGAGGTGGGGAATTCCCCACCTCCTTTTGCTTCCTTTTATTTTTACAGAAAAGTATGTTGCAGCGGCGCTGCAAGCAAAAGTAGGGGGGGGAATCCCACAATGGGATTCCAGGGCGGGGCTTTGAGGTCACGGAGACTCCTTCCTCCCCATTTCGGCCGGCCAGGAAGTAGTCTCCGTGATGTCAAAGCCCTGCCCCCAGAATCCCATCGTGGGATTTCCCCCCTCCTTTTGCTTGCAGCACCGCAAGCAAAAGGAGGTGGGAAATCCCACGATGGGATTCCCCACTCTCCTCCCGGGCGGCAGCATTTTGCGGTGTTTGAGTGAATGCTGAACCCGAACCCGAACTTTACCCGAACTTTTTAAAAAGTCCGGGTTCGGGTTTGGCATGCCAAACACTGCAAAGTTCGGCACGAACCCGAACTTTGCAAGTTCAGTTCACCCAACACTACTAGCAAACAAATAGTAAAATAAATTGCATATTTTGTTTTCATATGGTCTAGCTTAAAATATAGACTTTGTTTCACTAGGCAATCTTACATTCTTGTGAATTTTCTTATCAAAACTAATATCCCTAGAAAAATGGAATCCATAATAAAATACTCAAATATTAAAAAAAAAAAAAATTATTTGATTTGGAGACATGGACATATTTTCTTTCTGTACATTTACAGTGCAAATGCCATCAGGAAAATCAGACACACTCCCCAGCCACTGCATTGAAAATTATTGTCATTTTGTTAAATTTCTAAGTAAACCTTCAACAGCAAGACAGTTGCAAAGCATTGACAAGTGGTTAGACAATTTATGAAATCAAGAACTAAGTGAACAAAAGTCCACATAGCTGAAAAGCTGCTTGTTTCACTTGAAAGTATTAGAAACATGCCTCTTAAGCTTTTTAATATAGCCAAGATCAACTTTTGATGGCAGTGTACAGAACTCAAATGTATCCTGCATAACTGAAGGACAAAGAAAGGCAGTAATAACTTGTTGAACATAATGCAATTCTTTTGTTTAGAAAAAGACTGGCTGAATTATTTATAGAGTTTTGTGATCACCTTGAGTTGCTGCTTCTTCCCTTATATTTATTTATCTGAATATATCTCTAAGTAGTGAAATCTTATTCAAAATGATTTTTTTCTTATTATGCAAATTACTTTCTGTTTCCTTACATTAATCTTGGTTATAAATATATACTGCTCAAAAAAATAAAGGGAACACTCAAATAACACATCCTAAATTTGAATGAATGAAATAATCTCATTGAATACTTCGTTCTGCAAAGTTGAATGTGCACAACAGCATGTGAAATTGATTGCCAATCTGTGTTGCTTCCTAAGTGGACAGTTTGATTTCACAGAGGTTTGATTTACTTGGAGTTATATTGTGTTATTTAAGTGTTTCCTTTATTTTTTTGAGCAGTGTATAATGGGATATCACTATTTTAGCAGTTTTATGATGTATGGTTGTACATACATCATAAAGAGTACTGCATTCAGTTTTGGTCACCACACCACAAAAGAGACATTGATACTCTAGAGCAGTGGTTCTCAACCTGGGGTTCGGGACCCCTTTAGGGGTTGAATGACCATTTCACAGGGGTCGCCTAAGACCATGGGAAAAGACAAATTTCCCATAGTGTTAGGAACTAAAGCTTCTATTCTGGTGTCTTGGAACATATTTTTACAATCCAACCAATCAGGCGTTTACATTGGGGGTGTCCCTCTGACACTGATGGGCTACCAAAATTTTTACTACCACACTATCAGCATGGCTTATGCATTTTGTTTCAACATCTTTCAGTGCAAATTGGGTGCTCTACGGTGGAGCTCCATTTTTGCTACCACACTGTGTCCCCACCCCCTGTCTGGGCAGTAGCCCATCCCTGCCCTCTGACCTTCCTGCCAGGTGTTCGATTTATGGTTGGGGGTCACCACAACATGAAGAACTGTATTAAGGGGTCACAGTATTAGAAAGGTTGAGAACCACTACTCTAGAGAAAGTGCAGAAGAGAGCAACCAGAATGCTAAAGGGACTAAAAACTAAAACATATGAGGAAAGGGGCATGGATAGTCAAGCAAAGAGGAGGTCCAGGGGGAACATGATAGCAGTTTACAAATACTTGAGAGGCTGCCACAGGGACCAGGTGAACACATTATTTTCCAAAGCACCAGAGAGCCAGACAAGGAGCAACTGTTGGAAGCTGTCCAAGGAGAGATTTAACCTGGAAACAAGGAGGAACTGTCTGACTGTGAGAGCGATCAACCAATGGAACAGCTTGCCCACAAAGGTGGTGACTGCTCCAACACCAGTGACCTTCAAGAAAAGACTGGACTGCTATTGGGCTAGTTATAGAGGGTATACTTGAGTGAAATGTATTAGAGAAAGAAGAGAAGAGAAAATATAGGAATAAAATGTATGTATGAGAGAATAGCAGAAAGGATATAGGGATAGAAGAGAAGATATAGGAGATATAGGAGAGGCTATAGGACAGTGGACAGAAGGCACTCAAGTGCGCTTATGCACATCCCTTACTGACCTCTTAGGAATCTGGAGAGGTCAATCATGGATAGTCTAAGGGTAAAGTGTTGGGGGTTAGGGGATGATACTGTGGAGTCCAGTAATGAGTTCCACCCTTCAACAACTCGGTTACTAAAGTCGTATTCAGGAAAAAGTTATAATTTCAAGAAAACTAATCCGACAAATGGGAAATGAAAATGGATAAAGGTTAGAAAAACATGTCATACCCTCAATTTTTAATGATCAAGAAGCCATCATAGGGTGGGCAACAAGAAGGGCAGGTAATACTAGTTGGCTTTTGTAAAAGAGAATCCCTGCTTACATTTTGTACCTCAGCCAACAGCCATAAACCACAAAAAATCCCAGAACAGGAGAGGTCAAAGGAAAGAGTTATATGAATAAATAAGAACAATGTAATGAAGGAGTTCTATTGAGATTAATTATGAGATACACACCACAGGGATGGAAATTTACACAATGATAATGTTATCGTAAGGAAGATCAAAGGAGAGCAAAAATCTAGCTGCCAGCCCAAGAGATGATTCTGCATTTTTTGAAACACCAGAGCATTGAGCTTTGTAGGACAGAGCTGTTGATTAATCAAATGTGGTGGGAGGTAGCTGGCCTTGCCAAGTGCACTGATTCTTCTAAGATAGGCGATTTATTGCAAGTTAGAAATCTGCCTCAAAAGCCCGGGTTTGTTGTATTCAGAAACATAGAGAAGGGAAATACTCTCAAGCTATGCAAAGCTATCTTGTCCTACTATTGCTCTCCAAAGCAAGGCTAATGAGAAGGGTTTTTTTTAAAAAGAGGTACGGAATGCTGATATATCCACAGGAATTGGCATCTTCATCAGATAAATAGATCTATCCCAGTGAAGGGCTGCAAAAAGTTTTACTACCACACTGAGGGTGTGGCTTATTTTGTTGGTGTAGCTTGCTGGCCATGTGATCAGGTAGGAGTGGCTTGATGATCATGTGACTGGCTTAAAGGTGACCAACTTGACGTCACTCACATCAAGGGTTTGGATTAGTGTTAGGGTGCCTGGCCTCCCCTTGCCTCACAGAGATACAATTTCCCTATTTACTATTACTGAACATCCAAAATATACTATTTCATTCTATGTATAATATGCCATATGTGTACATACATATTGCACACAGGCACACAAAAATATACAATATCTACTATATAAACTGTATGTGCATTTACACACATACACACACACACACACACAAAACTGTTCTAAAATTATACACATTCAAACTCATTTATTGCAACATGAATAACATACCCAGAGCCCAGAAAGGAAAAAAAGAAAAAAAAATGAAAATCTTTCTACTGGTTCTACATACCTGACCATACCCATAGGAACCCATCACTGATCTCTCCATCCATGCAAGTGTTTTATAATAAAATATAAAGCACTCAATATAATTGTGAAGTTGGGCTATAGTGTCATTTAGGTCTATACGTCTGTGAAGTTAAATGCATTTACTTTTTGAAATATTTGCAGTAGATCTGTTTGTTATGGATGCCCATGTCTACTGAAGCTTATATTCAGACTTTGCTACTAGGTGGGGATTTTTGTTTGAGTTCAAAGCATCATCATTTTACTGGAAATCCATTTATTTGGTGCCTGGTAACTTAAAATACAGTGTAGTTTTAGCTGGACTCAAAGTAAAAATGTAAGGAATCATTTAAAACTAAAGAATGCAGATTACAGATCCCAGATTCTTGGCCTCCATGAAATAGAGAATATTTGGATTCAACCTCCATTGCTTTATATGGAAATATTTAAATATTTTATTGGCATTGGTGCAAAGCAGTTTGGATTTTTAAAAAATATGTAAAATAAAGAATTGCATGGATAATACTAATACTGATACTAATAATACTAATACTTATGCAGCTTACACAGTAGTATAAGTCATGGAAACTTAGATATAATACAAATATATGTATAATTTTACCTGAATGGGTTGGATGCTTCAAGTCTGCATAATTCATGAGGATTTTTAAATTTATCTTAAATTTAAAAATATATATTACTGTATGTTTCAAAAATTATATTTCAGTTTTTGATTTTCCAAATTTTGTTAGCTGCTTTAGGTATTTGCCAAAGAAGAAAAGAAGTTCACACTTAAATATAAATAATTATTTTAAAATGGAATGAGCCATTTTATTGTATTCTTTTTGATAATAGGACTCTCTTGTAATTTTGGGAACTTCTAAAACGGCATTATTTGCAAACTATCAATGCTGTTCAGCTAATTTTGTCAGCAATGATGCTTTCATCCTAAGCATTTTTTAACCATGGAAAAGCCAGGAAAAACCTGGAAGAATAATTAAAACCCCCCAAACTCTTCTATCAGCCAAAATTTCAGTGCTCTGTGCAACTAGCCGGTGACTACTTTGCCAGAAATAAATCTGCCCCTAGTTTAAAAGCCAGGATGAACAGATGTCTTACAGTGTGCTTTATAAATAAACTGGATTTGGGCTTCCAGATCTCAGAAAAGTTGCCTTAATCCAATGCAATGAAAACTCCACTGAGAGCAACAAGTGAAGAAGAAGCAACAGCCAAGGCATTTCAGCAAATTTTGCTCTTTGTTTGATTTTTTTTTCTGTTCAGTAACCTTTGCTAGACCTTGTTTGTCTGAATTTGTCCAACTGAGTTGCCTAACAGAAAACTATATACTATTTATTTGTTTGTTTGTCAAAAACATGTGCAAGATAGCAGGTGTTGATATAAACATAAACATAAGCAAAGTAGGTACAGATAAATTAGGACAATAGAACAGCAAGACAGGGATGGTAGGCTCAATGATGCGCTTTTGCACACCCCTTACAGATCCCTTAGGAATAGGGGGAGGTCAATTGTAGACAGTCTAAGGTTAAAGGTTTGGGGATTTGGGGAAGAAACCATAGAGTTAGGTAGTGCAGTCCAGGCACTGTTGCTGAATATTCTTCAACAAGAAAATGAATAATTTTCTGATATTTTGTCCTAAGTTAAAATCCATATATATTTTTTATCTTAAGAAGCATATCAAAAAACTTTACTTTTGTTGCTCTGTTCTGCATAGGACTACCTGCCTGCCTCCCTCCATCCCTCCATCTCTCCATCCCTCCATCCCTCCATCCCTCCATCCATATCTATCTATCTATCTATCTATCTATCTATCTATCTATCTATCTATCTATCTATCTATCTATCTATCTATCATCTATCATCTATCATCTCTCTTTCTGTCTCTCTCTCTCTCCTCTCTCTCTCTCTCTCGGCATCAACTTCCATTATTCTGCTTCCTCTTTTCTTCAACTTCATTTCCCTTTCTTTAAAAAAAAAAAAGAAAAGAAAAGAGAGATTGCAACCCAGGCGCTGAGCTTTCCCTTTTCCTTTTTAGATATTTGATAATTATTTTTAACAATGAAAATTAGAACGGTTATTGTAGCTTTCATTATACAAAATGTTAATAACATTAAACAGGAACAAGAAACAAGGCATAATAAAATAAATGTTCATAATATTTCTTAGGAGGGTATTTAAAAAAGAGAGAGGGAAGAGAAGTACTTGTACTAATCTATGCCACATAACACCCCATAAACCGAGGTGAGAATTAGAGGCCACTGAACATTGTGAATTTTCCTAATACATCAAAATTATGGGAACACCTGTGATAAGCACCTCTGTGCCGATCTATCATGAGAGACACAGGGTATTCAGTTGTTCTCATTTTGGTATTGTCAACAAGCCACAGGTGTGCACTGCATGAAGAAACAAAATGAGGTTTGGCAGAATAAAGGAACACTGTTGGGCCTACCATACATTTGTCTTAAGACAGGTAAATGCCTCCATTAAGCCATGATAGTGTTTTAACTGGTATTATAACTGAGCAGAGTTTTGACTGAGTGTGGCAGGCATGGAGCATGGTCAGTAGCAAGCCATGTCTATCTCTCCTTCCTCAGTGGTGCTGGCAGAAATGTCCAGTTCCAAGTGGAAACATGGAAGCTGTTTGGAAGAATGGTTTAACGGTGGATAGGACCACATGGTTTGAGGTCCTGGGCAATCAAGCACAGGTGTGTGTGTGTGAGAGTGAGATTTATATCCTCTCTTGGGCTTTGAACTTGCTTCCTGTTCCTGTGAAAGCAATGTATTTGGAGTGCAAACTTTCTGTTGCCCCAAGTGGGGCTGGGTGGGAACTCAGTGGGTTCAGTACAAAACACTACCATGTAACGTAAAATAGGGAGGGGGGAGGCCCTGTTTCCTTATAGGAGATTCCTAGAGAGGCCCCACGGAGGCTTCTCCTTGCCTTTTCCAGCCTGTTTCCTCCCAGGAGATTCCCAGAGAGGCGCCATGGAGGCTTCTCTCTGCTTTTTCCAGTTACAGTTTTGGAGGCTCGGGTTCGTAAGTGGAAAATGGTTCATGAGAAGAGCCAAAAAAATCTTGAACACCTGGTTTGTATCTAAAAAAATTCGTAAGTATAGGCATTCATTGGTAGAGGTACCCACTGTATCTCCCAACAACCAGTCTTAACATCAATATGGCTTCAAAATCACTGCCCAAATGGCTGTGGCATTGAAAGAATGAGGAAATCAGCACCATAGCATTGCAACCCAAGCTCGGCTCTTGCTGGCGTGTGACTAAGATAACGGCATGCATATTACAAATTGGGAGAAGCTTGCAGAAGTGACATTGTAACCTGTACTATCATTTTGAAAAAGCACCAAGTGCCAGCATGTCTATGTATATCAGCATGAGCTCTGGTGGCACATGCTGGGAATGCAGTATTTCAGGCTGATTCTGCTTACTGTCAGGAGTTCGATCTGGACAAAGTTCAAGCTTGACTCAGCCTTCCACTCTTCCGGGTTTGGTAAAATGAGGACCCAGATAGTTGGGGTAAGCAATATACTAACTCTGTAAATCATTTAGAGAGTGCTATAAATCATTATGAAGCTGTATATAAGTGCTGTTGCTATTGGTTACTTTCAATCTATATTCTCTGTCAATTTTCTGTTTCCAGTCTTCGTCATTGAAGTAGACCCAGAGACAGGGTTTGAGCAATCGGTACTTTTATTCAGCTCAGAGAACAAGTGACAGCTCAGCAAGGTAAAGTGACAGTTCAGCGAGTACCGACTGGCTCTGCAGGGAGAAACCGCTTCTTTTATACTTTTGCGGTTCCCGCCAAAGCGAGAGCCGGCCGCGTCTGAGCCAATCAGGAGCGACTTCCTGCTTGGGCTCAGACAGCGCTGGAAAAGAGGAACAAACTATTTACAGCGTTACAAGGTAGCCATTCCAGGATACAACACCCCTCCCCTCATAGTTGGACTCATCCATCAAGAAAGCCACGTGACGAAGTCGTCCAATCGGTGAGGCCTTCGAGGCTCTCGCGCTGACCTGCGCAGTCCATTTTCTCCTTCGCCACTGACTGTGGAGGATGGCTCGCCGCTGCTCTCCCGGTGCGGCGGACTTGGCCTGGCGGGCCCAACGAAGGCCTCGGAGGACGAGGATGGCTCGGCGTCGCTGGATGGTTCCCCCTGGCCCGATAAGTCTCTTTGCGTGTTTCTTAGTTCGGGCAATGTACAAAAGTCTGTTGAAGGGGGAGAGTCCGAGTCAGCGGGTTGTTGCAATTGGTTTTCAGTTCGTTTCCGAATGTGGTCTATGTGTCGTTTCCACAAACGACCATCCTCCAGTTTAACAATATAAGTCTTGGGTGCGTTTTGCTTAACAATAATTCCCTTCATCCAGTTTACATTTCCATCAAAGCATTTTACATATACATTTTGACCCAAATACATTTCTCTTTCTGGTTTCATGCACATTTGGTTATTATTCACACAGAACCTTGGGTTTAACCTGTCTAATGGTGACCTCAACTTTCTCCCCATCAATAACTCTGCAGGGCTTACATGTGTGTGCGAGTTAGGGGTAATGTGCTGGGTTAATAAGAATTGGTCCAAGTTCTGTTGCACATCTCCAGGGCCTGACCTGTGCAATGCCTCCTTTGCCACCCTTACGTAACGTTCTGCCAACCCGTTAGCCCAGGGCGAGTAAGGCGAGATGAGGGCATGTCTGACCCCTAGGCCATCTAGGAATAATTCGAATTGCCTGGCTGTTAGTTGTGGTCCATTGTCAGACACTAATAGATCAGGGCAACCATGGGATGCAAACAGTCTGCTCAATACCTTGATAGTGGCACTTGTGGTTATGTTGTTCATTGCTATTATTTCCAACCATTTGGAGAAAGCATCAACCACTATTAGGAAGTACTGAGACCCCACTGGGCCAGCAAAATCAATGTGGATCCTAGACCAAGGGCCAGCAGGCTGTTCCCACTCAGCCGGAGTTGTTTTGGGGGGACTGGGCCTAGACTCTTGGCACGGGTCACACTTTGAAACCCAACTTTCAATATCAGCATCAAGCCCTGGCCACCATAAATGCCCCCTTGCTAGGCTCTTCATCCTGACAATCCCAGGATGGCCCACGTGTAACATTTTGAGTACCTTTTCCCTTAGGCGTTTGGGGATGATCACTCTATCCCCCCACAGCAAACAACCTTTTACATATGATAATTCAAGCCTTTTGTTCTTAAAATCACACAATTCAGGTTTAACAATATCATTTTGCCATCCCTTTAGAACACAGTTCACCACTTGTTTAAGGATTTGGTCTTGCTGCGTGTGTGCAGCTACCTCTTTTGCTGTGGTTAGTGGGTTTTCCTCGAGTTCTATCATTAGCACATCTGTGGCAGGAACAGGGTCTTCTACCAAGTCTGCTATGGGGCATCTGCTGAGGCCGTCTGCATGATTGATTTCCTTCCCCCCCTTGTGGGTGAGCTCATACTGATACCCTGAGAGGAAAAGGGCCCATCTGATTAGTCTTGGAGACATAAAAGGTGGAGTGGGCTTGTTGGGGGCTAGCAGGCCTAGTAGGGGTTTGTGGTCAGTGACTAGCTCAAAGCTTCTCCCAAAAATGTAATTGTGAAACTTCTTTACCCCTGCCACTAATGCTAGAGCCTCCTTGTCTAACTGGCTATAATTCCTCTCTGTGCTGGTCATGGTTCTTGAAAAGAATGCTATTGGGGCCTCTGTCTTATTCGGTAGAACGTGAGCTAAGACTCCTCCTATGCCGTACGGCGAAGCGTCGCACGTGAGCCTAATGGGTAGTGAAGCACTATATTGGACTACTACACTTTTAGAAGTTATTAAATTTTTTATTTGAGAAAAAGCTTCACGTTCAGTTTTCCCCCATGTCCAGCGGGCTTCCTTCTGGAGTAAACGATGGAGAGGCTCTGCTACTGTTGCCTTCTGCTTTAAAAAAACGGAATAAAAATTAAGGAGGCCCAAAAATGCCTGCAACTCATTCTTATCTTGTGGCTCTGGGGCTTCTCTAATTGCTCTCAGCTTCTCTGTTGTGGGGTGGATACCTTCCTTATCAATTTTATACCCAAGGAATTCAACACTGTCAGTTCCCCAGACACATTTATCAGGCTTGATTCGTAACCCTTTGTCCTGTAGCCTCTTAAGTACTTCCCTTATTCTTTTGTTCACTTGCCCCTGGTTTTCCCCTGCAATTAAGATGTCATCAAAATATGGAATTGCCCCATTTACCCCTGACAATAGGCGTTCCATGATGCTCTGGAATATTCCTGGGGCTATGCTTACCCCAAACTGTAACCTCGTGCATTTGAAAGCCCCCCTGTGTGTTACAATCGTTTGGGCGTTTGCTGTTTGTTCATCGACCGGAAGCTGCTGGTAAGCCTGGGCCAGGTCGATCTTTGCGAACCTTTTTCCCTCCCCCAGGGAGTGTAAGAGTTGTTGCACGACCGGGATGGGGTAGGGGTGGTGTTGGAGTGCCTTATTCAAGGTTGATTTGTAATCAGCGCAAACTCTTAAAGAGCCATCTGGCTTCAATGGTGTCACTATGGGAGTTTCCCATGGCCCCTGTTCCACAGGGACCAAAATACCTTGACTAATGAGTTTGTCCAGCTGCATGTCCAGCTTGGGGAGAAGCGGAAGGGGAACCCTGCGAGGTTTCAGTCTGACCGGTGGGACCTTTGGGTCGATAGAGAAAGATATAGGGGGTCCCTTATACAATCCCAAGGTGGGGCTGAACACTTCAGGGAACTCTTTCACAAAGTTAGGCATATTATCACAGTTTACATTACACACACCCGAAATTTCGATCCCCAACGGTTCCATCCACGCTAGACCCAGCAGGGAGTGTTTGGCCCCCGTCACAATAAGCATGGGAAGGGTACATTTCACATTCTTAAAGGCAATAGGTACATTTGCTGTTCCCAGGACCGAGATTACCCCCCCTTGGAAGTCTCTGATCACCAATGAGGTTTGAGTTAAGTCAGCCTTAGACACATTAGGCATGTATAGTTTAAATTTTTCCCAGGGCATGATGGTATATCTCGAGCCCGTATCCAGCTCCATTGAGCAAGGCTGGTTATTTAGTAACAATGAGATAACAATTTTAGCCCCCTTTTTGGTTGCCGTGTTATTCACGGAAAATTTAGAGTTACCTCTATTGTAGTCGCGGTTAGCGCTTGAGTAGTTCCTTTGACCCGAGCTGCGGAACGGTCTCCTTTCTCGCGATTGGGGGGGTTGGTTTTGAGGTCGCTGGTATTGTTGTGTGGCAAACGTTTCTTCTGGTGCCGTTGCTCTGCATGCGATGGCGATGTGGCCTCTCCGGTTGCAACGGTGGCAAGTAGCGTCTCGGAAGGGGCATCGATGGCGCTGGTGATTTCCCCGGCAGCCCGCGCAGGGGGCTGGGTGAGTAGCTCTAGGATGTCTCGGCTGGTCTTGCAGGAGGAGGCAGTTGTCCCCGTTTCTAGTCGGCTGGCTGAGGTCGTCTGTTCCCTCGGCGCTGGGAGACTCGGCGTTGATTTTGGCAATGATTTCTCGCCTTCCGTGCTCCTTTAATTCTCTTGCCGCTGCGTCGGCTGCTTCCGCGGTTTGTGCTAATTTAATTACGGTTTGTAGCGTCGGCTCTTCTTCGGTGAGGAGTTTGTTTCTCACCGAGTTGCTCTTCATGCCGAAAACCAAGGCGTCGGTAAGGCGAGCTTCCGGGTCTTGAAACTTGCATTGAGCAAGTACCGTTCGAAGCCGCGTTGTGAATTGGCTGATTGACTCGGTTTCTCTCTGAGCCATCATGTGAAATTGATGCCGGTAAACCATGGCTGGTCTGGTTGGTTTAAAATGGCTCGCTAGTTTCTGTTGAAGGACGTCCCACGCTGTGGCTCTTGCTTGTTCTGGCTCGGTGAGAGTTTGGGCAAGTCTACGGATCTCTGCGCCGCAGTAGTTGAGAAAAATAGCCCGTCTGCGATCGGCTCCGGCGTCCTGCATTCCCGCCGCCTCGAGGAATATCTCGAAGGTGGCCATGTACTCGTCCCATGTCATTTTCTCGGAATCGAAGAGTTCTGGAGCCTGGCCGATCTGGATTTTGTCCATGTTGCACGCGAAGTTCTTCCGTTCGTTCGTCGCCAGTGAAGTAGACCCAGAGACAGGGTTTGAGCAATCGGTACTTTTATTCAGCTCAGAGAACAAGTGACAGCTCAGCAAGGTAAAGTGACAGTTCAGCGAGTACCGACTGGCTCTGCAGGGAGAAACCGCTTCTTTTATACTTTTGCGGTTCCCGCCAAAGCGAGAGCCGGCCGCGTCTGAGCCAATCAGGAGCGACTTCCTGCTTGGGCTCAGACAGCGCTGGAAAAGAGGAACAAACTATTTACAGCGTTACAAGGTAGCCATTCCAGGATACAACAGTCATCGTCATCATCACCATTATTCCATTCCAAAACAACTTGTAGCATAGCCTGTCAAACAGCCTACAACACGAAGATGGTGTTTGTTATCATCAGAGTCAAGGGAAATATGTTGATATTAGCACACCCAGGGATGACTTAAGGTCATTAACCAAAGAATTGGGATCAATAGGATAATACAATGCTATTTGTAGCTTAGTGTTGAAATGCCTGCTAATTTTTAAGTAATTTCCTAACAAGTAATAATATTTCAACTTGAAAGGCATTTTTACTAAGATCAACATTTACAATTTGGTGTTCTTTCCCCCCCACCATTTCAACAAAATCTCTGCACTGATTTTATGATTCATGATCAATGAGGGAATGAGAGGAATATGAAATAATTTCATTTCTTGGAATTTCTTAGTCATTCATAAGTACTATATTTAGTTTGGATTAATGCATAACAAGTTAAGACTCAAAAGATTTTTTTTTAAAAAATACATTGAGGCTAAAAGTTGAGACACGACACATTTGCCAATTTTGTTGCGCCATCATTTTCACAAAGTATGGCCTGAGTAAAAGACAGAAATCTATCAAATGTTATACAGATTAACTTATCACCCAGTTAAATAGGCTGTCAGTCTGGGATGATTGTGCTTGGCACGATGAATTCAAATGCATGTAAATTTCCCTGGTGGCTGACTAGCAAGTATGGTGGAACTGTCAAATGATGACATGTGAAAATGCGCTAACATTATTTAAAATATATTTGAAGGGGAGAGCTTGTATTTTGATAACACCTTCACAGGCAAATGATTCATCTAGGATGAGTAATAATGGCCACATCTTTTATTTGGCAGCGATTTTTTAAAAAAATGGCAACTTGTCGGATCTATTTTATGTTTGAGAGGAAGTCTCAAAATAATTAACAATTACCACGTAAACTAGTTGGAGTCCCAAGTGCCCTCATTGTATAGTCAGTCTTCCAATCGTCTTGCTTGTCAGTTTCACTCGATCTTACAGAAAAGTGATTAGAAACTTCAAAAGAGGCAATTACACAGTCCAATGTGTTATGAACCTGTACTTTTCTTCCTTCCTCCCAAGTCTGAAGTACATGATCTTTTGCACTATTATCTAACTGGAATGCTGATGGTTGTTCCCTCCCTGCTGAGTACTAAGCATTTATTTAGATAACAGTCCAATTTAATAAAACCTATTCACTCTGAGATCCAGCCTGGTTTTTCTGCAATTTTTTGAGTTGGTGCAGAAAGAACTGTGCTTTTTTGATGAAAGGTTTGATGTTAGGTGTCCATTTCAGATCTTGAGATATGATAGAACCTAGAAATTTGTAGTATGTGCGGGTTTCTCCTAAAGTCTACCAGTGTATTCAGTTCTGGTTGCACCGCAAGATTAGTTGTTCAACCTCCTGTCTGTATGCAGATTCATCATTGCCCCGGAAGCGGAGTAAAGACGCTGAGACAGTATATGGATTTAAATATAGGGTCACTTTATTAAATTAGCATAAATTTAAATAACGTCAATTTAAATAACATCAATTCAACTGTAAACAAAGGACCTGCAGAGGCCAAAACTAATGGGGTGGAAATTCCTATCAAAACTTTCTTAGGCAACTATTGGGCATAACTCCTTGCTGAACCAGGTGAAGGTAGCCAGGTGATTTACTTGGAGTTATATTGTATTGTTTAAGTGTTACCTTTATTTTTTTGAGCAGTGTATATCACTGGGATTTGAACTTGCAGCCTTTGCCTTGTAAGGCAGAAAATTAACCTCTAGACCAGTGTTTCCCAACCTTGGCAACTTGAAGATATTGGATTTCAACTCTCAGAATTTCCAAGCCAGCGAATGCTGGCTGGGGAATTCTGGGAGTTGAAGTCCAAATATCTTTAAATTGCCAAGGTTGGGAAACACTGCTCTAGGCTACAGTATCTAATCCCTTCAGCTCTGTACCAGGGAAGGGTTATATGTTTTTTTTGTTTTTTCTAGCCCCTCCCTGGTACAAAACTGAAGGCATCAGGTCCTGTGGCCTAGAGGTTAATTCAAGGCAGAAGTTACAGGATCAAATCCTTACAAGGCAGAAGTTGCAGGATCAGATGCCAGTAAGGGTATGGCTAGCTGATGAGGCTAGAACAAGGCCGAAATAGTGCTATCCTAGTCTCCCTTAATTTTAAAAATTCAGCAAAAAACATGTGATACATATATATGTGTGTGTTCTGCACATATATTTCTAAAATACATTACGATGTCCTAGGCCCCTGGGTGGGGCTTGACTAGTAATCAATGCCAAATCCAGCAAAAAACTGGCCACTGTGATACAATTGGGATAATAACAATAACAACAACAACAATAATAACAACAACTTTTATTTTCTTGTGGAAATAGATTCCTTTCACAAAGGTGGAAGTGGACCATTCACCTCAACACCGTTTTGACTTATGATGTATAATAAACAAAGTGTTGAAAAATCCCACCCAAGTGCCATATAACAGTGCAGGTTTTATATACTCACATTGTATCCAGGCTCAAACTGCCTGACACAATGATAGACCAAGTTGTTAATTATTAAAACTAAAATAGTGAACATGCAATGCAGAAGCTTTACTAGTCTGCAATCTTACCTGAGGTCCTTTTCACTTCTGTCAGTTTTCATTAACAGAAAAAAATCCAGTTTTAGACAGTTTTAAGATAAAAGTGTACCCAGTTCTTAGAGAATGAAGCTACCAATGCTTAATAATGTTCATAGTTTCTTGCAGGATCTGATCTGGGTCAGTCCACTGTGACTAGAGGTTTCATTTTCTGAATGGACTAGAGAACCCCAAATGGTGCTTTTTCAAGAGGCAACTGGATTTCCTTGAAGAAAGTCCAGTTGCCTCCTGAAAAAGCACCTTTGGGACAAACATGACCTGGATGACTGAGAACCTCCATATACAATCCTAGGTCACTTCTCTCTGACCAGAATATAAATAGTTTCTTGCCTCCCACAGAATCCCAAGCAACATACCATAATTACCAGTTGATAGGGCTATGACCTTCCCACCATGTTTGTGAGCCTCCTGAATGCATTTGATTAAATGCTATCTGATGCAGAATGCTGGGCTAGATAAGCCTTTGACCTCATCCAGCATGGCTCTTATATTCTTCCTCTATGAACTTCAACAAATGGTGGAGAGGATAACATTTTTACAACCATTTTGGTCTAAAGGGGGTCATTTTTATTTATTTATTGCTTATTCATTTATTTGCTTATTGTATTTGTTAACCATACCAGTCAAATGACTCAGAGGAAAGCAAAACAAAATCCAGTAATAAAAACAATTGCTACATAAAAACAAAGAGTTCACACACAAATGCAAGCACAGCTGAATGCTTGAAATAAGACTTTTAAAAACATCCACAAATACTTAAAAGACAAGGTGCCATTTGGGCCTCTGATAAAATATGTTCTGTAATAAGAGGGCTATCATAGAAAAGGACTGGGTTTGTTTGTTTTATTGAGTCCTGTAAACTTCACAGAGAAGAAAGACTTTAAAAAAGACTTTAAAAAAAATTGTGATGAGAAACTCGGGTAGGTAGAGTTGACTTTGGCCAGATAGTTCCCAATAGATTAAGTTAATTACTAGCATGTTGAGTTGGTCCTGAAAGGTAATAGGAAGCCAGTATGAATGATCTCAACATGGTACTACTCGGCGCTGTTGGGATTGCCCCACCAGCATCTGGCCTTTGAGTTTTGGGCTACTACTTCCAAATGGTACCTGGCATAGATTCAACTGCAGCAATCCAGATGGACAGCGAGCAAAGCATGAATTGACTGAAAAAGTATTTTTTTGCCTCTGATCAATCGATCTGAATTTCTGTCTTCCTATAGATCTCTACAAGTGTAATACAGTAGTGCTTCTACCTAAGAATGCCTCTACTTACAAACTTTTCTAAATAAGAACTGGGTGTTCAAGATTTTTTTGCCTCTTCTAAAGAACCATTTTCCACTTACAAACCTAGCCTCCAAAACTGTAACCAGAAAAGGCAGAGAGAAGCCTCCATGGGGCCCCTCTAGGAATCTCCTGGGAGGAAACAGAGCCAGAAAAAGTGGGGAGAAGCCTCCATTGGGCCTCTCTAGGAATCTCCTGGGAGGAACAGGGCCTCCACCCTCCCTGTGGGTTTCCCAATTGCATGCATTATTTGCTTTTACATTGATTCCTATGGGGAAAATTGCTTCTTCTTACAAACGTTTCTACTTAAGAACCTGGTCACAGAATGAATTATGTTCATAAGTAGAGGTACCACTGTACTTCAAAAGCACAATGCCAGTAAAACATATCTTTAAAGAGAATTCCCACAGCCGACTTACCGGCCGGTGGGGTTTGCGGCGATCGGCGGGGGTATGGAGGCCGCCATGTTGGGGGGCGGAGTCACGGCACCCCCGTCGGGTGCCGTGACCACGTGGTGCGGTGCGTGGGCACCGATTGGCCGGGCGAGTGGAGGCAGCCCTATAAGAGGGGGCTGCCTTGTGGCGCAGCAGTCTCGCCCGGAGCATCGTGAGGCGAGGCTGCTGCTGCCTTTCCCCCCAGCGAGCTGCGTCACAGGCTTGAAGGCCGGGTGCGCGGCCGATCTTCGCCGGAGCGTCAGGCCTTTGAGGCCAGAAGAGCCGCGAGCGGCGGCTGGAGCCTTAGTTCGCTTCGGCGACACCCCCCACAGGGTTTGGAGGCGCATTGGGAGCAGGGAGGCATGGCGGGGGGTGGACGTGGTCGCTCGGGGGCACGGCGGCGGGCATCGGGGGGGCAGGCCGGAGGGCCGGGGGCCCCCCCCCATGGAGCCCCGCCGCACGGGAAGAAGGAGGGCGCCCAAGCGGGCGTGGAGCGAGGCCCCAGGGGCAGGGCCTGCCGGGAGGCAGGACAGTGAGGATGGCCCCAGGGGGGTGGCGACCCCCAGGGGGCGCACGACGGGCCGTAGGGGAGCTGCAGTGGGGGCGCGGGGGCCCCGCCAGGGCCGGGCCCCGCCCGTGGATCCCCTAGGGGCCCCAGGGGTGTTTTCTGGCGCAGAGGAGGGGCCTCTCAGTGGTATGGAATCAGGTTTCTCTGAAGCAGAGGCATCTGCTTCACGGCCTGCCAGGAGGGGGCAGGGGGCGAGGGATTCACTTTCTGTTTCCTCACGTATACTGTCTTCATTACTCGAGAAACTGGAAGAGAGGCCAAAGAAGCGGGGCAGGTCTCGTCGGGGCCGGGCCACGCAAGTTGCCGGCGCAGATAGGTCTCGGAGCTCATCAGAGTCGGCTGGGAGCCCGCAGAGATCCCACGAGGACCGGCATGCGCAGTCAAAGACCAAGCGGAGGAAGGCCAACAGGATGGTGTCCGGCTCTGAGGAGGCGGATGATGACTCCTCTCACTGGGGTGAGTGCCCTGTGCCTAGGCACCGGTGGTCCCTCCCAAGAGGGCCTCGTGGCAGGCTACGGGCTTCAAAACGCACGACACAGGGGGGTCAGAGGACCTGGCGTTCCCGCACAGCTGCGCAAGTCTGGAGGAGGGGGCGTAGAAGGGCAGTGGCTAGGAGGCACAAACGGAAGAGGGATACTTCAAGGGACAGCTCAGGGTCAACTACCTCTGGGTCTACCAGTACTTCTTTTGACAGCGATAATCCTTTCGCGCCGGGCCTACCGGACACTCCGCTCAGTATGCACATGTCCCAGTCCCTCAAGCGTAAAATTTGGCGGGGCGCTTACGTGGACATGTTTCAGATTTTGCTTCCGCCAAAGTCCAAGAAGGAGAAGGATAAGGAGGGCAAGAAGGGGTCGGAGGACCCAAAAGGCACAAAAATGGACAAGGGAATTCTGTCCTGGGCGTATGCATTTTTGGCCTACCACTCGGTGGTGGTAGAAGATGATGTCCATAAGACACATGAGCTCATCTTGTACATGAACATGATTCTGAGAGCGTATCAGGAGTTTGGGGGGGAGGCTTGGAAGCGTTATGACGAGGATTTTCGCAGGTTCGCCGCCCACAACAGGCACTGGCCGTGGGATATGCGGCATAACGATCTGTGGCTTCAGGCCACGCAGCAAGCGTCAACTCCGGCCAGTGGGCGAACACCCACAGGTCACTTGCTCTTAACAACGGGCAAGGAGGCTACTCTTCCCCGCCCGGCGGTGGGGACGGGGACCCCGGCCTCCGGCCAACGCAGCACGGCTGGGTCGTCCTTTCGAGGCCAGCCATACTGTTACGAGTACGGCGCTAGAGGGGCCTGTTCCAGGGCATATTGTCGTTTTCGCCACGCCTGCGCCTTGTGTAGTGGCAGACACCCGACCTCCGCTTGTTACAGGGGGCGCGGTGGGGCCGGCTCCAAGGACGCTGGGACCCCCGCCAAACCCCAGCCTGGGGGAGCTCAAGGTAAGGGGCCCAACCCCCGTTAGATTGGACAGGTTGCAGCATTGGCTCACCGGCTACCGCCCCAAGAAGGGTGCGGATTTCCTGCTCGCGGGGTTTACCGCGGGTTTCAGGATCCCGTATGGGGGGCCGCGCAGGGCCTGCATGGCGGACAATTTGAGGTCTGTGGCATGAATGGGCCACGTTGTGCGGGACAAAATAATGAAGGAGGTGCGCGAGGGCCGGGTTTTGGGCCCCTTTTCGGAGCCCCCCTGCCCTTCCTGCAGGTGTCCCCACTCGGTGTGGTGCCCAAGAGGGCAGCGGGTGAGTTTCGGCTTATACATCACCTGTCGTTCCCCCCTGGTGAATCGGTGAACGACCACATCCCCGAGGAGCTCTGCTCGGTGCGCTACACACCATTCGAGACGGCTGTCGCGATGGTCCGGGCGTGCGGAGTGGGGGCGCTGATGGGGAAGTGTGATATCAAATCGGCCTTCCGGCTTTTGCCCATTCACCCGGGGGATTTCGACTTGTTGGGTTTCCAGTTCGAGGGCGGGTTCTTTGTTGATAGAGCCTTGCCAATGGGTTGTTCTATATCCTGCTCGTTGTTTGAGAAGTTTAGTTCATTTTTGGAGTGGGCACATGTTAAAAGTATGGGCTTTGCGTCTGTAGTACATTATTTGGATGATTTTCTATTCGCGGGGCCGGCGGGCGCCGTCGATTGTCAGCAGGGAATGTTGGGTTTCCAGGCTTTATGCGCGGATTTAGGTGTACCTTTGGCTCACGAAAAGACCGAGGGACCTTCGACTAAACTGACATTTTTAGGCATCGAGGTGGACTCCGTTGCACAAACGTGTAGGCTACCCGAGGACAAACTGACTAGACTCAAGGAAGCGGTGAGGGTCGCACGAGCCGCAAAGAAGGTGACTTTGAAACAGGTGCAGGAGCTGGCTGGCCTGTTGAATTTTGCTTGTCGGGTGGTTGCGCCAGGACGGGCCTTTATGTTTAGACTGTACAGGGCGATGGTTGGCGTGACAAAACCGCACCACAGGATTAGGTTATCGAAGAGTGTTAGGGAGGACCTCGTGGTGTGGCAAGGGTTTCTGGACGGGTACAACGGTGTGTCATTGTGGAGGCAGGATATGCTGCTGAAAGCGGACTTCCAAGTGAAGTCCGATGCGGCGGGCACGACCGGCTTTGGAGTGGTGTGGCAAAGCAAATGGTTCCGGGCTGACTGGCCGCAGGAGTGGCGCGGCGGGGCCATCTGTAGGGATTTGACATTTTTGGAGCTATTCCCAATAGTCGTGGCCATCGAGTTGTGGGCATCCAGTTTTGCCGGTAGGACAGTCCACTTTTGGTGCGACAATATGGCGGTGGTACACGTAGTGAATACTCTTTCATCTAGGAACGAGCGGGTTATGGGTTTGGTCCGGCATATGGTTAGGAGATGCCTTGCCAACAATATGCTTTTCCGGGCACATCATGTTCCAGGGGTGAGAAACGGGGTGGCTGACGCTCTGTCCAGGGGGCAGTTGGCTAGGTTCCGGCTGCTTGCCCCACAGGCCGAGGAGTACCCGGAAGCAGCCCCACAGCATCTGTGGCTGATTGGAGGGCCGACGTAAGCAAGGCCATGGATTTGTCCATAGCTCCCAGCACCAGGAGAGCGTACCAGCGGGCAGGTAGGGAATTTTGGGCTTTTCGTCATGATAGGAGATACGATCAGCTCTGGCCGGCCCCGGTCGAACACCTGCTTGAATTTTGCGCGCTTGACCGCCGCCGTGGGTTGTCTGCCCGGACGATTAGGGGCAAGTTGGCAGGCCTGGCCTTTGTAGCCAAGTCTCGGGGCTTTGCGGACACCACAGGGGATTTCAGGATCAGAAAGACATTAGAGGGTTGGATCAGGGAGAAAGGTCCGGCCCAGGGTGACAGTAGGCGTCCCCTAAAGCTCACCCACTTGATGGGGCTTTACGAGCTGTGGGGTCGGCTCTGCCGCTCTGCTTATGAGGCGTCACTGTATCACGCCGCGGCTGTGACCTTGTTTTTCGGGGCTTTTCGGGTTAGCGAGGTTCTAGCAGCTTCCAGAGCCGATAGCTCCGGCCAGGCGTTCACCACTAGGGATATCAAGTTAGGTCGTAGCTCGGTGTCCTTGAGGTTGCGACGGTCCAAGACCGACCAGAGGGGTAGAGGTGTGACGGTCCAACTTTCCCGGGCCAACAACCAGCGGGTATGCCCGGTGGCCGCGCTGGGGGCGTATTGGGCCCACAGGGGTGTAGAGCCGGGTTTTTTGTTTTGTCACGCGTCCGGGGAACCCCTGACCAGGTACCAGTTCTGGGCTGTCACGTCCAAGGCGCTGGCAAGGCTGGGCTTGGACCCCAGACGTTACGGGACTCACTCATTCAGAATAGGTGCAGCGTCGTTGGCAGCAGTCGAAGGTTTCAGCAGGCTGGATATAAAGACAGTGGGCCGCTGGAGATCTGGGGCCTTCCGGACGTACATCCGCCCCTAGGTGAGTGGGGCGGGGCGGGGGGGGATGCGCCGGGCCGCCAGTCTGATGCTGCTCTGCTTCCTCCCTTTCTCTAGCCCGACGACTCGACTGGCGCCGCAGAATCCTGATATGTGGCCACAGCATGGTGTACTGGGCCGAGCGGAGGGCCCATGAGACGACGCCCGGCACGAGTTTGGAGATCGATCGAGCGGTGGTTCAGTGGCTGGGCCGCCGAGGCCTACGTTGGCGGGAAGTTCTTCCACTGTTGTTCGACAGTGGAAGGGTGCGAGGGGTGCCGGGCTGTTTGGTACTGCACGTTGGTGGGAACGATCTGGGAGCGATGACAGGTGTAGAGCTGCTGTGGCACATTTGGGAGAGTTTGCAGGTGATCGGGGAGCGGTGGCCCGATACGTGTGTGTGGTGGTCCAACATCCTGCCCAGGAGGAGTTGGCGGCAGGCTAGAAGCCCTAGCGCAGTGGATAAGGCTAGAAAGAGGGTAAACAGAGCGGTTAAGAAGTGGGTGATTCAGGCTGGGGGTGGAGTGATAGACCATCCAGACATTAGGGCATCCCTCATAGACTTGTACAGGCAGGACGGTGTACACTTGACCGATAGCGGGAACGATAAATTTATAGCCGACCTGCAGAGGTGCCTGCACATGTATGTGCAGGGGGGGGAGCAGGGGGAATAAATTAAAATTTCACCCCCTGCTGTGGCCGATAGGGGGCGGAAAATAAAATAAATAGCAACTGGTGAGCTCCTTTTGGGGCACCTCTACTGAGGTGAGGGGCGAGCTCCTTCTCGGATTACAGGGCTCGACCGGCCTGGGTCCGGGGAGTGAGTCGCTCCTGTGGCTCGCTGGCTGGAGTTTAACGTAGACCAGTAGCGAGCCATCCCACACGCCAGGTGTGGCGTAGTAAGGGTGCAGGGGGTAGGTGTAGTTTAACATGACCCGCACCCAGTTTCAAGGAGTTTTCGCCCCAGGGTTGCTGTCTGAATTGGGCATGTTATTCCGCCCCCATTTGATTTTGCACCCTGCAGGTCATGTGGGGTTAATGGTTTAAATAAGTTAATAAGTTAAGGATTAAGTTGTTGAATAAAAGTGACCCCGTTATACCCACACACCTTGTGTCCGACTATTACTCCGCCTGCGCCGCAATTCCCACAGCCGACTTACCGGCCGGTGGGGTTTGCGGCGATCGGCGGGGGTATGGAGGCCGCCATGTTGGGGGGCGGAGTCACGGCACCCACGTCGGGTGCCGTGACCACGTGGTGCGGTGCGTGGGCACCGATTGGCCGGGCGAGTGGAGGCAGCCCTATAAGAGGGGGCTGCCTTGTGGCGCAGCAGTCTCGCCCGGAGCATCGTGAGGCACCCACCCACCCTCCCTCTGTTACAGGGTGCATATGATGGGTCGCCCTCCGGGGGGCCGAGTAGGAATTTTTTGCAGTCGCAGCAGAATTGGACGAGCTGCGATTGTTTTTTCGCCTACTCCACTCTGTGCGTGGGAGTGTGGTTAGGGGGTGGCCCCACCATCTAGTGCCCCCCCCCTTAGGGTCACTGGGGGGGGAGGGGTGGCCGATAGGGGGCGGAAAATAAAATAAATAGCAACTGGTGAGCTCCTTTTGGGGCACCTCTACTGAGGTGAGGGGCGAGCTCCTTCTCGGATTACAGGGCTCGACCGGCCTGGGTCCGGGGAGTGAGTCGCTCCTGTGGCTCGCTGGCTGGAGTTTAACGTAGACCAGTAGCGAGCCATCCCACACGCCAGGTGTGGCGTAGTAAGGGTGCAGGGGGTAGGTGTAGTTTAACATGACCCGCACCCAGTTTCAAGGAGTTTTCGCCCCAGGGTTGCTGTCTGAATTGGGCATGTTATTCCGCCCCCATTTGATTTTGCACCCTGCAGGTCATGTGGGGTTAATGGTTTAAATAAGTTAATAAGTTAAGGATTAAGTTGTTGAATAAAAGTGACCCCGTTATACCCACACACCTTGTGTCCGACTATTACTCCGCCTGCGCCGCAAAAGAACAGCAGATTAAACTATTTGAAGAGTTCAAAACAAATCCATAGAAAAAATTAGAAAATCACACAAAATCAACCCCTCTGATTTTATAACTCTCAGCTACTGGCTTTTTGTTGTTGTTATTGTATTGGGTTCATCATATTACAAACATTGTCTGTATCATCATAAATATAATATAATTTTGTCCTGTCTGGTATTTCCAAATGTATTGGATCTACTAAGACCAGCATTCTCAGCCAAGCAAGAAAGTTTGTTTGTCTCTTTATTTAAGCAATTTATAAGTCCCCTCCATCCCTGTAACCTGTGGTATATGATAATATAAACAGCATAATTGTTATGAGTAACAACATATAGAGAAGTAAAAACAATACTAGAATTGACACTCCTTTCATTCCCTCTGGGGATTCAGCATGTAGTCTATTATGTACGAGTGGAGAACCCTAAATTCAGTTGTGGATTGTGCACATTATGGATTCCAGATTCAATTAAACTTATTGAACTGTTCAATTTTCTCCCCCCACCCCTCTTAGAATTTCTGATGCCACAATCTTTTCCCAGAATTTTTTAGATTTTGCAGAATTCCTGATTAGGCAAAGCACATATTTTATAAAACAAATGGTGGTTTGAACTTGGTTTTTCCAAATGATGTCCCAGAATAATGAAGCAAACTGGGATTAGTGGTGAAAGAAAAAATGATAAGGCTCTCTGTGGCAGTAGACCCAGAGATATCCTTGGTTTATTGAAGACCTACGGGGGATGAAACACCAGAAGAGACATCTAGAGGAACATTGGAGGAAAAGTAAATCTGAATCCGACAGAACACTGCTAGGTGCTTATGTTAAGACTTACCAAGTAAGTCCGGGAGACAAGATATGTGTATCATGTCGCCCTGATTGCATCTTCGGAATATCGCCCAGCTGCCCTGTTTAGGGTGACTCATTCCCTCCTTAACAGGAGGAGGGGGGTTGACAAACCCTTGCAGGGTAGTGCTGAGGACTTAAATAAATTTTTTGCAGGTAAAATCGCTCAGATCTGGACAGATCTTGACTCCAATCTCCAATTGGAATACAGTGTTGGCTGACAACAAGTCAGTCAAGGTGGCGGACTAAACTTAGTCCTGTTGTGTGGGAGGAGTTTGACCTGGTAACACCTGATGAAGTGGACAAGGTCATGGGAGCTGGGAGCTCTGCCACCTGTTTATTGGACCTGTGTGCCTCCTGGCTGGTTTCAGCCAGCAGGGAAGTGACATGGAGCTGGGTCCAGGAGATTGTCAATGCTTCCTTGAGGGAGGGGTCTTTTCCAGCTCCTGAAAAGGAGGCACTTGTACACCCCCTCCTCAAGAAGCCTTCCCTGGACCCAGCTGTATTCAATAACTATAGTCCAGTCTCCAACCTTTCCTTTATGGGGAAGGTTGTCAAGAAGGTGGTGTTGCTCCAGCTCTAACGGTCCTTGGACGAAGTCGATTATCTGGGCCCTCAACAGTCAGGATTCAAGCCTGGCTACAGCATGGAAAGTGCTTTGGTCGCACTGATGGATTATCTCTAGCAGGCTGGGGATAGGGTTTTATCCTTTATCTTGGTGCTTCTTGACCTCTCAACGGCTTTCAATACCATCGACCATGGTATCCTACTGCACTGGCTGGAGGGGTTGGAAGTGGGAGGCACCATTTTATGGTAGTTCTCCTCCTACCTCTCCGGTCAGTTGCAGTCAGTGTTAGTAGGGGGTCAGAGGTCGACTCCTAGGTCCCTGCCTTGTGGGGTTCCTTGGGGGTCGGTCCTCTTTCCCCTGCTGTTTAATATATACATGAAAATGCTGGGTGAGATCATCTGAGGACATGGGGTGAGTTATCTTCAGTATGCTGATGATACTCAGCTATACATCTCCACCCCATGTCCAGTCAGTGAAGTAATAGAAGTGATGTGCCGGTGTCTGGAGGCTGTTAGTACCTGGATGGGTGTCAACAGGCTCAAACTCAACCCTGACAAGATGGAGTGGCTGTGGGTTTTGCCTCCCAAGGTCAATTCCATATGTCCATCCATTACCCTGGGGGGATTACTGACCCCCTCAGAGAGGATCCACAACTTGGGTGCCCTCCTAGATCCATAGCTGACCTTGGAACATCATCTGTTGGCTGTGGTGAGGGGGGCATTTGTCCAGGTTCATCTGGTGCACCAATTGCAGCCCTATTTGGACAGAGTCTTGCTCAAGCCATTCATGTCCTTATCAACTCAAGATTTGACTACTGCAATGCTCTCTACATGGGCTACCTCTGAAGAGTGTTTGGAAACTGCAAATTGTGCAGAACACAGCCGTGCGAGTTGTCATGGGCCTGCCCAGACATGCCCATTCTCTCAACACTCCACGGTCTGCATTGGTTGCCAATTGGTTTCCGGACTAAATTCAAAATGTTGGTTATGACCTATAAAGCCCCTACATGGCGTTGGACTAGATTACCTTGGGACCACCTCCCGCCGCATGAATCCCAGTGACCAGTTAGGTCCCACAGAGTCGGCCTTCTCCAGGTCCCATCAACTAGACAACGTCACTTGGTGGGACCTAGGGGAAGAGCCTTCTCTGTGGAGGTACCAGCCCTCTGGAAGCAGCTCACCCCAGAGATTTGTAGTGCCGCCACCCTCTTCACCTTTCATAAGAGTCTTAAGACTCATTTATGTCACCAGGCTTGGGCAAATTAGATCTTGGACCCTGGCCAATGAATGATTGTATGGTTGTTGTACGAATGGGTGCAATTGATTTTAATATAGCTAGGAATTTTAAAATAGTTAAGTAATTTTTAATTTAATTGGATTGATTTTTATTGTAACTTGCTGTTTTTTATATGTTGTAAGCCGCCCCGAGTCTTCAGAGAAGGGCAGCATAAAAATCCAATTAATAAATAAATTGTACAGTGACAGTCATATCAAGCTAAAGATCATGTCTCTACTGAAATGTCCATCATATATGCTTTTCCAATCCTGAGAACCATATCAAATTGATATGGAAGAAATAATAAAAGAAGCTCATTGCGAAATCTGTCTGAGAAAAATCATTAGCGTTTTTCTATGATCTGTGGCTTGTTCTTCTATGGAGCCAGGAAGATAAATCAGAATACAAAATAAAGAGGCTAATAAAATTATAACCAAGATGTTTGTTATGACTTTCAGTATGAAAGAGATAGCTTTCTATATAAATAGTCCATTATCTAATGCAAGACAGTGTAGAGGATATACCTGTCCATTAGTGTTAGCTATTGGAGTCCGCAGTGCCAGCAGGAAATAGCTTAAAGCAGCATGATATAAAGTCATAGTTGCTGACTGGCTGGGAGGGAAGTGTTCATACCTCTTAATTTGGGGCTTCTAATCCATTAACAACTGTGTGATTTTATGTTATTACTGCTGAGTCCTGCAAAGAAGATAAAAATAAGTGAATTTCACCATTGAAAAATTTCAAAAAAATATTGCAAATAATAATTTGTTGGGGTGGAGGAGTTGGTGTATCCTCTATAGCAGAGATCTTCAAACTTGGCAAATTTAAGACTGGTGGACTTCAATTCCCAGAATTGGCTGGAGAATTCTGGGAGTTGAAGTCCACCAGTCTTAAAGTTGCCAAGTTTGAGGACCCATGTTCTATAGGATGAACCCAGCTGCTCAACTCATCCAATAAAGTATCTCTGTCTTTAAGAAGCAGATGATTATTCATAAAGTGGGATACAAGAGTTTTCATTAAAATTACAAATTACAAAATTGAAATTTAATCATCAAGTGTTTCTTGTAGTCAATCCAATGCTTGACAATTAGAATAGCTATTTTTAAAAGATTTAATGAGACACAGTAAGAGCTGAATAAGTCAGAAGCTTCCTTATTCCAACAATACAAGAGAAACATAACAACTCCATTATATTTCCTTATAAAAATGTCCCATTTACAAAATGCACAACAATCTACATTTAATTAAATCAGAACATATCATTTGTTACCACCAGTATATTTATATTAATATTTAATTTGAAATTAATTGTCTAAATGAAAAGACAGTTAGTTCTGCAAAATAGCATGATGTACTTTACATGATAAATGAGTAGCTCCCTTTTACCAAAACTGCAAACATTGCAACATTCCAGAAAGATGGAATGAAAATAAAATCACAGAGGCATGAAATAGTTGGAGACACAAAAACTCTGGCATTTTGCAGCCTTGTTTTATGATTGCTAAGTAGGATTTATTTGAATTTCAGGTTGCCTTTACCTTCACATAACTTTGATAAGATGCACATAAAGGCCTTTTCACTTATCATGTTGTCACAAAATTGACAATTGTATTTATTTATTTATTTGTTGGTTGGTTGGTTGGTTGATTTCTTTATGTTTTATATTTCTCAACTGTCCATCTCCAATCTGAATCAATGTGATGTAGAAGTAACAGTTGCTGGATTGAGGAAGGGATGGCCTAAGACATGTAAATTCTAAATATTACAACCAATGGTTTAGGCTGGTGACTTTGAGTACCCCCTCCCCTAGTATTTGGTCCTTGGAATTTCTGAGGCCATTTATGTATAAAACAATTAACTTTTATTTTTGCTTTTTTCTCAATCCTCAAAACAGCTGCATATTTTATCCAAAGTTTAGGACATATGGGAATAACACATACTGATGTGATTGAACCTGGCACATTAGCAGTGGCAGGAAAACTGGCTTTTAAGGAAGTGGCTATTACTTCTGCAATTACTTTAACCTTAGGACTAAGCAATGACTGGAATGTGATGCATAGAGTTCCAACCTAGGTAGTCTTGATTTTACTATTATTCTTGGCCAAGACCATAAAGTGTGAAGGTGTTGACCAAATTAGAAGGCAACCTAGAACTAGGTAATTGTTCCTAACCATAAAGTGAAGATCAGGAAACGATTATTATTATTATTATTATTATTATTATTATTATTATTATTGTACAAAACATTGTTGTTGCTCAAAGAAAGATATAAATGGAAAAACAACAGAAGAATCCTTTAAAGGAAAAAGAAAATGGTGTCTGAATGGATAGATTAGATTAAAATGCTTCCCCCGACTTTTTTCAGGCCCATCATTACAGACCTTAAATGTAAGCTACCAAACACAAGAAATCTTGCAACCAAAATGCCTGAATTCCTTCTTCTCCTAAATGTGGCCCTTTTCAATCTTAACTGTCTATGAGATGTGGTTGAATGCATTCTTTCCTGACTCCATTAAAACAAAACAACAACCCCTCCCAAATTACCCACAACAATGAGGAAGCTCCAATAAAAATATATATATTTGGCAAAAAAATATTAGCTACATAGCTAATTTTAAAAGCCACCACAAAACCTCATGCCACCAGATAAAGGCAGAATGCACCAATTACCACTGGGAACAAGAGGAAAAGCTGTTACACACAAAATCTACCCATGCCTTCTATAATTTCCATAGACAACAAACTTAAAGACATGAAAAGCATCCCACCCTTAAAAGGGCCCAAAGGAAAGATGAAGCTGTTAAGATCAACCTCTTCAACACATTCTTCAGTTCAGTCTTTGTCAACAGCAATGGCTCAGGCCCCAGATTTCCTAGTCGTGCCACAACTAATTGCAATGATCTGCTACATATTGATTTTACACAAGATAAATGTCAGAGTGCTTCCATTTAAAGTCTAGGGAAAAGACCCCAATTGACCTTGAGTAGGCTGTAAACAAATCCATGATGCCTAGCTGTACCAGACAGACAGTGATGAGAATATTCCTCCCTAGCAATATTTGAAACTTCAAACAGGGCACTCATTAGTATATTTCGCCTCACAAATACTGATCTCCTCCTCCTTATGTTACTATGACAGCCAAGACAAGCAGGTCAAGAAGAAAGTAGAGGCTGACAATAACATTGAAAAGATACTATGCAACCTAATACCATCTCTATCTATTGACCATAATGGATTAATTCTTGAAAAAGCTTTCTACTGCCAAACCTCTAAGCACACTCTATGAAGTATCTTTCAGAACCAGCTCCTTGGTTCTGGTCATTAGCCACAGTCATCCCTGTCTTCAAAAAGGAAGACCCCAGTCTAGTTGAAAATTACAGACCAATCTCTTTATGTTGCATCACCTGCAAATTCATGGAATTAATTATAAACCAACTCATTACCCTCCACTTAGAGACAAACAAACAATTCTCTAACAAGCAGTTTGATTTCAGGAAAAAATTGTCCTGTAATCTGCAACTACTACACTGCAGAAACATTTGGACCACACAACT